>NC_044980.1:70359015-70673515 GCF_008728515.1 Papio anubis | reverse complement strand
TGGATTTTTTTTAAAAAAACCCATTTCAGATGAGTTCATGTCCTTCATAGGAACATGGATGAAGCTGGAAACTATCATTCTCAGCAAACTATCACAAGGACGGAAAACCAAACACCGCGTGTTCTCACTCATAGGTGGGAATTGAACAATGAGAACACCTGCACGCAGGATGGGGGAACATCACACACCGGGGCGTGTTGTGGGGTGCGGGGATGGGGGAGGGATAGCATTAGGAGATATACCTAATGTAAATGGCAAGTTAATGGGTGCAGCACACCAACATGGCACATGCATACATATGTAACAAACCTGCATGTTGTGCACATGTACCCTAGAACTTAAAGTATAATAATAATAAAGAAAATTTAAAAAAAAGAAAATAAAAAAAACCATTTCATCAATTATTATAATGTTACTATATAATTTTTCAAACTAAATATTTTTCTTGATAATACACAAGATGGTATAGCTAGTTACTTTCTACTAAAATGTGAATTCAGTTGTAACCAAATTAGAATTTTTTAAAATTAGAATTAAAGAAATTTAAATTAGAATTTTACAGGACAGTTACAATGTTCCTTGTTTTATTTAATATTATACTAACAGAGATATATGCTAGTATTGGTTTTGCTATTGTTAATGCTGCATTAAGATGTAAACACTAATTTTATTTAAATTGATAATATGATATTTTTTATAAATTGGAAATTTTGAATAGAATAGTTTATATTTAATGTTTTATAGAAATATACCTTAGAAATTTAGAAATAGAAATGTATCAGTCACTAAAGTCAGAATTTTGCATATTACTTTTTCATCATTTTGGATTCCAGGTTGATGGAATCTGGTTCACTAGCTCTTAGTAAGCATGTTGAAAAAGTGTTCTGTGCTCGAATTAGTTTAAGAAGGGTTGAGTTAAGCAAAGTAATACGTTTATTTACTGTAAGATAACTCAAAAGCTGTCATTATGTGAAACCTTTAAGAGGGGAAGAGTATACGGTATTTCCAAAGCTTTATTTGTTCATAAAAACGTTTTTACTTTTGTTTACTTTTGGCATATCTATTAACATTTATTTGAAGAGCATTCCTTTTTCCTCTGTAAAAGAAAGCAATTGTTACCACATTTGAAAAATGGCAGTTTGGTTATATTTACATGATCGATTATAGGACAGATTTTCCCCTTATACATAATACAAGTTAGAGTCAGCCTGCTGTAATTACAGCTCCTGTGTCTTTCTTTAATCCCAAATGTTACAGTTATTACTTGGGGTTTTTGGTTGACCACAGAAAGGAATGTTTGTCACAGATACATGTTTATGTATAATCATGATAGTCTATCCATAGTCAGGATCCTGAAAGATGCTACCAAGTAATTCATCAGAAATAGTTCAGGAAGACTGTAGAACAACAGCTTGCAAAAAGTTGTGATGTTCTTCAAATGCCATAAAAGACATAATTTATATATTTTTTTCTGTTTTTGTGAAATAAAGTTAGAGATTTTTCGTGTTTTTACATGCTAAAACAATACTGTTCTCCTGTTTAAGCCTCCAGTTGTGAAAATGCAACATTTTAAAACAATGTTTACTGATAAATTCAGGAAGTCACGCTGTAAAATGACTATTTTACTCGGAGTAAACAGGTAGAGAATGAGGAGTGAAATATTCGATACAGAATAGACTTTTTTTAAACTACAGGCTACAAATAAGGTGACTTAGACAAGAAAGATTTGGAGGGCTTCAGAGTCTTTCCTAGCTGTTAAAATTGTGTCAAGTACAGCTCTTGTGTCAAGTACCATTACCAAATTTTATTTAAAACTAATTAAGCAGTTAAGGACTTATAACGTAGTTTTTTAAACTCCAAATTGCGATATGGTAAAGTACAAATTAAATATACTTTGAAAATGGACGCTTTAACATATACCAAATCACTGTATATGTATACCATCAGATAAGATTATTGTGTGAAAGTTATTTGCAACTCTTGCGTTTTTCTGAATGAAAATTATTAATAATGATTATTTTGTCATTCTTTTGTACAAAAGGACTTAAAACTTCAATATCAGTGATATGAAAATAGAAATCTTCATACATGCTGCTTCTTGAACCATTTTGACTTAATGAACAAAATCTTCAATACACTGAGTAAACACATTACATATCAAAGTGCCTCTGTATAATGCTAATAATCCGAAAGCCATGAGTTCTCCGAAACCAACTAAGAAATCCCAGATTCTGCTCCCAAATTTTCTTATCAGTAATTTCAAGAATAACCTGAGTTGATGGGTCACCAAGAATAATTGCTGTAGGAAATATCATTAAATTGGGTTTATTTTATAATTTGATAAAATTCGGATATCCTGACTAATGCTAACTTTTATTATCTGTGAAAAGCTAGAGTCATTTCCATCCAATATTTTCTTCACCCATTTAAAATAGTATGATAAGCAATATTAGTTTGAAATAACCAAATAGCCCATCATCTGTCTGTTTTAGACAAACAACTATTTATTTCACAGAATACGACAGAATAGAATGATAATGTTGGATATTCCTCTCCTAATACTCTAGTTTGCCAGTGTCTTCTTTCAGATGCTACCTTTAAATCCCTTTTGGATCTAAGTTATATATAACAATTTTGGAAGTATATTATGAATAATAAAAGTACTGATGCAGTTCATCCAAGGAGTACCACTTATGTACCATGTTTTAGGTTCTCCGCTTCTTTTAACACATCTAAGATGACTTGGCTTTTTTATTTTTTTATTTTTTTGAGTCTCACTCTCTCACCCAGGCTGGAGTGCAGTGGCGTGATCTCAGCTCACTGCAACCTCGGCCTTTGGGGTTCAAGTGATTCTCCTACCTCAGCCTCCCAAGTAGCTGGGATTACAGGGGCCAACCACCATGCCTGGCTAATTTTTATATTTTTATTAGAGATGGGGTTTCACCATGTTGGCCAGGCTGGTCTTGAACTCCTGACCTCAGGTGATCAACCCATCTCGGCCTCCCAAAGTGCTGGGATTACAGGTGTGAGCCCCTGCGGCCGGCCGACTTGGCTTTTTGAAAAGTATAATAACTGCATCATACTCCTGACTTAAATTGAGCTTGCAGACAACTTAGCTATTTTCCCCATGATGTTCACAAGGCAGCCCTACTTTATCTAGTACTTGTATAGTCTGACTTAAAAACAAAACAGAACCCCTCACATGCAGAACTTTACCCCATCCATCCGTGTTTCCTTCTGTCTTTCTCAGACTTAGCCAAACCAGTTGCAATGAGAGGTTTCCAGTGAATGGTATCACAAAGGTTGTGAGATGAGATGCTATCACAAAAGTTGTGAGATGAGAGCGTGATTACTATGTTGACAGCTCAAGTTGGGAAGGGTATCATTTTAGAGAGAGATGATGATGAGCTCAGTTTTCAGCCTGCTTCAGTTGCTAGTGGGGATATCTAAATAGAGATGTTATAAAGGCAGTTAGAGATATGGGTCCGGACAGAGGATAAAAAGTCAAACGTACAGAGAGATTTGTGATTTTAGGTGATAATTAAAACTGTCAGAGTGTTTTGTATGGAGATGAAGCAGCTGTGGGAGGTGCTATTGCTTTCTCATATAAACTCAAGCAGAAGCTATTCACAGTGTCTTTAGCCCTTTCAGTAGTATGCACTTTTTAATCTCACTGACATCTCAGAACCTTTGAGGGACCTTTTAAGGGACAGTTTAGAGGATTCATGAAATAATGAGTTTTATATTTGTGTTTTTTGAATTTTCATTCTAAGATTTATTCATTTATTAATCCTTGAGAGTCATAGTATTGAAAAAAGTGATATTGAAATATCTAACTTATTTTTAAAAATTAATTAAAGCACATATTCTGCTTCAGCAATTAATAAAACTTGAACCATCTCCAGTTTAGTGGATTAATTAATGGGTACTGGGAAACTATAAGGTAACAAATACCATGAAATTAAACATTCATTTTCTTTCATTTAGAATACAAGAAATTGAGAACATGTTGCTTCCAGTGGTGGGAACTGAGTGGCTGGGGGCAGGGTGTGTAGGTGGTGGGTTGCCTTTTCACAGTGTATTCTTTTGTGCTATTCAAATGTTGAACCATGGAATGATTTTACCTTGGGAACAGATCAAAGAAATTTGAATTTTGAAAATTGCTTCATTTACTTTAAACATGAGATTGTAATTTTATGTAGAAAATATTGACACTTGAAGTTAGAAGTCATGATTTCACATCCTGTTTTCATCCTTTCCTGGACAGCTGGCCTTTCACTTCTTTGAATTGCAGGCTCTCATTTGAAAATGAGGCTGATGATAGTTGCCCTCCCTACCACGCAGGATAATTATGAGTTATTTCTTTCAGCAAACAGATCTGTGAGGCATATATTCTTCTAGGTGTGATATGAGACATATTTCCACTCCTTGGGGGATTTATTTTTAAGCGTGGAAGTAGACAAAATTTCAACCTATTGTGATGATGCAGATAAATATGCTATGAAGATACATAGACATAGGATCCACAGTGTCAGCTTGGGAGAGTGGAAGGATTGATGTTAGAGTGGTCCTCCTGGAAGACAAGCACATTTATTTGAGTTAAGTTTTGAAGAATGAATTGGTTGGGAGAGGATGAGGAGAGGAGACATTCCATTCAGAACAAGCAACATCTCCAGCCCCATCTCATTTTATGTGTTTCTGGGTAGCACACTTTTGTTTTAAGTTTTGTTAGGAGAGGATACTGTAGCAGGTTCTTCCTTAGTTTTGCTGCCTGTCAAAATTTTGACTATAATTATCAAAAAGTTTGGAAACAGTGGAAAATCTCACTTAGGACTTTATAATGACCACAAGGATTAGTGGAAAATGACTAAAACTCAATTGAAATTGAACTACGTACATTTTACTGTATAGACCATTAACACTATACATCAGCTTCTGATGTCAACCGTAGTTCTTCCATACTAAGGAACTAGTGAGAATTCTTAATTAATGCAGTTGACTTGCATTTTTCCAATTGAGTAGACTTTTTTCTTCCTGCATCCAAGTAGTAAGTGGATACACTTTTCCTGGTGCCATGTTGTTTCCTTTGAAGCACAGTGAAACTTCTTACCGCCTATGATGGTCTATAGACTTAGTATCTAGCTACTTAATTCCCACTCTCCATTAAGTTGCAGTTTATAGGCCTTGATATTTTACTATTTAACACCCAATATCTGTAAGTTACAGAAATACTTTGAAAATGTGGTGTAGATAGATGGTAATATTATTTATTCTGGATATTATCCTCTAGTAGCCACCATGATTATTAAAAACAAAGTGGTCTTGGTTTGTTTTTTGTGTTTTTGAGACAGAGTTTCACTCTTGTTGCCCAGGCTGGAGTGCAATGGTGTGATCTTGGCTCATTGCAACCTCCACCTCCTGGGTTCAAGTGATTCTTCTGCCTCAGCCTCCCGAGTAGCTGGGATTACAGGCATGCACCACCACTCCTGGCTCATTTTGTAGTTTTTAGTAGAGACAGGGTTTCTCCATGTTGGTCAGGTTGGTCTGGAACTCCCAACCTCAGGTGATCTGCGGGCCTCGGCCTCCCAAAGTGCTGGGATTACAGGCTTGAGCCATTGCCCCCGGCCTTTTTTTTTTTTTTTTTTCCTTTTGAGACAGAGTTTCGCTGTTAGGCAGGCTGGTGTGTAATGGCACGATCTCAGCTCACTGCAATCTCCGCCTTTTGGGTTCAAGCAATTCTCCTGCCCCAGCCTCCTGAGTAACTGGGATTACAGGTGTGCACCACCATGCCTGGCTAATTCTTTTATATTTTTAGTAGAGATGGAGTTTTACCATGTTGGTCAGGGTAGTCTTGAACTCCTGACCTCAGGTGATCCACTCGCCTCGGCCTCCCAAAGTGCTGGGATTACAGACGTGGGCCACCACGCCCCACCAAAAGCAAAAACAGGTTTATACTATTTTAGTGTTAAGTGTGAAATATAGACTTTCACACAAAATTTATATGGAACATTTTTTAATATAGTGGAAAACATAAAACTGGGGATTGTATAGGTAATTTAATCTTACTTCATGTTTATTTGTAGATAGGGAAAAAATAAGAGATACTTCAATTTCTAAATGATTTGTTTAGAAAGAGTTAGTCCAAAGTAGGAGAGCATTATTTCTGTACTTACAGAACAATCTTCTGCTGTTAGTGACTATCATTTTAGATGTTTTAACTTCAGGTAACAGAAAACAAAACTGTATGCAGCTTAGACTATAAGGATATTTATTATCTCCTGCAATAAGAAAACTAGAAGCAGTATACCTTGACGGTTGGTTGATTTAGTAATTCAGTACCATCATCAAAGACTGCAGTTCTCTGACTAGATTGACCTGTCTTTTTAGGCAGGATTTCGTCATGATCCTAAGGTGTCTGACACAAGTGGCAGGTGTCACACAGAGGTGATGATGTCCAGGTGAGAAAATGAATTATATCCCATTTATGAGCAATGACAACCTTCTCAGAACCTCCATCAGATGTCTCTTATGTAGCTTTGGTCAGAATTGTATCATTTGCACATGCCTAAACTATCATTTGGAAAAGGAGGTAAAATCATTGTGATTGGTTTCTTCCTTTGAAGGGCATGACTTCTTGGCTGATCATAAGCAAAACTGGATTCTGTTGTCAAGTAAGAAGTGGAGGAATGGTTGCTGGGTAGGCAACTAACAATGCCTGCTGTAATTGAACACATTTAGACTTTTATGTTTAAATGTTTAAGAATTACTTAAATTAGTAGCTAAGAATATGGAGTTTAACAGTTCTTTGGCACTTAACGAATGTGAGAACTTGGACAAGGTACTGAAGCTCCATTTAGTTTGATTTAGTAGTTACTAAAATGGGAATAATACTAGTACCTGTTTGGTTTGTTTTGAGGACTTAAATGACATATGTGGCATTTAGCATGCCTTGGCACAGTGCTTGGTTCATAGTAAGTGGTCAGTATGTGTTAGCTGCTCTTATCACCATATTTAATTTTTATTTATATCAAGTGAATCAAGCTTTTGCTTAAATTCATTACATTTTATATTTCATGAGATACCAATATCATAACTGTCTGTTCTTAAATTATAACTGTTGAACTTCACCAAAGGGCAAAGAAGTTTTAGGAGAGCAGATTTGTTGATGCCCATTGGAAATGCTAAAACCTCAGATGTCATTCATCCAACCTAACTTCTTTCATCAGTGTTGTTATCAATTTTTAGCTTAATTTCATGAGTAGTATCATTTTTTGATCAGCTTCCTGAAATACAGTAACTTAGATTTTATTCATTTCTGAAATATTGATGTCTTCATTAACTTCTGTTTTTATTGAAAGACTCTTTTAAAAACATTATGGAGAGGCATAATTAACAAGAGAGTGTAAAATAGAGATAATACTACTTAAATAGGGTCATAAGTATTAAATGCAATAAAGTACCTACAGGTCTGTTCATATGAGGCCCTCAATTTAAGTTTCTTCTTTTCCATAATCCCTCACACAACACAAATCTTAAATAAACTCTTTGTTTCTTCAAGAGAGAGGAGAGTTCGTTATCAGCTGTATCATTAGAAAAGAACTGTATATAACAGGGAAAAGGAAATTATACTAGAGGTTTCAAACAGGGGGATTTAATACAAGGAATTGATGACACAGGTGTTGGTCTCAGTTGATCAGGAGTCATCTTACCCACTTTTTACAGCATGTTTTTTCTTAAACCAAATGTTATTAACTGCTTGTTATGTTCTAGGCACTGTGGGAACTATCCTGCCTAAGGAAGACTTTTTATAAATCCAGGTTAAATGGGTTCTCTTTTTCACTAATTGCTTCATATTACAACCGTAACCATTTGTTGCATGTGTGCTTTTGTGGGTGTGCATGTGTGTTTGTCAGGGGAATGAGGTTCCCGAAGTTGCTAATTGTTTTCATTTTTATAATTGACAGAAAAACATGACTTCTTTTTTATATCATTAATATCTTCTACCTTATTACTCATTGTCTCTGTTTGTAAGAATCTGTTCCATCCTTCTTAAAGATGTTTCTATAAGAGCTCACACTAAGATCCTCATTTAGACTGATTGTTTTCCAGGCCTATAGCACAGTGTTAACCTTGGGATATATTTTTCCTTTGTTAGGGATTATGTTGACAATGACTTCCTGGTTTCATGACTTCTTTTCTGGATTTTCATCTTCAATTTGTTGGAGTACATTAAGTAAATTTCCCAGAAAGGTGACATAGTAGATCAACTTTTTGCATTTTTATGTAACTAAAAATAGATCCCTTGGCCTATAACTTCTTTCATCAGTTACTTACCTAGCTTATTGCCCCCTTTCGAATCTTAACTCATGTGTCCTCTTCTCAAAGAGACAATCCTATTTTAAATTGCAAACCCCGTGTATTACCAGTCCTGCTTCATGACTTTTTCTCCATAGCACTTTTCACAATCTAACATGTTATATATTTTGCTTATTTAATTTTCTTTATTTCCCGACTAAAAAGTGCCATAGGGAAGGGATTTTTGTAGTTCATTGCTGTATCCTTGGTACATAAAATCATACCTGGCACATAGTAGCCCTTCAATAAATAATTGTTAAGTCAGTTAATGGATTTTCTTCTCCACCTTTTATTATAGTTATAAATCCAGGTTATAAATCATTTTCTCTCAAAACTTTCAAGGGATTGCACTGTCTTCTTCTGATATCTAGTGTTATTAATAAGAAGTATAAGTCAATCTGATCCTTTTACAGAGGACCTGTTCTGTTTTTGAAAGCTTTAATTTTTATGGAGTTCTGGAAATTATTTTTTTGTTTGTTTGTTTGTTTGAGATGGAGGCTCACTCTGTTGCCCAGGCTGGAATGCAGTGGCATGATCTTGGCTCACTGCAACCTCCACCTCCCGGGTTCAGGTGGTTCTTCTGGCTCAGCCTCCCAAGTAGCTGGGGTTATAGGCACCTGCCACCACATCGACTAATTTTTGTATTTTTAGTAGAGATGGGTTTCACCATGTTGGGCAGGCTGATCTCGAACTCCTGACCTCGAGTGATCCTCCCACCTTGACCTCCCAGAGTGCTGGGATTACAGGCATGAGCCACTGGAAATTCTTTGTTTTTTGTTTTTTGTTTTTTTTTGAGACGGAGTCTCGCTCTGTGGCCCAGGCTGGAGTGCAGTGGCTGAATCTCAGCTCACTGCAAGCTCCGCCTCCTGGGTTTACGCCATTCTCCTGCTTCAGCCTCCCGAGTAGCTGGGACTACAGGTGCCCGCCACCTCGCCCGGCTAGTTTTTTGTATTTTTTTCAGTAGAGACGGGGTTTCACCGTGTTAGCCAGGATGGTCTCGATCTCCTGACCTTGTGATCCGCCCGTCTCGGCCTCCCAAAGTGCTGGGATTACAGGCTTGAGCCACCGCGCCCGGCCGGAAATTCTTAATGTACATAGATTTTTTTTTTTTTAATGGATTCTGTGTGCTTCTAAAATGAAGCCCTTTCAGTTAAGTTTGCTTTTCTTTTCCAGCTTTGGGAACTTTTATTCTTAAAAAAAAAAACAAAAAAACAATCTTTACATGCTTTGTTTCTGTTCTGTCTATAACTCCTGTGAGTTATATAATGAACCTATCAGATTTATCTTATTTTCCCGTGGTGTTTCATTTCTCTCTTTTTAATTTTACTTTGCTGTGGTGTAACCTTTAATATGCTTATTAATGTTTAAATAGTTAAATCTGGCATATTTTCTTTGACTAAAATAAAAAATCAAATAGTAGGCTAAAAATAGGAGTAGATTGATTTAATATTTGCATTTTGTCATTCACTAATAACTAATGACAAAGTTTGACTTATTACATTATTAGAAAAAGTAATTGTTAAGAAAAAGTCACTGGTTGACTGGAAAAGGAGTTAATTTCACATATGTACTATGTATTTAAAATATTTTTTTAGGAAGACAATATTTCATGTCTATAAAATTTATAGGTAGGGATGTTCATCAGGTATTATTTATAATATGGGAATGGCTTAAATATCCAATAGGATAATACTTCAATATGCTGTCATCTCAGTACTATGAAATACTTCACAATCACCAACAGCTATATTTTCAAAGAACATTTAATGACATTGGAAGTGATTATTATCCAAATTACTGTTATTTATTAGTATTATTATGTATTTTTTGAGACAATCTTGCTCTGTTATTCAGGCTGGAATGCAGTGACACAATTATAGCTTACTGCATCCTTGACTCCCTAAGCTCCAGGGATCCTCCCACCTCAGACTCGTAAGTAGCTGGAACTACAGAGGCATGCCACCACGTTTGGCTAATTTAAGAAATTTTTTTGTAGAGACAGAATCTTGCCATGTTGCCCAGGTTGGTGTCAGACTCCTGGTCTCAAGTGGTCCTTCTGCCTCACCTCCCAAAGTGTTGGGATTACAGGTGTGAGCCACTGTACCTGACCCAAATTATTTTTTTGTATATCTAAATATAAATTTTCACACACACATGTTGAGAGAAAAAGACTGCTGGACAATACTCAAAATGTTAATACCAGGTCCATAATCTTTTACTTTGAAAACCCTTTGGCCCATATGTGTTTGTGAATTCCAAATTTTTCAAATTTTATAAAAGTAATATATATTTCCATAATAGCATCAATAGAAGTGCTCTATAATCATACACATTAATATTTCTGCAGTGCAGCAGGACTATTCACTTTAAATGGTACACATAAATTCTATAAATCATTTTACTTCATTTGAGGTTACACTTTGCTGCTAAATGATTTTGTGTCAAACAATAAACAATGTTCTTTTTTTAAAACCTCTTTAGGTTTCAAAATTATGTGTATTTTGAATCTGTAGTGATTATGAGTGATTTTTAAATATTGTTTTTATAATTTTTTATAAATATGTACATATGTACATTTCAGAAAAATATCTTAGTACAAATTTTAAAATACATACTTCAATTTTCGTATTAAATCTTAGCCTTTTCTACAAACGAGAAGAGCTAAATGCACCAGAAGATACTAATTCCTTGATTCAACAAATATTTATCCAGTAAATACTAGAGAGAAAGCTAATACTATTTTAATAAGCATAAAGATGCTCAACCTTATTAGCGAAATATTTCAAACCATAATAGAAGTACTATTTCACACTCTTCTGATTGTCAGAAATTTAATAATTCTGGCCGGGCGTGGTGGCTCACGCCTGTAATCCCAGCACTTTGGGAGGCCGAGGCGGGCGGATCACAAGGTCAGGAGATCGAGACCACGGTGAAACCCCGTCTCTACTAAAAATACAAAAAATTAGCCGGGCGCGGTTGTGGGCGCCTGTAGTCCCAGCTACTCGGGAGGCTGAGGCAGGAGAATGGCGTGAACCCGGGAGGCGGAGCTTGCAGTGAGCCGAGATCGCGCCACTGCACTCCAGCCTGGGCGACAGAGCGAGACTCAAAAAAAAAAAAAAAAAAAAAAAAAGAAATTTAATAATTCTGACAATCCCAGTTCACCAGGATGCCAAGAAGTAGGAAATTTCATACACTACAGGTTGACTATCAACTGATAAAACTGCTTTGGAAAGCAATTTGATGATATTTAGTGAAGCAGAAGTTGTATATATACTCTATAAAACCTCTTTAGCATCATCTTACTTGTCATCAGTACATTGATTTGTACTATTTAAGAGTTGAACTTTTGCTATTTCTCATACCACATCTTTCCCTAGCCTTTATTCCGTATAATTTTACATGCTCGTGTTACTACTGGGTTCTCACAACTGAGTGATTTTTTTTTTTTTTTTCTTTTTCAGGGCAACACATGCTATTCAATAACTTGTTTCCTGGACCTTTTCACAAAAATACTACTTTTTAAGCAAAAACGTAACATATATTTTTTGGTATTCCAATAACCATGGAAATACGTAGCACCTTTAGTTATCCCATGTGATAGGTAGTTAAGTAACTCTTCAGTGTTGCTGGAGCCATTGTTGCTGTTTTCCATAGACAAGAACAATGAAGTAGGATGACTTGGATTACCAATCAGAATTATCTGTGAGCTGAGCATTCTTCTATTGTATACTTCTTCAAAAGTTACTATGTTGTTTTTATTGCTCAGTTTTTGTGAATCACTCTTTTTCTGCTTCAGAATTGTTTTATAAATATATATTTCTGTCTTTAAATTGAAAATGTTAAAAGACAATAGTGAGATTTCTAGACTCAACTTTTTATTCATTCAACCAACATTGAGTGCCTACTATGTAGGAAGATCAATTATACAATATGAATATAACCTAATCCTCTCTTCAAGAAACTTAAGACCTAGCAAGGCTTCAGTGTAGTGTGTTAATGCTAATATAATTAAGTAGGTGTTGGATAGAATTAAGTGGAAGTCTTTCAAGTCAGGGGTCAGCAACCCTTTTTTGTAAAGGACCAGATACTGTATTTTAGGTTTTGTGGGCCGTATGATTCTTCTATCACAACTACTCTTCTCTGCTCTTATTGCATGAAAACAGCCATACATGATACATAAATGAATGAGTATATCTGTGTTCCAATAAAACTTTATTTATGGATATTAAATTTGAATTCTGTATTTTTATATGACAAATCTTTTTTAAAAATTTTAGCTATTCAAAAATGTAAAAACTGTTCGTAGCTCTTAGACTATACAAAAACAGATGACAGACCAGATTTGGCTCCCTGGCCATAGTTTGCCTACCCCTGTTTAAGTCTTTGAATTATAAGATGGTATGGAATGGGCTTCTCTTTAATAGCCTATCCAATTCCAGCTACTTTCATTACTGGGGGAATTTAGTCACATACCAGGTTTAGAAGTATTGAAAGTCTCATTGCTAATCCAGTAGTTTCTGAATATCCTTGATATTCTGAATAATAATCATGATTATATAATGATAATAAAACAACAATAGTAATAATGTTGCATTGATAATATGCACACAGGTCCCAAACTCAAAGGTATGCAAGACCAAGCGTAATGCCTGACTGTTAAGGAAACAGGGAGTTATATGAATTGGGGCAAAGGAATAGCACGTAACCCATCTGTAGGAGACAACAGCCACCACTTAGCTCCAGCTAGTAGTGGGAATGCAGCCCCCATGTTTCCTGATGAAAACATCCAAGAGAAGCCAGAAATTCAGATGTATATGTCAAATCTCGCAGCTTTTTAATGTGGCAACATATTTTTTTAAACAAATGCTTTTCTTTTTAACATTGTGAGTCAAATAAAATCATGTTTAGGTTTCATTTAAGCAGGCTGGCAAGTTGCCATCTCTGTGCTAACAAGTTTCCTTTACTATTCAAAGGGAACTTTTTGAGAAATATCTTTTGTTATATACATTAATGATTTTATTTTAAAATTTTGTATCTCAAAGGATATTTTAATATTGAAAATTATTGTTAAAATAATTTTAAATTATAAATCAACTGCAGATTTCTGCATCTGACATTCACATGTTTCAGCTGTCATGCTTGAATGTATCAGTACTTGCAGCTTTCCCCTGAAGCTTTGTGGTCACAGCTTTTTTTTCCTTTTTGCCAACAGCTTTATTGAGATATAATTCACATACCATACAATTAACCCATTTTAAGTCTACAGTTTATTGGCTTGTATTATATTCACAGAGTTGTGCAACTATCACCACAATCATTTTTAGAACATGTTTCTTACCCCCAAAAGAAACCTTAAACCGTTTAGCTATCACCTTTCCAATTCCCCTGTTGTCCCCAGTCCTAAACAACCACTAATCTACTTTACATTTCTATAGATTTGTGTGTTCTGGATATGTCCTATAATAAAATCAGACAATATATAGCCTTTTATGTCAGGCTTCTTTTTTACTTAGCATGTTTTCAGGGTTCACCCATGTTGTGGCTTCAATTAGTACTTTTTAATTTTATTGCGCAATATTCCATTTTATGGATATACCACATTTTCCATTGGTTATTGGACTTCCACATTTTGCCTATCATGCATAATGTTGCTGTAAACATTCACAGACATGTTTTCTGTGGGCATGTATTTTCATTTTTCTAGGGTATATACCTAGAAATGGAATTGTCAGGACATGGTTACTCTGTTTAACTTTTTGAGGAATAGTCAAACTTTTCTAAAGCTACTATACCAGTTTTGATTGCCGTCAGCAATGTTTGATGGTTCCAATTTCTGTACATCCTTGCCATCTTGCCAACAGCCAGATGGAGAAAGCTATTTTTAATGCATATGAGTTATGAAAGCTTTTCTTCTGCTCTTTAGATACTGTGTATATATGAATGTTAATATTTTCTTAGACTATACTTTTCTTTTATATTAAAACTTTAAACAACCAGAATTGGGGAAGATGGGGCTATTATGGTTAATTTAATTTGGATCATCTCTGGGATAATCAGTAGAACTTTGTATTGCAGTATTTCTTATTGTTGAAACTTTTCCTGATGTACTTTTTTAAAAATACTTTTTCTTACTTTAGGAAGTAAATACTAGTTTGTTTCTACCACTTGTCTGTGAGAGAACTGCATCTAAATTATCTATCTCAGCTCCTTGCACAAGGAAAGTCTGGCATAAAATTAAAGGCACAATAAATACTTGTTAAATGATTTTGTTGTTAAAAAATAATCCAGTCTTTCTTTGTTTTGGATTTGACATGCAATCTACTGAATTTTCCCCGGCCAGTAAACTGAGCTTTTACCATTGTGCTGTTTCAGATACATGTATAAAGATTTGGAAGACATATTTAAAAAAAAAAAAACAAAGACAATTATATTAGTATTATTGGTATATACTAATTTTGAGTATTGCTTTCACATTGTAATTATACTGAAGTTGGTTTTTAATTTAAAAATTAAGAATTTCATGCTTTGGGCTGGGCACGGTGACTCACGCCTGTAATCCCAGCACTTTGGGAGGCCGACGCTGGTGGATCATGAGGTCAGGAGATCGAGACCATCCTGGCTAATACAGTGAAACCCCGTCTCTACTAAAAATACAAAATATATTAGCTGGGTGTGGTGGTGGGCACCTGTAGTCTCAGCTACTCGGGAGCCTGAGTCAAGAGAATGGTGTGAACCCGGGAGGTGGAGCTTGCAGTGAGCTGAGATCTCGCCACTGCACTCCAGCCTGGGTGACAGAGCAAGACTCTGTCTCAAAGAAAAAAAAAAAGAATTTCATGCTTTGATAGATTGCACTTATGTTAGGCAGGTATAGGATTTAAGAGCATGAGGATCATACTTACATCTCTGACTAAACTATTTTTCTTCTGTTCCTTCCTCCCCCCCATCTAATATATCTACTTTGGCATTCTAAATATAGTATGTTTTATATTTACACAGTTTCTTTCTTATGGTCTAGAGAGAAAGCTAATTTTCTGAAATATTTTTGGCTTTTCTATAGGTTGGTCAAAGAAAAAGTGATGTATGAAAAAGAGGCAAAACAACAGGAAGAAAAGATTGAAAAAATGAGAGCTGAAGATGGTGAAAATTATGACATTAAAAAGCAGGTAAAATTATATCATAACAATAGCTAACATTTACAGAATGCCATATTAACTAATGTAGTTTTTACAATAGTTCTCTGACTGAGATTATATTATTATTTATTTCTTTACTATTAAAACTTCCATTTAAAGATAAGGAAACAAAAACACAGGTTAAATAACTGCCCAAATCACACTGTTGCTAAGTGACATAGCTGAGGTTTAGTTTTGTTTTTTGTTTTGTTTGAGACAGGGCCTCACTTTGTCATCCAGGCTAGAGTGCAGTGGTGTGATCACGGCTCACTGCAGCCTTGACCTCTCGGCTCAAGCAATTCTCCCACCTCAACTCCCCAAAGTGCTGGGATTACAGGCATGAGCCACTGCACCTGGCATAGCTAAGATTTGAACACAGGCATTCTTTTTCTAGTATCTGTACTCTTAATCGCTAAACTTTACTGCCTTTCGATTTTTAAGTATCAAATATAAAAATGGACTAATATTATATTATATATTTAGATTCACAAATATTTTCTCCAAACTGATGTGAAGACCACAAAAATAAATATGTATTGCACTTTTCAATGACTACTTCTGATTGTCTTCATGACAAATTTCAGTGGCCTTAACATTGCATACAAGGCTCTTCTTGATTTTGAATCAGGAAATGAAGTTACATCTGCTTATCTAACCTCATTTCTTACCAATCCCTATCTCGACCTCTTAGGTGCCTTATAGCTCCCTGAACATGCCCTTTCTTCTTTGCCTCTGAAATTTTGCATGTCTGAGATGCTCTTACTCCTGGCCTTACTTATCCTTTCCTTATTAATTTCTGTTCTTCCTTGAGGTCTCTTCTACTCTCATCTCTAGACTGAGTTAGGTGCCCCTGCTTTTCGCTCCCATAACACTTCTTTATTCCCATCATAGCATATATTGAACGTTCATTCTCAGCTGACAGTTGCTTCATAATTCCTTGAGAAAATAAAGGCCATTAGGGAATTTTCTCATATTCTTATGACAAAATCTATCAACCTATCTGCATCTGTACGTATACCACCTTCCTTCCTGTAAGAGTGGATTATGTGCCCTAGCCCTTGTTATAACTATCAGTGACATTGTTATTACTCTTTTTTCCCTCATCTTAAATACCTCAATAGCATCTGACACAAGTTACCACTTTCACCTTGAAACTTGACACATCCTCTGAGGTGTTCAAAATTAAAATCTTGATCTCACAGTACTCCAACCTACTCTCCCAAACAGAAAAACTATTTGTTCTTTCTTTTTCCTCATCTCAGTGAGTGGTACCTCCACTCATCCAGATACTCAAGCTAAAAATTTAGTTGGTCCCTTCTTGATATTTTTCTCTCTTTCTAATAACCACATCCAATATCAGCATCTCCTATTTCTTGTTTTCTTTTCTTTTCTTTCTTTTTTGAGACGGAGTCTTGCTGTGTCACCCAGGCTGGAGTGCAGTGGTGCAATCTCAGCTCACTGCAATGTTCACCTCCCGGGCTCAGCTGATTTTCCTGCCTCAGCCTCCCAAGTAGCTGGGATTAACAGGCATGCACCACCACATCCGGCTAATTTTGTATTTTAGTAGAGACAGGGTTTTGCCCTGTTGGCCAGGCTGTTGAACTCCCGACCTCAGGTGATCTGCCTGCCTTAGCCTCCCAAAGTGCTGGGATTACAGGGGTGAGCTACTGCGCCTAGCCAGCACTTCCTATTTCTTACTCTCTATTTTTCTCTCTACTGCCATTGTTCTAGTCTAGTCCACTATCATCTCTTGCTGGTATTATTTATTGCAGAAGCCTCCCAGTTGGCATACTTCTTTCACCCTTGACATCCTCCATTCCTTCCCCACCACAACCACCAAATAAATCTCTATAAAATGTACCTCAGATCACTTGGTCTTCTACTTAAAATCTAGTGTCAGATGCATTTAAAATAATTTCCAGATGACAGTTTTAAAAAAGGAGAGTGTGAACCAGCTTATACAAACTATATCTTAAAATTTATTTTTAAAATCAGCTCATGAACTCAAAGTCATTTTTGCCGTGTAAATTGTGGCATAATTGGTAATCACACTTAATCAGGCTTAATTCAGCAAAATTAATCAATCATTTAAAATAGATTTTTTTGTAGGGAGTTGCTTTCTGCCATGCAGAAGAAATGCAGCAGCAGCTGAAACAACTTGTTGGCTGTGTCTTCCCTTGGCTGTCTAGGAAGACAGCCTTCTTATTTTATTAAGCTTTTAGGAGAGGCCATCTTCCTTTATTTGTGATATAGCACTGTGTGTATAAAAGACATTTGTGTGTCAGATACTCATAAATTGAGGGAGGATTAGTAAACAGATGTGTAGATATAGTATGTCCCCTTTGTTTTGTTTTTTAATACTAATAAATTATATTGGGCAGTGGGGTCTCTTTGTGAAGCCCAAGCTGGAGTTTAGTGGTGTGATCCTAGCTCACTGTTACTGTCTCAAACTCCTGGGTTCAAGTGATGCTCCCACCTCAGCCTCCAGAGTAGCTGGGACTACAGATATGTGCCACCATGCCTGGCCAATTTTTAAATTTTTTATAGAGACAGGGTCTCACTTTCTTGTTTAGGCTGGTCTTCAATTCCTGGCCTCCAGCGATCCTCCCACCCTAGCCTCTCAGAGTCCTGGGATTATATGCGTGAGCTCCCTGGCCTGGCCTTATCCACCTTTATGAACTAACTACCCTTCATAAGGATTTACATATGGAATGTAACCTTTTATTCTTAAAATTATGATACATACTGCTTTTGTACCTCTTTCACTACATCTAGTGGGAAAATATTATGACATAGTATGTAATTTTATTTTATCCAGGTCCTTCTTGGACTTCATCAGCTTGTTTTCCCGATCATGTAGCTAGTGACCTCATTTAGTCTTTTTCTTTGCCCTGCTTTTTTTCACCATCAATAATGTATTTTAAAATAGCCCTATAGCTAAAATAGTAGTTACCAGTTACATGGAGTGGAGGAATAAATGTGTTCCCTTTCTAAATAAAATTCTACAAATAATGTTACGGGTTATCACAGAACCTGTTTTCATTTATATTCATGTATGTATCATATTTCAATAAAATCACTACTTTATAGGTAAGGATTAACTACTGAATCCTGTGTTGTACTTGTCATTTCAAAATACCAGCCACATACTAGTTGCATTATTGACTACATACACAGATGTAAAAGGGAAAAAAAATTGTTCAAAAGTTGTTTCTACCCTCAGCCATGTTAAAATTCTCTTTTTGGTCATAGGTATCATAGTTTTTAACAGGATTTGTTAGATTCATAGCCAACTTAGTACTTATTCAGAAATAGCATCTCATATCTCATTATAGAACAATAGTTGTTTCTGTTTGCTTCTGTTGTCGACCTACCATGTATATAGTTGTCGATTGCAGTTTTGTTTCAGAGTTTCCTAAAAACTTGTCTTTAGCCAACCTGCATACATTTCTTAATTTCCTTTCCCTGGCTTAGCTATATTATGGCCATTCATATTTGTTTATCACATACAATGGGTGTTGCATAACCAAAAGAACAGTCTGTTCCTGATTGCCTGAGACTTTAAGGTCAGCAATGATTTTCTTAACATTTATCGTGCCTCTCGTAGAAAATATCAAGAAAGCCAAGTGCTGCATTTTGTGGGTTTTCTACACTTCTCCCTAGATTTCTTCCTCTTCTGAGCTAAACACTCTTCTGAGCTTCTGAGACTGTCCTCAATCACTTCTCACTACTTTGGCTCTTCTCTCGCTTGGATCCTTTTTTCTCTGGCTTTCCTACCTCTTCTAAATTGGCTGTATTTTAAGCACACACTTAAGGTGCTATCTCTTATTCTATACCAAACTCTTACCTGAAGATGGTTGCCAGAAATCAGGGGACAGTCCCTCTGTTGGACTAGGTATAATTTTGGTTCTTTTAAAATAAGTAATTAGGCCAGGTACAGTGGCTCACATCTGTAATCCCGGCCCTTTGGGAGACCAAGCTGGGTAGATCACTTGAGCCTAGGAGTTTGAGACTAGCCTGGGGAACAAGCTAGTCTCAAACTAGCTTGTTTGCATTAGTTCGTTTTTACACTGCTATGTAGAACTACCTGAGACTGGGTAATTTATAAAGAAAAAAGGTTTACTTGACTCTCAGTTCCACATGGCTGGGGAGACCTCAGGAAACTTATAATCATGGCAGAATGTGAAGGGGAAGCGAGTGCCTTCTTCACAAGGTGGCAGGGGCGAGAGAGAGAGAGAGAACAAGTGGGAAGTGCCCTACTTTTAAACCCTCTGATCTCATGAGAACTCACTCACTATCAGAGCATGTAGGAAACTGCCCCTATAATCCAATCATCTCCCACTAGGTCCCTCCCTAACATGTGGGGATTACAATTGAAGATGAGATTTGTGTGGGGACACAGAGTGAAACCATATCAAAGGTGAAACTGTCTCTACAAAAAAATTTTTAAAAAAATGTATTAGAATACAAAAAATTAGCTGGGTGTGGTAGTGTGCATCCATAGTCCCAGCCACCTAGGAGGCTGAGGTGAGAGGATCACCTGAGCCCAGGAGGTCAAGGCTGCAGTGAGCCATGATCATGCCACTGTACTCCAGCCTGGGTGACAGAGTGAGGCCTTCTCTCAAAAAATATATAAAATAAAATAGAAAAGTAAAAGTAAGCAACTAGGTAAAAGTTTTCAGGAGGCCAGAATATCAGTCAATTAAATATTTATTCTGTTTTTTTTTATTTTCTGACTAAACAATATAACATGTCATTCAAATATTGCCCAAATTGATTTTAGCCTTCCGCTTCTGATAGCTCTCTTCTTCTCCACCAGTTAAGGTTGAGTACAGAGGGTTTTGCCCTCACTTGGTAAAGCTTTCTGGTTTGTTTTTCAACCTATCCTGGGGCATAATGATTGGCAGTAATGACACTCAGTCAGACATATCTCTGTCATTTCTCCTGAGGCACAACTCATCTCTTAGGTTCCAGAAGTAATAAGACAAACTGGTATAGTTTTTGGACAAAGAGTTCTCAGTTTTCTCACAAAAGAGTTCTCACAAAAGCTTTGCAATTATTGCATATAATTGCAGTAATATAAAATTCATCTTTTTGAAAACGATGTACACACTTTTTTTTACTCTTTGAAACAAGAGTGAACATTTACGATGACATGTTTCTATGTTTTTCCTAAAAATATAAAGGAGAAATTTTTTTCATTAAATATATGGAAAACTTTAGGAGGCTCCAGTCAACAAAGAAGATACCCCTTTGACCAGGAGTGTCTCACAAGGCTGATCCTCAAAGAAAAACCCAGATTTTCTTTTAATCAGTAATAAAAATATGGAAAATAACTTACAATCATGCAAGAAAATATGTTTGTCTCGGTACATATATGCAGGCTTATAGAAGGTAATACACTTGCTTTTTTTTTTTTTTAATTTATTTATTATTATTATACTTTAAGTTGTAGGGTACATGTGCATAACGTGCAGGTTTGTTACATATGTATACTTGTGCCATGTTGGTCTGCTGCACCCATCAACTCGTCATTTACATCAGGTATAACTCCCAATGCAATCCCTCCCCCCAGTACACTTGCTTTTTTATTTTTTGTTGTAGATTTCACAGGAAATTCCAAAAGAAATTCAAAGAGGTCTTGTACATCCTTCATCCTACCTCCCCCAATGTTAGTATCTTGTGTAAATATAATACAGTATTCAAACCCTGGAGTTGACATTGGTACACCACAGAGCTTACTCATATTTCACTAGTTATACCTGCACTCATTAGTGTGTTTGCATGTATAGTTCTCTGCAGTAGCATGTGCAGCAACCAATCAAGATGGAGAACTGTTCCATCGCAAAGCTCCCTCTTGCCACCTCTTTTTAGCCACCCCATCCTCTCTGCTCCCTAAACCCTAAATAGTTACACTGCCTCCAGAATGTCACATAACATAGAATGGAATCTACAGTATGTAACCTTTTAAAATTGGCTTTTTCTATTTTATATAATTCCCTTTAGGTCCATTGAAGTTATTGAGCGTATCAATAGTTTGTTCTTTATTGCTACTAAGTAGTATTCCATGGTTTGGATGTACTAACATTTAACCTTTGATGACCATTTGGATTGTTCCCAGGTTTTTGCTGTTGTGGGAAAAGCTGCTGTGAACATTCATATACAGTTTTGATGTGAACATAACTTTTATTTTATGTGGTTTTGGGGGAACTAATGGTGATTTTTGAGATTTTGTGCACCCATCACCCAAGCAGTATACACTGAACCTGATTTATAGTCTTATCCCTCACCCCATTTGTACCCTTTCCGTCTGAGTCCCCAAGGTCTATTGTGTCATTCTTATGCCTTTGCATCCTCATAGCTTTGCTCCCACTTATAAGTAAGAACATGTGATGTTTGCTTTTCTATTCCTGAGTTACCTCACTTAGAGTAATAGTCTCCAGTCCCATCCAAGTTGCTGCAAATGCCATTAACTCATTCCTTTTTATGGCTGAGTAGTATTCCATCATATATATATATATATGTGCATGCCACAGTTTATCCACTTGTTGAGTGATGGACATTTGGGTTGGTTCCACATTTTTGCAGTTGTGGATTGTGCTGCTGTAAACATGCGTGTGCAAATATCTTTTTCATATGATGACTTCTTTTCCTCTGGGTAGATACCCAGTAGGAATTGCTGGATCAAATGGTAGTCCTACTTTTAGTTCTTTAAGGAATCTCCACCAACATCTATTATTTTTTTATATTTTGATTATGATCATTCTTGCAGGGGTAAGGTGGTATCGCATTGTGGTTTTGATTTGCATTTCCCTGATCATTAATGTTGGGCATTTTTTCATATTTTGTTGGCCATTTGTATGTCTTTTGAGAATTGTCTATTCATGTCCTTAACCCACTTTTTGATGGGATTGTTTGTTTTTTTCTTGCTGATTTGTTTGAATTTGTTACAGATTCTGGATATTAGTCCTTTGTCAGATGTATAGATAGTGAAGATTTTCTCCCACTCTGTGGCTTGTCTGTTTACTCTGCTGACTGTTCCTTTTGCCATGCAAAAGCTCTTTAATTAAGTCCCAGCTATTTATCTTTGTTTTTATTACATTTCCTTGTGGGTTCTTAGTTATGAAATCATTGCCTAAGCCAATGTCTAGAAGGGTTTTTCCAATGTTATCTTCTAGAATTTTTATGGTTTCAGGTCTTAGATTTAAGTCCTTAATCCATCTTAAGTTGATTTTTGTATAAGGTGAGAAATAAGGATCCAGTTTCATTTTCCTACATGTGGCTTGCCAAGTGTCCCACCACCATTTGTTGAAAAGGGTGTCCTTTCCCCACTTTATGTTTTTGTTTGCTTTGTCAAAGATAGTTGGCTGTAAGTATTTGGGTTTATTTCTAGGTTCTGTACTCTTGAACATAAGTTTTCATTTCTGTAGGATAAATGCCTAACAGTGCAATTACTAGGTTGTATTCCTGTGGTTTTTGTTTTAAAAGAAACTACCAAACTCTTTTCCGGAGTGGCTGTACTATTTTATGTTCCCACCAGCAATGAGTCAATTTCTCTACATCCTTACCAGCATTCAGTGTGATCTCTATTTTTTAATTTTAGCATTTAGCCATCAGCTGTATGATAGCTGTACAGTGATAACTCATTGTGCTTTTAATTTGCATTTCCATAATGGCTAATAATGTTGAACATTTTTTCATGTGCTTATTTGCTGTCTGTATATCCTCTTCAGTGAAAATGAGTGATCAGGCCTTTTGCCCACTAATTGGATGCTTTGTTTGTTTTTTTACATTTGAGTTTTGAGAGTTCATTGTATATTCTAGACACATGCCCTTTGTCAGATACGTGGTTTGCAGATATTTCTGTCTGTAGTTTGTCTTTTTCTCCTCTTAACAGTGTCTTTGACAGAGAAACAGGGATTTTTTTTTTGTTTTTGTTTTGAGACAGAATCTTGCTCGGTCGCCCAGGCTGGAGTGCAGTGAGGAGATCTTGACTCACTGCAACCTCTGCCTCCTGGGTTGACATGTTCCTTCTGCTTCAGCCTCCCAAGTAGCTGGGACTGCAGGCATGCGCTACCATGCCTGGCTAATTTTTTTTTTTTTTTTGAGACGGAGCCATACTCTTTGCTGGAATGCAGTGGTGTGATCTCAGCTCACTGCAACATCTGCCTCCCAGGTTCAAGCAATTCTCCTGCCCCAGCCTCCGTAGTAGCTGGGATTATATGCGCCTGCCGCCATGCCCAGCTAATTTTTGTGTTTTTAGTAGAGAAAATGTTTCACCGTGTTGGTCAAGCTGGTCTCGAACTCCTGACCTCAAGTGATCTGCCCGCCTTGGCCTTCCAAAATGCCGGGATTATAGGCATGAGCCATTGCACCCAGCCAAGTTTCTAAATTTGAGAACATCCAATTTATCAGTACTTCCTTTTATGAATCATACTTTTGGTTTCAGGGCTAAGGTCTCTTGGCTTGTCTTAGATTCCAAAGATTTTCTTTTTTTTTTTTCCCTGAAAGTTGTATGATTTTGTGTTTTATATTTAAGTCTTCAATCCATTTTGAGGTAATTTTTATATAAGGTGTGATGTTTGGTTTGAGATTCATCTTTTTGCCAATGTCCAGTTTCTCCAGCAGCATTTGTTGAAAAGGCTGTCCTCCCTTCATTGAATTGCTTTTGTATCTTTGTCAAAAATAGTTGGACATACTTGTATGGGTTTACTTTTGTGTTCTCTCTTCTGGTTCATTAATCTTTATCCCTTTAACAACACTGCACTGTTTTGATTCCATACCGATGTAGTAAATCTTAACATTGGGAAGAGTGAGTGTCTATTTTATTTTATTTTTTCAAAATTATTTTAGCTTTTCTAGTTTGTTTTGGCTTTCCATGTAAATTTTTAAATAAGCCTGTCTGTATCTATAAAACACCTTTTGATAGGAATTGCATTAAACCTAAAAATCAGTTTGGGGCAAATTGATGTCCCAGTTAATGGACATGGTAAGTCTTTCTAATTTATTTAGGTCTGATTTCTTTCATCAGCATTTTATAATTTTCAGCATACAGATCCTGCACATTATAAATGTATAGTGAAGTTTTTTGTTTTTTTTTTGACTCTCTTGCAAATGGTACTGTTTTTAGTTTTGGTTTCCACATACCATATCTGTTGTTAGATATAAAAATGCAGTTGATTGTTTTTTTTGTGTGTGTGTTGATCTTGTAACCTGCAAACTCACCTTGCTGAACTTATTCTAGGATTATATTCATTTTCTTTCTCAGACCTGATTATGTGAATTACATGGATTGATTTTCAAATATTTAACCGTCCTTGCATACATACAATGAATCCCACTTGATACTGGTGTATAAATAATTATTTGTATACATTGCTGAATTCAATTTGCTAATTTGTTGAGGCAGTTTTCTTTTTTTGTGCTGTCTTTATGCGGTGTTGCTGTAAGGTTAATACTGATTTCATAAAATCGTTTGGGAATATTGATTTTAAAAATCATTTGTTCCTTTTCTGTTTTCTTGAAGGATTTGTGTAAAATTGATGTTAATTGTTATTTAAATATTTGGTAGAATTGTCTGTTGAAATTGTCTGGGCCTGGAGAGCTCTTTTGTAGGAACTTTTAAATTACAACTTCATTCAGCAAAACATTGGAGAAAAGGTATTTTTTAAATTAACACCAAAAATAAATTATAACTTCAGTTTCTGTAGTGATTAATAGGACTGTTTAAGTAATTAAGTTTGGGTAGTTGGTAGTTTTTGAGGAATTGGTCAATTTCTCCAAAGTTGTTTATGAACATTATGAACAATATTATAACATCATTTATAGTATTTCTTCTCGTTTTAATAGTTGCAGGATCTGTAATGATATCCTCTATTTTGGACTACTTTTGGTGATTTCTGCCCTTTCACTTTATCTTTGTCTGTCTTCCTAAAGGTTTATCAGCGTGTTTTTTTTTTTCTTTTCAAGAAACCAGCTTTTTGGTTTTTAAATTTTATTACTATTTTTTTGAGACAGGGTTTCACTCTGTCGCCCAGACTGGAGTGCAGTGGTACGATCCTGGCTCACTGCAGCCTTAACCTCCCAAGCTCAAGCACTTCTCCCACTTTGGCCTACCAAGTAGCTGGGACTACAGATGTGTGTCACCACGCCTGGCTAATTTTTTGTAGAGATGGGGTCTTGCCATGTTGCCCAGGCTAGTCTCGAATTCCTGGGCTCAAGCGATCTGCCTGCCCCGACCTCCCAAAGTGTTAGGATTACAGGCGTGAGCCATGGCACCCAGCCAAAACCGGCTTTTTGTTTCATACGGTTTTGTCTATTGCTTTTCTGTTTTTAATTTCATTGATTTCTGCTCTTACATATTATTTCCTTCCTTCTGCTTGTTTTAGGTTTATTTTGCTCTTTTTCTAGGTTCTTGAAGCAAGAACTTAAATTAAATTAAAACAAGATTATTAATTTCAGACCTTTCCTTTTTATTAATGTGGGCATTTAGTGCTATAAATTTCCCAACAGACACTGCTTTAGCTGCATCCCATAAAATTTGACATGTTATATTTTCATTTCCATTTATATATGTCTTTATTTGAGACTTTTTTTTGGCCCATGGGTTCCTTACATGTATGTTGTTTAATTTCTAAGTAGGAATTTTCCTTTCTGTTATGATTTCTAATTTTACTCCATTACAGTCAGATAATGTATTATGTAGGATTTCAGTTCTTTTAAATTTGTTGGGGTTTTTGCTATTGTTCGGGTTTTTTGATCCAGAATATGGCTTACTTCAGTAAATATTTCATGGGTACTTGAAAAGTACTTGTATTCTCCTTATTACAACACTGTATTCTCCTTTCTTTCTGAGATAGAGTGTTCTATAAAAGTCAGTTACACCTTGTGTGTTGGTGTTGTTCAGTTCTTTTATACCTTTACTGATTTTCATCTAATATTTCTATCAGTTGCTGAGAGTGGGGTATTGAAATTCCCAGCTTATGTATATGGATTTGTCTGTTTTTCCTTTCAGCACTATCAGTTTTGGTTTTACATATTTTAAAACTCTGTTGTTCAATGCATGCACATCTAAGATCACTATATTTTCTTGGTAGATTGATAATTTTATGATAATGTAACATCCCTCTTTGTCTGTGATAATTATTTTGCTTTGAAGTTTACTTCACCTGGTATGAAGTTTAACCACTCCTGATTTTTCGGCTTTTTAGAGGCAAGGTCTCACTCTTTTGCCTAGGCTGGAGTACATTGTCACGATCATAGCTCATTGTAACCTCCCAGCTCCTGGGCTCAAGTAATCCTCCTGTCTCAGGCTCTTGAGTAGCTAGAACTACAGGCATGTGCCACCACACTCACCTAATGTTTATTTTTTGTACACAGAGTTTCACTGTGTTGCCCAGGCTGGTTGCAAACTGCTGACCTCAAGCGATCTTCCTGCCTTGGCCTCCTTAAGTGCTGGGATCATATAGGAATGAGCCACCATGCCTAGCCCTGCTTTTTTAAATTTATTTTTTCCCATCCTTTTATTTTTTATTTTATTATGTTTGAAGTGAGTTTCTTGTAGACAGCATGTTATTGGATCCAATCCATGAATCTCTGCCTTTTAACTAGTATATTTACACTTAAAGTAATTATTGATACATTAGAGCTTAAGGGCCCAAAGATCTGTTTTTTTTTTTTTTTTTTTTTTGACTTAAGATTCTTCTTACAATCTTACTCATTTGGCAATAACCATAAAATACAAGTCAAATAGATTTCCTGAGAAGTGAGTACATTACCATTTTACCACCATCTAAAGGAAACACTTAACCATTATTCCAGTAATCTCTGGATTGCTCTAGACCCCAGCCTGGCAAACTAATGCCATTGGTTTCAGAGGTAGCCAATAGCCAATATTAGAGTATCTGTTGATTATTATAGCTATAGGTATAGCCAGCTTCTGATGGATGATCTGGATCCTTAAAGAAGCTGGAAACCTCATCACAATCAAGCAATAACCTAAGAGCTGGATTGACATTGGCCAGATTATTTCACAGAGCTCTTCTTTCTGACAGAAATGAAGATCTGCCCATTGGGGTATTTCCTTTCCAATTTACATATGTTTGTCTCTAAAGGAAATTGATTAGATTTTAGGTTCAGCCATTCATAATACTTGAACCTTGCTAAACTAACTCCCAACTTCCATTTTACCAAATAAGTACCCCCTATAAAACCATAACTTGTTTTAAAAACAATTAGACATCAGTCAGTACCACATCCTGTTGTGTTTGTTCCTGTAAGGTTCTTTGCATCTCCCAGTCTGTGCCAAGATCCTGAATTAAGCTCAGACTTATCATAGTCAACATTAGAATAAACTGACAGTTGATTCAGATATTGTAAACAGAGGACAGTTAATTTGAGTACTACCTCCCAAGGGAAACCCTTTGAAAGATAATATTCATTTAATTAAGTTTAGGTGTTTTGGGGGGTATCTTTACATATATAATCACACCTCATATACTGTGTTTTAAAATTATTCCAGACAGTTGCAATTCAGTGTCCAAATGTAAAATATATGATTTATGGCTTTGATGAAGATGTGGTTTGTGGATTCCAAATCATAGTCATCACTGTGTTCCTTTGGCTGTCTGTGGCATGAGCTTCTTGAAGCAATCTCAAATGTTTATTTTCATGTTAATATACCTAGACTTATGGATTGGAGGATAGAGACCTTTTCTTTTTCATCTTTGTATCCCCAGTACCTGGCATCCTGAAGACATATAGTAAACTTATTGAATGAATTGGGGTAGTGTATGGGAGAGCCTGAGCTTTGGCCCTGTGTAAGTCGGAGTCCTGTTGTGATAGATTGAGGATTCTTGGTCTGTGATAATAGAATTTTAATGAATAGAAGTTATTTTTGGATGGCATTGCTTAAAGGTTTTTTTGGTGGCTAAAGCTTAGAAAATATTTTTTTACAAACACATATAGTGACTTGTCATGGATTTGACCTATTCATTTCATCTTGTTTAATTCCTGTAACCATTCTGAAGGGAATTCCATAGGAAAGGAAATAGGAAAAATCCAGTATGAAATGTTCCTGTCACTGGTTTTTCACATGTATTCAAACTAACCAGATACACAAAAATAATTTAATGGCAGTGATTAAATGTGTAGTCATAGTATGATTAGCTCTGAAATAAAATGATGATGTTATGTTTGAAATTTTCAACCTGTGCCTTATTAGTAAAAGAGGCTTAAGTTCAACAATAGATTTCCACCTGAGAAAATAGATGTGAATAAAGAACTTCTTCAGATTTTTGTTTTCAATATGAGCTCTGACAAAGCTATTTGGGAAAGGAAGACGGTACTGGGACCTAAAGTTTCTATTAAAATACAATATTATTGCCATTAAATTATATCGTTACTTTTTATTTTATATGAACTTGATAATCTCCTTAGTAAAAAGCTCAGATTTTCTACCCATTTCTTTAAAGGTATTTGACCAAACATTATTTTCTGGAAATAAATGTTTAGATGAGCTCTATGTTTCTTTCTGAGAATAGTTTAAGGAAATAAAGCTTACTGCTACTCTAAGAAAAAGCCCTATTTGAAGTCCAACATGTGGCATTAACTTATTTACTCTTATCAATTGGGTTTCCCTGTCATTGATTTGATTTTTTTTCTTTTATGATTTGATGTGTTATAGTCCAGTTTTGAATGATGGATTTTATGTCCAGAAATATCCTCTGGAATACATATTTCTGTGTTTAATTCTGTAGTGTCTGTCATCAGGAGGAATAGGCAAGAAGTTTAGATTCAGAGGGGTGCCACGTTGGTAATTTGGCTCACATTGCATGGGGAGAATAATCTCTCTCCTAAAATGAAGCACGAGGATAAGTAATAACTTTTTATGCATGATAAGCATCAAAAATATGAACCTGCTGGTCTTTGCTTTTCATTTTTCTTTACCTCTGTCTTTCAGTGTGAACCTCCTGCAGTGTGCACACGATGTGATCAATAACTCAATAACTTTTTTCATGCAGTAATTATCTCCATGTGATATTATCTGAACACTGTTTTTCTTTATTACTCAAAAGATGCAGGAGATATTTATATAACCAGCTGATCCCATTTTGGATAAAGGTGCTTTGTGACAGCAGGGGAAATAGTTTATTTTAAATAGCCTTTTAAAATAAATGCTCTATGAAAAGCTTTTGCAGTTAACTTTTACTTAGCATGAGAAGGTGATTACCAAAAAGATTTAGTTCTAAAACTTGTACTTTGTAGATTTTACAGTGTGATAGTCTTGCTTTTCTAACCTTTTTTTTTTTTTTTTTGTATTGAGATGGAGTTGTCCAGGCCGGAGTGCAATGGTGCAATCTCAGCTCCTCGCAACCTCTGCAAGTAGCTGGGATTACAGGCATGCGCCACCATACCCAGCTAATTTTGTATTTTTAGTAGAGACAGGGTTTCTCCGTGTTGGTCAGGCTGGTCTCGAACTCCTGACCTCAGGTGATCCACCTGCCTCAGCCTCCCAAAGTGCTGGGATTACACACATGAGCCACCGTGCCCAGCCTTTCTTTCTAACTTCTAATAAACACAGTTTAAGTTAAAATATTGAACTATTTAACATAACCATAACTTTTTTCTGATTCCTGTTAATAAGGATATATTTACCAAGATATGAGCTAAACACATACAAGTTTTGCCATCTCTGAACATCTCACAGAGATTCTCATTCTAGGTAGAGATCCTACAAGAATCCCGGATGATGATCCCAGATTGCCAGCGCAGGTTGGAAGCCGCATATTTGGATCTTCAACAGATGTTAGTAAGTAAAGACTTCTGTGTCATATGTTAAAAAAATTTTTTTTCAATCCAATACATGGAAAGCCAAAAGTTTAAATATTTAACACTGAGAACTAGTCGGCAGTATTTCTTTTTTTTTTTTTTTTTTTTTTTTGAGACGGAGTCTCGCGCTGTCGCCCGGGCTGGAGTGCAGTGGCCGGATCTCAGCTCACTGCAAGCTCCGCCTCCCGGGTTTGCGCCGTTCTCCTGCCTCAGCCTCCCGAGTAGCTGGGACTACAGGCGCCCGCCACCTCGCCCGGCTAGTTTTTTTTGTATTTTTTTTTTTTAGTAGAGACGGGGTTTCACTATGTTAGCCAAGATGGTCTCGATCTCCTGACCTCATGATCCGCCCGTCTCGGCCTCCCAAAGTGCTGGGATTACAGGCTTGAGCCACCGCGCCCGGCCGTCGGCAGTATTTCTTATTCACTTGCCCTTTTTACCACTATATTTTAAAATAATTAATGGAGTTTAAATTGTGTTTTGAATTATGCCTCCAGTAAAAGTACTGTTTTCTAGCATGTTTGTTCAATTCATTAAAATTTAGCTAAATTTATTTAAGTTATGATAGTACCAGTATTGTCCAGCAAGGTCTTGATTATTTGGTTTTCATACATAAAGATCTTTTGAGACATTGAGGATGAGTTGATTGATTAAAATTTTAAAAGATCTAATACTTCAAAAGAATTTGGGCTCTTAATAAAAGATCTGGAATTCTTTCACATTCAAACTAAATCAGTTTGAGAGAGGGGGAAAAAACTGGTAATCTAGGTAGTCCCCTCATAATAACTTGGAGCTGAATAACACTTATACTTGCTGGTATAAATGCCTTGTGATACAGAAGGTAAATAAAGCAGGAAATAATAACTGTTAAAATACTAACTGAGATGGGAAGCATCATTTGTATTTCTTAACAGTTTAAATGCTTTTTTCTCTCATGAATCTAGTAGCTGAGAAAGTAATAGAAATTGCTTGAAAAAAATAATGTCGGCTGCCGGGCGCGGTGGCTCACGCCTGTAATCCCAGCCCTTTGGGAGGCTGAGGCGGGCGGATCACGAGGTCAGGAGTTGAAGACCAGCCTGACCAACATGGTGAAACCCCGTCTCTACTAAAATAAATACGAAAATAATAATAATAATGTCTTTGGATGATATATTTGTGTGTGAGGATGTATTCAACAATATCTCTGCCCCCGAAGAGCTTATATTTACTAACAGAGAACAAACATGTGTTTAAGGTGTAACATGGAGGTTTAAGAAATTCTTACCTATAGTTTGAGCTAAGCAAATTCTCAGTCCTTTTGCTTTCAGTTTGCATATTAAATACACACATACTTTATTTCCTCTACTCTGTTTGTATATCTCCATCTTTTATTGACCTGACATAAATTGCTAACAATAGATAGCTTCATGTAAAAATCAAACAAAATTTCCTGTGTAGAGTAATTTAGATGATATTATTTCATTTTTCTGTTATCATTACAATATATTAGTAAAAGTTGCCTATATATCAGTATTATGGAAAAACTCAATCTTTAAATATCAGAAAATGAAAGATGTATTTTGTTTCCTTTAGTGTAGGGTATGTAATACCCATTAGCAAGCAAGCAATTCATTTGTTGAATTCAGAGATTATATTTAACTCTGTTGTGACATAGAAAGCCTTCTTTGTCATTGGGAATAGTTGGTGGATTATTTTGGCCTGAATGCTGTCATGTATGGAATATGTTAGTAAATCTTGCTTTTTACTTTTCTCTTTCGTATGATGATGATGGGTCAACAAAATGAGAATAAACTTTTCTGAGGTTTTTATTTAATTTACTTAATGCTGGTAGCTTTAGAAGGCTGTGTTATTTACTTATTATATGAGAATATATACAGTGAAGCAAAAGCACCAGTTTTTTCTTCCTTTCCTTGTAAAGAAGGAGCAGAATGTGGGAAACCTGTGGAATTACAGTATGTTTAGATGAGGCTTGGGATTTTTTACTTTTAATTTTTTAGTTATTTACATTAATGGTTTGTAATATTTGAGTAAATAACAAAGTACTGAAACTTGAAAAGGATAAACTTAATTTTTATTGTATTTCATTTTAGGAATGTGAAAAAGACTTGGAAGAAACTGAGGAATATAAAGAAGCACGTTTAGTACTGGATTCAGTGAAGTTAGAAGCCTGAAACTTTTCTTTTATGGGGTGGTTTTTGCATTGAATCCTGGGGTCCATTTTACAATCCATTATTTTTGACCACTGCTGTGTGTTCAAGTAGTGTGAGAATGTGATTGCTTTTATCTGGTTACGTATGTATTTCTTTGTCTAATTTAATATGTCAAATAAATGAATACATCTAATAAAATTGTTTATTTTGTACTTTACAAAATTTTTAAATTAACCTTTTATCATTAAACCACATAGACTTTATGACAGAGAACTATAATCTGTTAGGTTCTATTTAAACTCTATGTATTTTGCTTCGTAAGCATAGATTGAGTTTTAAAAAATAGGATACCAGTTTTTCAAATAACAATCCAAATTTTAGTTGGGTATAGTGGTACATACCTGTATTCCCAACTACTGGGGAGGCTAAAGTGGGAGGATTGCTTGAGCCCAGTAGTATGAGGGTGCAGTAAGGTACGATTATGCCACTGTACTCCAGCCTAGGGAACATAGCAGGACCCTATGTCTAAAAGATTGAATTATAAGCAGTTTATTTGGAATCGAATACAACTGATACAAAAGGAAGAACCCTTTTTGGGGAAGGTCTCACATAAGGCCTTCACAGTGAAAGTCTAACATTTCCATTACTATCAATGAATGAGAAACATTTAAATCTTTTTCCAGGACAGATTCACACAGAAAACACCCAACCATTTAGATCTTCAAATAAAATTCTTATGAACAATGAAGAGTTGAATGGTATTTTGAAACAATAATGGCTATTGCCAGTGAAGTGGTGCTGGCAAATATTTAAAGGCTCTTCAGAATAGGAGGGGAGCCTCTGAATGGTACCTTTTGCTGATTTCTGTGGTATAAATACTCCAACTGTGACCAATTTCAAACTACTAATATGACATCACTGAACACAGAGTTATGAATATTTGGGCCAGCTCCACCACAATTTGGCTGTAGCCCAGTCTTGATTATCTAGATTGACTCGGGGGGAAAAAGTATCATTTTGTCAGAAAACATTTTTCTGGTACAGTTGTGACCCTATTAGCCAATCATGTGAGTTTATTTTCCAAACATACAAGACAACTCATTTAGATTTTTTATATTTCCAGAAAATGTGTGTGAGCCTTATATCACCAGCCTAATGGGCATTGATATAAGGAACCAAATATCTATGTATAGCATTTAAATTTGAAAAGTCAAAATTGGAAAAAAACAACACTTGAATTTTTGCTGCATTAAATACTTACAGTGTTAGTATGGTTGGTATGATTTTGGAAGTTGCAGATAATTGCTAGAAATCATAACATATTTATTGAATACATCCAAAGATCAGAAAAGAGAAAAATAATTGTTTTTCCTAAATTATTCCTAAAGGTTCTGTTGTTATAAAGCACAGATTATATCACTTATAAAATAAACTTTTGCCAGGTGCGGTGGCTCATGCCTGTAATCCCAGCACTTTGGGAGGCCAAGGCAAGTGGATCACCTGAGGTCAGGAGTTCAAGACCAGTCTGACCAACATGGTGAAACCCCATCTCTACTAAAAAGTACAAAAATTTGCTGGGCATGATGGCAGGCACCTGTAATCCCAGCTACTTGGGGGACTGAGGCAGGAGAATTGCTTGAACCAAGGCGGAGGTTGCAATGAGCCAAGATCGTGCCATTGCACTCCAGCCTGGGCGACAGAGCAAGACTCTGTCTCAAAAAATAAATAAATAAATAAATTTATTTACACATGCCAAAAATTACTTCTTCAAAGAATAACATATATCAGAAGCATTTCTAAATTGGAATGTCATCCCAAAACATATTACATGCCATTTTAAAAGTATTTGAGGTGGGAAAAGGAAAAGTTGAGAAAATAAAAAGTAACTGTAATTATAGTGTAAAATGTGATATTAAGGTTAGTATTAGAGGTTTGAACACCAAGAAAATTAGATTATTTTGTGGTTGCTATCAAGCGCCAGGCAATAGATAGGCTTGGGAAGGGATGAGGGATGGGAGGGAGCACTCATATTTAGTTTTCCAAGTAGTAGTTCATTTACAGAAACTATTTTGGTATTTTTTTTAATGTATAAGCATCTCTCTATATATAGATAGATAGATAGATAGATATAGATATATATAGTAAATGGTTTCTTGACCAACTAAAGCTTAACGAGAACAAATACTAAAGTATATATAGATTCATATGTATAAGTTTTGCAGCAAGGACCCAAATCATGGTTACTAAAAAAATTACTTTGTTGCCAAAAAGCCTAGAAAAGAAGAAATCAATAATAAGGTAAATGAAAAAAAACCATATCTTTATTGGCCAAATGTGGTGGCTCACACCTGTAATCCTAGCACTTTGGGAGGCCAAGGTGGGCAGATCACCTGAGGTCAGGAGTTATGACCTGCTGGCCAACATGGTGAAATCCCGTGTCTACTAAATACACAAACATTAGCCAGGCGTGGAGGCACGTGCCTGTAATCCCAGCCACCCGGGAGGCTGAGATAGGAGAATCACTGGAATCTGGGAGCAGAGGCTGCAGTGAGCCGAGATCGCATCACTGCACTGCCACCTGGGTGACAGAGCAAGACTTTGTCTCAAAAAAAAAAAAAGAAAAAGAAATATATCTTTAGAGAATTCCTGTCTCAACTATAGATTTTATACTGGATCACTCTCGAAGTATTAATGAGAATCACAAGAGGCTTAACATCCTGTGAAGACTTTATTTCTGGGAATTTTTCATACATTCCACTTAGGTTTTCATGGCCATCAATAAGTATATTAAAATACGAGCAACTGGTATCAATTCAGCATCTTGTTTTTAAGTTTTTATTTAAACCCTTATATCTGTGTAATAATAGGTAGAAATTGCCAACTAATTTTGCCTCTTTTTCTTCCTGCCCCGACACCTGAGCCCTCAACCAACATACAGTAGTTGTCCAGTAAACATTTGTAGATTGAATGAAAAGCAAGAACATGTTTGACCTCTGCAAATGAGAGAAAGAATGCCAAGAAGGATTCCATCACATTGCAAACACATTTAATACAGTGCCTTTCCCACTGTTTTGACTGCAAACCACAATACAAAACACATTTTCCATTGTGACCCAGGACACATATATGAATGTGTGTGTGTATACAATATGTGTTCTTACTATGTACAACTCCTACCTGCTATTGGGGTGGTGAAAAACACACCCAAATACAATCATATAAAATTATTCTATTTGTGAAAATTTTACACACACACAGAGACATATAAACTTCTTACATCAGTTGTCTTAGTGAACATGTGCAAAGTCATACAAATTGCAGGTATATAGTGTCATGGTAAAGTGTAACTACTTATAATTTGTAATATGCCCCGAGTCCTTGTACAGACACATATAAAGGCTTCCATAGAGAACACAGGCAAAACAAAGGCATACAAGTGACAGATCCAAGTAGTGAACCTAACATCTGTATTTTTCTGTACAGCAAAGGTCACATCATTTTTAAGTAAGAATATGCATAGGACAAAGAAATAAAGATACAAGGTATGGAATCAGTAGGGTGACCAAGTCCAGGCTGGTTTTAATGCCAGTAAGAACATTCCCAAGTCCTAGCATCTTCACTTGTACATTATTGGCTAATGGGTAGATCAGTCCTAGTAAATCAAAATACCCCCTCAGTGGTCCTGGACAGGGACTTTCTGTCTAGGCTTTTGGGACATTTATATTTCTGAATGAACATCAACATCCCAAGAACTAGGTTGTCTTTCTTTTCTCATGTTTTGTGCCATGTTAAGTTATATGAATCTTTGCGGGGGAATGAAACTTGTGAGGAGGGGAGAGAAGGCACACTGCTAAAATAAGCACACGTTTATTTTATGAGTAATGAAAACTAGCTAAAACAATATATTGGAATGTTTGTTTAACATTTCTCAACTTTCTAGTCAGCAACATTCAAAGCCTGATATTTTAAAATTGCCTTTATACCTGTACTTGTGCACTGGATCACTTCCAGATTGAGCAGGCAAACCTGTTTAATCCAAATCACTTTGCAAACTTCATTACATTACTTGGGTTTTTAAAAATCCTATCAAATTTAATAAGGACATATCCTACAGCTAGTTATCACTTAAATCTTATTATTTGGTCATTTAGACAAACCAAAGATAGATTAATCCTTTCTTTGATGGCATTAAGGCCTTTAAATGTCAGTGTAAACTTGATGAGTACATGGGAGCCAGAGCTGTGAGGCATTTGGTATTAAAGGGTTAATCAGATCATTTAGTCCCTGAAGCACCTTTGAGTGCTTTAGCTGGAAAGAAATGGAATGGTTTGGAAATGCTATACTATAAGACAAGTTATAAGTATTATTGTACTTGAAATTTTCAAGAGTGCTTCATAAAAATCTACATTGCTCTCCACTATTCATCTTACTACTCTTACAATATGAGAGGGATTTGCTCATGTATTGGACTGTTGCACAGAAAGGTTATAATTAATCTATGTTACAGTAGATCTGTACCTTTCTTATATTTTGTGCTTTCTCCTGGCTGCTGGATAGTTGACAAGGTGCTTTCAAAATCTTGGAGGAAAATATTTGTAATATGTCACAAGAAGTTAAGGTTTTCAGTGCACAAGAGCTCTTTCAAATTAATTAAAAACCTTCAGGATAAAAAGTAAACAAAGGATAGAAACACAGTTCACAGAAGAAGAAATACAAATGGATGGTTTTTAAAAATATTCCACTCCAGTAGTAATCATACTCAGACTTTAAAAATAATAAAGCAAACTTTTTAAAGAAAATGAATACCTCTCGTCTAGGTGTGATAAAGTACTAGCCAATGAGCTTAGATAAGAAGATGAAATGATAAATAAATATTGGAAAAGAGACATCATTTTCATTATATGCAGATAAGCTGTGCACCAGGAAGGCACTAGAGTCATCTGTGAAATAATCAGAAGCAATGAGGAAATTGAAATGAGTACTTACATGATATGTAAAACTGTTATGGGTTGAATTATGTCACCCAAAAATGTATGTTGAAGTCCTAACCCCCAATACCTCAGGATGGAACCCTATTTGGAAACAGGTCCTTGCAGAAATAGTTAAGGTCTTAGCTTACTAGAGTAGGGTGGGCCTTTAACCCAGTATGACTGATGTATGAATAAGAAGACACTGTGAAGACATAGTGAGAAGGCCATAGGACAACAGAGTTCATGCATTCACAAGCCAAGGATCACCAATGTGACACCAGAACCTAAAAGAAAGGCAGGGAACAGTTTCTCCCCCAAGAGCCTTTGAGAGCATGGCCTTGCAGACACCTCGATTTTGGTTTCTAGCCTCCAGAAATGTGAGACAATAGTTTGTGGTACCTTGTTACAGCAGTCCTAGAAAACAAATACATAGAACCCAAAAGCTTTTCTGTATGCCAGCAGTAGCCAAATATAATTGAAAAAAGGGTGTCCAGTGAGAGTCAAAAATACATTTAAGAAGAATGACTTGTACTATATGTGGAGAGTTAATGTTGTGAAAATGTGAATTCTCTCTATGTTAATCTGTAAATTCAATGAAATAAAGCACAGAAGGGCTTTGGCAGAGGGGAGAATTTGAGGAAATGGTTCTAAAATCCAATTAAAAAAATTGTTTTAACAGGCAAAAACGGCTGGGGGCGGATCTGAAAAAGAATATTGATAAGAGCTAGTAAAACTGCTCACTAGTAAAACTAGTTAAGTTACAATAATTAAATGTACAGTAAAAGAAGAGGATCAAAGAGAATAGAGTCCAGAAGCAAACCCAAATTTATATGAATATAAATTTAGTATATGATAAACACTATTTCAGATCGTTGGGGAAAAGGTAGATCATTCAATAACTGGCTAGCCACTGGGGGAAAAAAATGGAGCTGGATCTGTATTTCACCTCTCACACCAAAATGCATCTCAAATGAGTCAAAAATTTCAGTATAAAATGGAAAAGAATTAAAATTTAGAAGAAAACACTGGTGAATCTAATAGACTAACAATTTTTAAGTAGATATGCAATGAGGATATAGGGAAATGGAAAATGTAACACACTGTTGATGAGAATATTTTAAAGGTGGCAGTTCTCCACAAATTAACATATATTTGTAATACAAGAAGTATTAAACCTGTAAAGAGGAAAATAAGTGGTGAGACTGTTCAAGAATTGAGACAGAGTCTCCCTCTGTAGCCCAGGCTGGAGTGCAGTGGTGCGATCTCAGCTCACTGCAACCTCCGCCTCCTGGGTCCCAGTTCAAGCAATATTCCTGCCTCAGCCTCCCAAGTAGCTAGGATTACAGGTGTGCACCACCATGCCCAGCTAATTTTCGTATTTTTAGTAGAGAGGGGGTTTCACCATGTTGGCCAGGCTGGTCTTGAACTCCTGACCTCGTGATCCGCCCGCCTCGGCCTCCCGAAGTGCTGGGATTACAGGCGTGAGCCACTGTGCCTGGCCAAGAAAATCTTAAAAATGGAGAATTGGTGAGAGAGAAAGAGGATAAATGTAGGAGACATTGCAGTTGGATATTTGAAATTTAAGACTCCTGCATGTAAAACAGTGAAACTGGCATGAGATTGAACTGTCAGAATAAAGTAGAAAACCCACACCATACCCAAATATATATCAATACATAAGTATCTGATAGAGGTGGCATCTTAAGTTTGTGGTAAAAGGATGGTTAATTCCCATCCCAATAAATAGAAAAGTCAGTTCTTGAGAAAAATAAAAATAGATTTCTGTCTCATCTCACACAATAAAATAAAGCTTAAATAGATTAAAGAATTTATGCAACAAATATTTCTCAAACCTTTTATTAGCTAGGCATTATTCTGGTCCTAGGACGCAGTGGTGAGCAAGACAAAGATCTCTGCTTTTAAGGAGGATACAACTCATAGAGGTTGATAATAAATAAGCCAGAAAATATCGGAGGCATGTTCTGTGCATAAAATGAAAACAAGCTGGTGTGATAGAGAACAATCAGATGTTGAGGGAAAGCCTCTCTGAAGAGATACTTAAGCTAGGCTCTCTGATTCAGAACCTCAACAGAGAGAAGTGTATTTATCACAAGCAAAAGAAAAGCTACTGTTACGCCTCAGACAAGACAAGTCTAGGTGAGTTCAAAGAAAGGAGACCAGTGAGGCTAGAGTTAAGTGAATGATGGTGAAAGTAGTACATGAATTTTTAGGACTTTGTAAACGAAGGAAAGCAATTAAGGTTCTATTCTAATGAGAAGCCACAGATTTTAAGCAAGAGAGTGACGGTTTAATTACAGCATTGTTTAAAGATCTCATTGCTCTTAGAAACTGAGTCATAGGGGGCAAAAGTGAGAGCAGAGAAAGGCTGCTATAATAGTACAAAGGTAAATGTAAGAAATAAAACATAAAAAAAAATTTTACTTAAGATTTAATCTGCAAATGGAAAATCAATCTCTAAAAACATAAAGATTACATTTTGTTGAACAAGAAATTGTGAATGTATTTTTCAAAATAGAACTAACTAAATTACATGACAAACATCAGACTAGGATAAAAGATTAAGGATTTTAGAAGATAATTAATATTTTTAATATATTAGAAAAGGCCAGGCATGGTGTCTCGCATCCATAAACCCAACACTTTGGGAGGCCAAGGCAGGAAGATTGCTTGAGCCCAGTAGTTTGAGGCCAGCCTGGGCAGCATAGTGAGATCCCATCTCTATTAAAAATATATATATACACACACACACACGTACATATACACGTGTATATATATATACACGTATATATGTACGTATATATACACATACGTATATGTACGTATATATACGTATATATATACACACGTATATGTACATATATATACACATACGTATATGTACGTATATATACGTGTGTGTATATATATATTTTTAATAGAGATGGGATCTCTATTAAAAATGGAGCTGGAGCCATTATACATACATATATATATATATATATATATATATATATATATATGAAGATAGATCAGTTACTTTTGATTTGGCCATCCCCTTCTCTGTAGCCAAAGTTATATCTAGTTCTTTTTATTGGGAAATTTTAGGAAAAACTCACTGAATTCTTCTCAAATCTTTTTCCTTTTTTAATAAACTCAAAAGACATGAGTCTTCCATTTTTGTCCTCCAGTGTCTCACTAAACATCACCGACACACACTGTCCACACCTGTCCTCATTCCCTTTCATCTGCCAGTACACACAAATCTTAGGGAGCCTTATGGTTCCTGTTTTGTAGTCTGAAGGGAGTAGCACAGTAAGGCCAATTGGATACAAGTAAAAACACATCAGCTGATACTACATAGTGCTTCACATGTCTGCATGTGCCTGAGCCATCATGGAGAACAGTTGAGTATATAGCAATTAAGAGCCCTGACTCTGGAGCCAAACAGTTTGAGTTCAAATCTGCTTAGCTGTATGACTTCATGATTCAGCAAGTTACTTAATTTCCAAAATAAAACCTGCTGGTAAAGCCAAGCCAGAAAAAAAAGCCATCAGAGAATGAATGTTTTTAATAAATTTAAAAAGCTCTAACCACCCAACCTGGATCAAGAAAGCAGGCACAACTGCTCCTGCTTCCACCACTGGCAACCAGCTCTGCTGAGATAAGTATCCCAGGGCATGGGTATCTACCCAGAGGAAGTGAGGGGAGCGCTTGAAATGGAATTTTGAACTAATTATCATGGGAGCAAGCTGAACATTCTGAAAGCATCTGATACCTGCCAGAGGATGGATTGGGTGAAGAAATGCAGAGAAAAATTAAAGGCAGTTTTAGAAATAAGTCCACTTGGTCAGGTGTGGTGGCTTACGCCTGTAGTCCCAGCACTTTGGGAGGCCAAGGCGGGCGGATTTCGAGGTTAGGAGTTCGAGACCAGCCTGGCCAAGATGGTGAAACCCCCGTCTCTACTAAAAATACACAAAATTAGCTGGGTGTGGTAGCACGAGCCTATGGTCCCAGCTACTCAGGAGGCTGAGGCAAGAGAATCGCTTGAACCCAGGAGGTGGAGGTTGCAGTGAGCCAAGATCACATCACTGCACTCCAGCCTGGGCAACAGCATGAGACCTCATCTCAAAAAAAAGAAAAGAAAAGAAAAGAAAAGAAATAAGTCTGCTTATTTAAAAATCTCTTTAAAAAGTAAACAAAAATAATGTTACAGGTGAGTAAGAAAAGGCAAACATCCCATTAGGGAAAAAAAGAGCAAATAACACGAATAGTCAATATGTAAAAGGAGGAGTACAAATTACCAGCAAATATATGAATGTTTATGGTCAACCTCAAAAATAAGTAAAGAAATGCAAATTTGAACAATGAGATTCCCCTACCTTCCAGTCAATTTGACAAGGAATTTTTAAACTTCTTGTACAAACATGGGAAATTTGGGGTAACAGACACTTCAGTACACTGTGGTAGAAGTAGAAATAAGCAATAAGAATATAATGCCTTGCTGGGCATGGTGGCTGACGCCTGTAATCCCAACACTTTGGGAGGCCAAAGCAGGCAGATCACTTGAGGCCAGGAGTTCAAGACCAGCCTGACCAACATGGTGAAACCTCGTCTCTACTAAAAATACAAAAATCAGCCAGGCATGGTGGCAGGCACCTGTAGTCTCAGCTACGTGGGAGGCTGAGGCAGGAGAATTGCTTGAACCGGGACCCGGGAGGAAGAGGTTGCAGTGAGGCAACATGGCGCCACTGCACTCCAGCCTGGGCAACAGAGTGAGACTTTGTTTCAAAAAAACAAAAATAATGCCATAAAAATGTGCATTCCCTAAAACCATTAGGTGAAATACTACTGACAAACTATACTAATGGTTTAGGCTGATAAGAGCTAAACCCTCTGATTGATTTAACCTCACTAAAACAGTGACAGCCAGACACTACAGGACTCCTAATGAGATGCAATAGAAAGAACACAGTACTGTCTCTGAAGTACTTTTGCCTAAGTGTCAAACCTGAAACCGGTCAAACCTCTGGCTCTAACTACCAGTGTATAGGAAATGCTGAGGGCAGAGGAATATATTAAATGACACCACCAGGATGTGGAAATTCTCCAGGACAAAAGACATAGTTTTTTCAATAAATTCAAATAAATAAATATGTGGACCTTGTTTGGACTCTCAACTTGTTCAAATACTTTTTTTAAAAAAATGTGTGGCCGGGCGCGGTGGCTCAAGCCTGTAATCCCAGCACTTTGGGAGGCCGAGACGGGCGGATCACGAGGTCAGGAGATCGAGACCATCCTGGCTAACACGGTGAAACCCCGTCTCTACTAAAAAATACAAAAAACTAGCCGGGCGAGGTGGTGGGCGCCTGTAGTCCCAGCTACTCGGGAGGCTGAGGCAGGAGAATGGTCTAAACCCGGGAGGCGGAGCTTGCAGTGAGCTGAGATCCGGCCACTGCACCCCAGCCTGGGCGACAGAGCAAGACTGTCTCAAAAAAAAAAAAAAAAAAAAAAAATGTGTGAAACAATTGGAGAAATTTGAACAGTTACTAATTAATTGATGATGTTAAAGAATTAATGTTAATTTTTTAAGTGTGGCAATATTATTGTGATTATGTTTGTGGGGGAAAAAAGATCAAGGGGTGATACGGTTTGGCTGTGTCCGCACCCAAATCTCAATTTGAATTGTAGCTCCCATAATTCCCACGTGTTGTTGTGGGAGGGACCCAGTGGGAGATAATTTGAATCAGCGGGGCAGTTTCCCCCATATTGTTCTCGTGGTCGTGAATAAGTCTCACGAGATCTGATGGGTTTATCAGGGGTTTCCGCTTTTGCGTCTTCCTCATTTTCTCTTGCCGCTGCCAGATAAGAAGTGGCTTTCGCCTCCAACCATGATTCGGAGGCCTTCTCAGCCATGTGAAACTGTAAGTCCAATTAAACTTCTTTTTCTTCCCAGTCTCGGGTATGTCTTTATCAGCAGTGTGAAAACTGACTAATAAACAGGGTAAGTGTGTCACATGTTTTAGAGATTCTGTTGAAGTGTGTATTAACTACGTTACAACATGGCTGAGTTTTTTTTTCAAATAACCCAACAGGTTGTGGGATATGGAGTGGGGAGGCATAGGTAAAACAAACTTGACAATGTGTTGACCACTGAAACTCATTCATGGGTATACGTGAGTTCATCATACTTTTCTCTCTACTTTTCTATAGGTTTGAAACACTCAAAACGTTGTTGATGCATACTTTTATAAGAAAACTATAAGGAGAGTGTAAACAAATGTGACACTGGCTGCCCCAGGAGAACAGAGAAAGGAACCAGTACTGTAGAAGGGAACAGAAGGAATTTAAACTTTATCTGCACTGTTTAATTCATTCATTTTTAAAACCATTACGAGGTCAGGAGATCGAGACCATCCTGGCTAACACGGTGAAACCCCGTCTCTACTAAAAATACAAAAAAAAAAAAAAAAAAAAAAAAAATTAGCCGGGCACCTGTAGTTCTAGCTACTTGGGAGGCTGAGGCAGGAGAATGGCATGAATCCGGGAGGCAGAACTTGCAGTGAGCCCAGTGAGCCACTGCACTCCAGCCTGGGCAACAGAGCAAGACTCCGTTACAAAAACAAAACAAAACAAAAAACCATTACTGAATATTCGTTAATCTTTTCTTATCATATGACCTATGGAAAAGAAAGTTATACTTTTAATTATAGCACAAAAGAATAAAGTCACATTATAAAATGGAAACCTTATTTTGTATAGTGCTTTGTAGTTTGCAAACCTCTTTCACGTTCATTATGTAGTTTGGAACACAAATGGTATTTTCCACTTCTTCAAACCAGCCTTTGATACTTTGAAAAAAGCAGGTGGTGTTATTCTATATTTACATATGGAAACTGAGGCTTGCCAAAGGTCACAGAGATGGCACAATGAAATGTCTAATAAGCCAGCTGTGTCTGTGTAATATGAGAGAAATTCCTCATTTATGACATTGCCATCGAGCAAGCTAACGTCCATGACTGGCTAACTCTACCATGAGTTGTTTCGAAGTAGGATAAAGAGGAAAGTGTTTAGGGCTGGGCGCAGTGGCACATGCCTGTAATCCCAGCATTTTGGGAGGCCAAGGCAGGCGGATCACCAGAGGTCAGAAGTTTGAGACCAGCCTGGCCAACATGGTGAAACCCTGTCTCTACTAAAAATACAAAAATTAGCTGGGTGTGGTTGTGGGTGCCTGTAATCCTACTCAGGAGGCTGAGGCAGGAGAATCACTTGAACCCGGGAGGTAGAGGTTACAGTGACCTAAGATCGCGTCACTGCACTCCAGCCTGGGTGACAGAGAGAGACGCCATCTCAAAAAAAAAAAAAAAAGTAAAGTGTTTAAATAAAATAAAGAAAATATTTTTTCAAGTTTTTCAAGAATTTCTTAAAACACAAAAAAGTGAAATACACAAAGAAAAAATTGATCAATTTGACATGAAAAAGAACTACAAAATGGAAAGACTAGTCACAAACTAGAAAAATGTATTTATAATACATTTAACAAAAGTTTGGTATCCAGAATGTATGTGTAGATCACTAAAAACCAGTAGGAAATAGCTTAATAGAAAAATAGGCAAAGAACACAAGGTGGCATTTCACAAAAGAGCCGGAAAATGATCAATAAATACTTCAAAGGGGCCGGGCGCGGTGGCTCAAGCCTGTAATCCCAGCACTTTGGGAGGCCGAGATGGGCGGATCACGAGGTCAGGAGATCGAGACCATCCTGGCTAATACTGTGAAACCCCGTCTCTACTAAGAAATACAAAAAATAGCCGGGCGAGGCGGCGGGCGCCTGTAGTCCCAGCTACTCAGGAGGCTGAGGCCGGAGAATGGCGTGAACCCGGGAGGCGGAGCTTGCAGTGAGCTGAGATCCGGCCACTGCACTCCAGCCTGGGCGACAGAGCGAGACTCCGTCTCAAAAAAAAAAAAAAAAACTTCAAAGGAACACCTACTTCATTTGTAATCAAAGAAAGTTACAAGATAGGCCGGGCGCAGTGGCTCAAGCCTGTAATCCCAGCACTTTGGGAGGCCGAGATGGGCGGATCACGAGGTCAGGAGACCGAGACCATCCTGGCTAACACGGTGAAACCCTGTCTCTACTAAAAATACAAAAAAAAAAAAAAAAAATTAGCTGGGTGCAGTGGCGGGCGCCTGTAGTCCCAGCTACACGGGAGGCTGAGGCAGGAGAATGGCGTGAACCCGGGGGGCCGGGGCTGGGAGTGAGTGGAGTTTGCCCCACTGAACCCCACCCGGGGCAAAAGGAAAAACCCGGTCTCAAAAAAAAAAAAAAAGAAAGTTACAAGATAGGTGCTTTGTGCAATACTTATTCAGAAATGAGATGTAAAAGTTACTACACAGTTATAAATGCATATTTCATGTTCCAACAATGGTAAGGTGTTACCCTCTTTTGAACTGCCAAGACTCCCCTACCGCTTTTTTAAGGTATTTTCTTTAGAGGAGTTTTAGGTTCACAGCAAAACTGAGTGGAAGGTACAGAGATTTCCCATACACCCTCCACCCTCTGACCCCACCCACACATGTACAACCTCCCCATCATCAGCATTCCACCAGAGTGGTACATTTGTTACAACTGATGAACCTACCTTGGCACGTCATGATCATCAAAAATTAATAGTTTAATCTGGGCGCGGTGGCTCATGCCTGTAATCTCAGCACTTTGGGAGGCCAAGGTGGGCAGATCACTTGAGGTCAGGAGTTCGAGACCAGCCTGGACAACATGGTGAAATCCCGTCTCTACTAAAAATACAAAAATCAGCCAGGCATGGTGGTGCATGCCTGTAATCTGAACTACTCAGGAGGCTGAGATAGGAGAATAGCTTGAACCCGGGAATCGGAGGTTGCAGTGAGCCAAGATCATACCACTGCACTCCAGCCTGGTTTACAGAACGAGACTCCGTCTCAAAAAAAAAAAAAAAAAAAAAAAAAAAAAAAAAATCATAGTTTACATTAAGGTTCACTCTTGGTGTTGTACATTCTATGTGTTTGGACAATGTTACATATCCATCATTACAGTATTGTACAGAGCATTTTCACTGCCCTAAAAAATCCTCTGTGCTTCAGCTATTCATCCTTCCTCCATCCCCAACCCCTGGCAATCACTGATCTTTTTACTATCTTCATATTTTGCATTTTCCAGAATGTCATATAATTGGAATCATATAGTATGTAGCCTTTTCAGATTCACTTCTTTCACTTAGTAATATACGTTTAAGGTTCCTCCATGTCTTTTCATGGCACTGAAGGAAATTCACTGTCTGGCCAGGCCTGGTGGCTCATGCCTGTAGTCCCAGCACTTTGGGAGGTTGAGGTGGGCAGATTGCTTGAGCTCAAGATTTCAAGACCAGCCTGGGCAACATGAAAACCCATCTCTACAAAAAAATACAAATATTACCCAGGCATGGTGGTGCACAACTGTAGTCCTAGCTACTTGGGAGACTGAGGTAGGAAGATCCCTTGAACCCGGGAGATTGAGGCTGTCGTGAGCTGAGACTGTGCCACTGCACTTTAGTCTGGGCAACAGAGCAAGACTCTGTCTCAAAAAAAAAAAAAAGAAAAAGAAAAAAGAATGAAAAGAAAATTTACTGTCTGGTTGTATTATAGTTTATTTATCCATTCACCTACTGAAAGATATATTGGTTGCTTCCAAGTTTTGGCGATTATGAATAAAGCAACTAAAAACATTTATGTGCAGGTTTTTGTTTGGACATAAGTTTTCAACTCCTTTAGGTGAATACCAAGGAGTGTAATTGCTGGATCATATGCTTAAGAGTATGTTTAGCTTTGCAAGAACCTCCAAACTGTCTTCCAAAGTGACTGTAATATTTTGCATTCCGCCAGCAACAAGTGAGAATTTTTGTTGTTCCACATCTATGTCAGCATTTGGTATTGTCAGTGTTGTAGATTTTGACCATTCTAATAGATGTGTAATGGTAGCTCATGGTTGTTCTAGTTTGCATTTCCCTGATGTGGAGCATCTTTTCATATACTTATTTCCCATCTGTATGTCTTCTTCAGTGAAGTGGTTGTTAAAGTCATTTAGCCCATCTTAAAATTGGGTTATTTGTTTTCTTATTTTTGAGTTTTAAGAGTTCATTGTATATTTTAGATAACAGTCCTTTGTGAGATGTATCTTTTGCAAATATTTTTTCCCAGTCTGTGGCTTGTCTTCTCATTCTCTTGACATTGTGTTTGCAGAGCAGAGGTTTTTAATTTCAGTGAAGTATAGTTTATCAGTTATTTATTTCATGGATCATGACTTTGTTCTTGTATCTAAAAAGTCAACACCAAACCCAAGGTCATCTAGGTTTTCTCCTTTGTTATCTTCTAGAAGTTTTAAAGTTTTGTATTTACACTTAGGTCTATGATACATTTTGAGTTCATTCTTTTGAAGAGTGTAAGGTCTTTTGTGAAGGGTGGAACTCTATTTTTTTGCATTTGGACATTTAGTTGTTCCAGCACTATCTGTAGAAAAGACCATCTTTGCTCCATGTTCTTACCTTTACTTCTTTGTCAAGATCATTTGACTATATTTATGTGTATCTATTTCTGGGCTTCTGTTTTGTTCTATTGGTCCACTTGCCTATTCTTTTGCCAGTACCACACTGTCTTGATTACTGTAGCTTTGTAGTAACTCTTGAATTTGGTAGTGTCAGCCTTCCACCTTTGTCCTTCCCCTTCAACGTGGTATTAGTTATTCTCGGTCTTTTGCTTCTCTATATAAATTTTAGCATCAGGCCGGGTGCAGTGGCTCACATCTGTAATCCCAGCACTTTGAGAGGCTGAGGCCAGTAGATCATCTGAGGTCAGGAGGTCCAGGCCTGACCAACATGGTGAAACCTCATCTCTACTAAAAATACAAAAAATATCTGGGCGTGGTGGCAGGTGCTTGTAATCCCAGCTACTTGGGAGGCTGAGGCAGGAGAATCACTTGGACCCAGGAGGCGAAGGTTGCAGTGAGCCGAGATTGTGATATTGCACTGCAGCCTGGGTAACAAGAGTGAAACCTCATCTCAAAAAAAAAAAAAAAAATTAGAATCAGTTTGCTGATTCTTACAACTTTAGGTTATAATTTTTGAGGTGACGCATTCTCTGATCAACATCACTTATTTATGCATATTTAGTGTTCCTTCCCACAGGAGACTTCGTTTTTGAAGTCAGGTGTGGCCATGTGACTTGAATAATATGCTGAGATTTGGCTGTGATTGCATTGAATCTCTAGATCAAGTTAAGAAGAACTAACATCTTGAGAATATTGTCTTCCTATCCATTAATCTCAAATGTCCCTCTATTTATTTAGTTCTTGTATTTCATTCACAAAAATTCTATAGTTTTCCTCATATAGATCCTATACATACTTTGTTAGATTTATTCCTAAGCATTTCATTTTTGGGGGGTGCTAATATAAATAAAATGTGTTTAAAATTTCAAATTTCACTTTTTCATTGCTGGTATATAGGAAAGCAGTAGACTTTTGTATATTAACCTTGTATCCTGAAGTTTTTCTATAATCACTTTTTACTTCCAGGAGATTTTTCTTTGTCAATTCTTTTGGGTTTTCTATATAGACAGTCACCTGATCTGTGCATAAAGATAGTTTTATTTCCTCCTTCCCAATCTGTATACTTTTTATTTTATTTTCTTGTCCTGTTGCATAAGCTAGGACTTCCTCTCTGATGTTGAAGAGTAGTGGTGAGAGGGGACATTCTTGCCTTGTTCTCGATATTCATGGGAAAGCTTCCAGTTTCTCACCATTAAGCATAATGTTAGCTATAGGTTTGTCATGGATATTCTTTATCAAGTTAGGAAGTCTTCCTCTATTCCTCTCACTAGTAACTCTCTTATTGAGAGTTTTTATCATGAATGCATGTTTGATTTTGTCAAATGCTTTTTCTGCATCCATTGATATGATCATGTGAGTTTTCATTTTTAGCCTGTTGATGTGATGGATTACATTAATTGATTTTTGAATGTTGAGCCAATCTTGCATACCTGGGATAAATCCTGCTTGGCTGTGGCTTATAAGTCTTTTTATACATTTTTGAATTCTATTTGCTAGTATTTTGTTGAGGATTTTTGCATCTACTAACATGTTCATGAGTGATAGTGACCTGTAGTTTTCTTTTCTTGTAATGTCTTTGTCTTTGGTTTGGAATGCTGCCTTCATAGAATGAGTTAGGAAGTATTCCCTCGGCTTTTATCCTCTAAAAGAGATTATAAAGAATTGGTATAATTTCTTCCTTAAATATTTGGCTTAATTGTCCAGTGGACTCCTCTGGGCCTGATGCTTTCTGTTTTGGAAGGTTATTAATTACTGATTCAATTTCTTTAATAGATATTGACCTATTCATATTTTCTATTTTTTCTTATACGAGCAACCCTTTTTTAAATTTACAAATATCTCTTTCTAGGTTATAATTTTTGAGGTGACATGTTCTCTGATAAACATCACTTATTTAGGCATATTTAGTGCTGCTTCCCACCCGAGAATTGGACACATCCATTTTTGAAGTCAAGTGTGGCCACGTGACTTACTTTGGCCAATGAAATTGGTGTAGGTGACAAGAGTCACCTCTGAGCAGAAACTTTAAGATCTAGCACATAGTCCTCCATGTTTTCTCATCCCTCTGCCTGATATGCGGGAATGTACTATGAAGAGTCTGCTCCATTAGCCTAGGCCCTAGGGAAAAGAGCATATAACAGAATAATGGACATGTAATTTGAGTAAGAAATAAACCCTTGTTGCTTCTGAGATTTGGCTTCTGAGATTTTAAGTTGTTTGTTACTGCAGCATAACCTAGCCTGTCTTCACTGATACGCCTTTCTTCACTCAATTCTAAAAAACAAGATCGACTCTCATTTAACCCTTTTTTATTATAAACATTTCCCTTTGGACTATACATTGTCTTTAAAGGTGTCAACTGCCACTATATGTACTACTGGGCACGCCCATAAAAGAAGGACAAATCTGTTTTCTGTAGCTCTAGAAAAATTCATGAAGTTCACCATGATTGAAACTGTTTAGAAAACACATGGCCATACTTAAACTAGTTCCTATGGCTGGAGTAATGTAACATCCTAGTTAGCCTGAGCCTGGGTTATGACTGATTCTTGAGTCAATTGCTGTGGATAAAGGAATAAGATACACTGAGAGCTTAAATCAACCAAAGGACCATCCCTGAATCTAGGGCTGGGTGAGGTCCATATAAATCTTAGGGCTTTATGCCCAGTTGTACCAGGCAGCCCACATGCCTGGTACCAGCACCAGAGGGAGCAGAGTAGACCCCATTCACACTGAGTGTTCATGATTTGTTTCGAGCTCTCTAGTAGCTCCTGGAAGAACAACCAAAGGGCTTGCCTTCATCTTTCCTAATTCAGAACTCTCCCAGTGCTAAAGCGGCCACTGGCATTTGTGGTTACTGCATGAGGGAACTTTTGAGCATGATGTGGAAGTTCACTTTCTTGATTGTGGTCATGGTTTCTCACGTTTCTGCATATGGTAAAATTTATCAAATTGTACATTTCAAGTATGTACAATTCAAGTTTATTTTATGTTAATTATACTTCGAAAGAGCTGTTTTTTTAAAGAAAGGATGTTGGGCAGTTCACCACTGGGAGGCTCAGGCCTACACAATTAAGAGCAATCCCCGAATGAAGCCTCAGAATAGGACAGTATGCCCGTTAGTACTGCCTACGTGGCTACCTCTGAGCACTGGACACAAGCAGTACCTCTCTGCCATGGCTGTTCCAGGAACTCAATCTGGCTGCTGCCGCCATCGTAAACAGAGAAAGCACTGCATTACCCTCCTTGCTCTGCAACACCAGCTCCCCTTTCAGTCTAGGTGAATGGGTCTGATAGTGGAGCTTAGGACATGGGTTCATGCCCTTGCTTTGGCAAGTGAGGCTTGGGAAAGCAACTGTTTGACATTTTTCTGCTATTATCATGTGAAGTACACTCTGCCTCTAGAGCACTTGTGGGTACATGGTGGGAAATGGGTATTCAGATGCTGAAAATGACAACTGAAAGGCATGCATGATAAGAGTTTTCAGACAGGAATAGAGTTGCTCGGGGTGCCTATGGAGAAGACAGGGAGGAGGAGCCTTGAAGGATAGTGGGGTGTAAGTATAGAAGGCAAGCAGTTCCGATGGTGCTGGGGAAGAGCTGTGCGTCTAAGAAGGGGGTTGAGAAAGGTAATAAAGTTTCTAGCCTGTGTGAGTGGAGGTCTGGCTGGACTCAGGAGTCATGGTGGGAAGCTAAGTTGGACCAATAGTCCGGCCAGGTATGAAGGATCTTGGAAGCCAAACAGGAGCTTGAACTTAGGTGGCACAGGCAACGTGGAGACTCAGTCAGACCTTCTTGAGCAGCAATGTATCTCTAGTGTTTGAGTGATTCAGTCATTTATTCATCAAATCTTGAGTGTGTAAGGTAGTGGGAATAGAATAATGAATAAGGGAAGTACAGTCTCTGTCCTCAAGCAATTCCAGTTTAGTGGAAAAACAAACAGCAGACAAGCAAATACAATATAGTGTGGAGATAGAATCAGAAAGCCCTAGGGACTTTAGGAGCTGCAGGGATGGGGATATTCAACATCCACTATGGGTGATAGGGAAGGCTTCCTCAGGGAAGTGAGATTTCAGTTGAGACCTGAAACATTCCAGTGAAAGGAAACAAACTGCTTGGATTCCCACCCTCAAAACTCACCCCAAGGTTTCATAAATGGGATATAGATTATTAGTTTTGTGTTTAAGAGCATGGGCCTTGGAGTGGCACTGTTGGGCCCCAAGCCCTACTCTGTCATTCATGAGCTATGTGAACTTGGACATTTGACTTCATTCGAGCTGTAATTTCCGCAGATACAGAAGCAGAATGATAACAGGCCTGGCCTCATAGGATGTAGCATCTCTGGCACTTTATATCAAACGTCACACACGGTAAGTTCTTTAATCAGCCAGGGCCCCACCAGGAAAACAGAAACCAAGAATTGCAAAGGCATGGAATTTAATGCAGGGATGTGGTTACCTACATGATGGAAGAGCTGAAAGCCAAACAGGAGATGGTGAAGCAATCAGAGATTAGCAACAGCAGAGAGCTGCTGCCACCCCACGCTGGAGGAACAAAGGGAAAAAAAGGTTTTCTGGAGCCCAGGGTCCAGGACTGCCTGCTGCAGTTAGAATTAGGGCAGGACCACCTGGGAAGAACTGGAGCCAATCTTCTGCTCCGAGGGCCTGTTTCCACCGCCCTGGGAAAAGGGATGGGAGTCTATTGTCAATGTGATCTGGCTGAGCTGGACAACTTGACATTGCAGAAAATTGACATTTGTTAGGTTATCTCATGGAGAAAGACAGCACTTGACATCTCCCCTGCTCCTTTTAAAAGCAAACAATTTTCTGATGAGTTATCCAGAGTCCTGGGGGTAAAATGGACACAAGACGAAACTGAGGAAAAGAACCTGTCAGTCTTTGCCTGCTCCAAACTCTCATTTTGGAGAGACTTTCCTCCTGCAGAGCAGAGACCACCTCTCTCCCTCAAACCAGCATCTACTCCCCTGACTTCTCCGGTGTGGGGGACGTCCAGCGGCCACTGACAATGCCGCAGCTGGGCAGGCTTCCCAGGGAGGAGTGCCCGGTTCATCTGGTTCGCGCTGGTGTCTTCCTCCCCTCTTCCCTGACAAAAGTGACTGTCAGCTCACAGCCTCTTTCTCTGACCAGAAAGCCCTGAGGAAATGGAAAGGGGAGCCTTCTCTGAGTCCTCCGACGACGCTGTGGCCTCCTTTTAAAGATCTACGGTATAAGGAGCCTAGACACTGTAACTTGGCCTTGGCCATGGGTTGCCCCTGGGGCGTCTTGCAGCCTCCTTACCAGCGACTGCTCAGCCAGGCAGGGCAGCTAACACCACTGCCCTGATTCCTCCACTCTCCACTCCCGCCAGCTCAATATAGACCCTCCGCTCCCTCCGCCCCTTCCAGATTATTGGCAGAGCACAATTTCGTTCGCAGGTAAAGCCAGTTAAGGGTAGTTCTCTTCGGAATATCCAGCCTTCATATCCGCTTCCACCAAAGACAGAGATAGACATCCCAGGAGCAGTGGGAAAATTATGACTAAGAATAAAAGCCACATGTTCCTGTTAGGGGAAAGGCTACATTGAAAATGAAATAGTTAAATTGTTTATAAATAGGCAGGGAAGTTAGCAAACACTTGAGTTAAGAAATAGCTGGTCCTGTAGACAAAATAAAAGACGAGCAGTAGTCACATAGTGATTTCTAACATGAACACCGAATTAGAACCTGTTCATCCATTCATGACACAAGCGTTCATTCAACACCTACTGTGTGCCAGGCACCATGCTAGGCTCTGGGGATACAAAATGGAGAAGCTCGTGACCCAGTAACTAACCGTTATAGCAGTAGTGGACCAAGTGGTGTGAGAAAGGCTTGATAAGGTCCTATGGGAGCCCAGAGGAAGGGGCCAACAGGAACCGTTCAGTTTGGATTCCATATACTATGCCACGGCTGTCCAAGTCATCTCAAGTAGGAGGTCATATGAAAAAATCTCAGAGAGTTATAAGAAGACTCCTGGATCCCACAGAATGTGTTTAGCTGCAGTAACAGAACACCTGACTGACACTGGTTTGAACAGCGGTGCTCCTCACCACTAGGGAGATCTGGCAGTGGGTGGTCCTGAGCTCAGTCCAGCAGTTTATTGATGTGATTGAGGGCTCAGGCTGTCTGGACCTTTTTGGCTTCCACATTTTCAGGCTGTAGGGACTGTATTCCTTCTGGCACCAAGACGGCTGCTACTACCCTGGTGGGCAAGTCATCTACAGTTTTTTGGATGTCCATCTCCTATAAAATGAGAGATGTGATTAAATCATGAGTAAGTGCCAGGTACAGTGGCTCATGCCTGTAATCCCAGCACTTTGGGAGGCCAAAGCGGGCAGATCACTTGAGGCCAGGGGTTTGAGATCAGCCTGGCCAACATGGTGAAACCCCATCTCTGCTAAAAATACAAAAATTAGCAGGACGTGGTGGCATACACCTGTAATCCCATCTACTCAGGAGGCCAAGGCAGGAGAATGGCTTGAACTTGGGTTAAAAGGTTGCAAAACACAGCAGACACAATTATTTTCCTCATACTTAATAACAGCCTCAATACTTTACATTTTAATTTTCTGTAAATCTGTCACTGGGCTGGGCACAGTGACTCACGCCTATAATCCCAGCATTTTAGGAGGCTGAGGTGGGTGGATCACCTGAGGTCAGAAGTTCGAGACCAGCCTGACCAATGTGGTGAAACCCCGTCTCTACTAAAAATACAAAAATTAGCTGGGTATGGTGGCAGGTGCCTGTAATCCCAACTACTTTGGAGCCTGAGGCAGGAGAATTGCTTGAACCCGGGACTGAGGTTGCAGTGAGCCAAGATCGTGCCATTGCACTCTAGCCTGGGCGACAGAGTGAGACTCTGTCTCAAAAAATAATAATAAATAATAGATACATCCATCATTAACTTTTTCCAGATGCTTCAACAAATTTGCCAAACAACTGGTGAATTAATTTCTCCAAATTTTTAAACATCACATTAGTGTTTTGATACAGAGCCCTCCCTCCTGGAGCCTCCATCCTCCTCTGGCTCCACCTGGAACTGGGAGCAGCTCTCTGCCACACACGTATCCTCCTGATGGTGTCTTTTTTTTGCCTTGTAGTGAGCCCTCTTTTTCCAGAATCCCATGTCTGTGTTTTTTATTCTTTCTGGAATTCTGTTACACAGATATTAGACCTTCTGGACTGATCTTCTGTATATGTGCTGTCCAACATGGTAGCCCCTTGCCACTTGTGGGTATTGAACATTTGAAACACATATTATCCAACTTGAGGTACGTTGTAAGACACAGTTTGACAAAAAGATTGTAAATATTTCGTTAATAATTTTATGTTGATTACATGTCAAAATGATATGGTCTTGGGTTTATTGGGTTAAATAGAATATATTATAAAAATTAATCCTGACTGTTTATTCTTACCTTTTTAATGTGGCTAATAGAAAAATTAAATTACAAATGCAGCTTGTAGTGTATTCCTATTGCATAGCACTGCAATACATATTTGATTGTATTATCTTTTCTATTTTTCCATCTGTTTGTTTATTCTGTTTTCTGGGAAATTTCATTAATTTCACCTTCCAAGCCTTCTACTAAACTTTTTATTTCATCTCAGTGATCATCTTTTTAATTTCCAAGAGTATTTTTGTTGATCTCTCATCCTTCCTTTTATGTATCATTTTACACTTAGTTTATGAATGCAGTATTTTCTCATCTCTCTGATTTTGTAATTCTAGTTCTCTTGACATTTTATTCTGCAATCTGCACTATTCTAGTATGTTACAGCCTGCTTCATTCTCTTGATTTGGTCTCTATCTTTCACCTTGGAGGCTTTCCTCAACCATTTAAAGCTTCTTGTTCATATTCAAGAAGCACCAAAAAGCTTCCTGGAATGCTGTGTGCACTGGCTTGTTCTCTGGTGGTCTTTATTATGGGTTGCTGAGGTGGAAAACTAAACTTTCTTTGAGAGACACCACCACCACTCCCCAAGTGTCAGTTATGGAGTCTTTTTCTCTGGCTGTGTACTTTTTTGTTTCTCTAGAGAAGAATCCTCCAGGCTGCTGTCTTGGTAAGTAGTTGGGGAAGGAGACTGGCATTTTAGGAATGGGAAAGACAGATTGGGAGCTAAGTGTCCATTTTTCACTTAATTCCACTATTTTCAGTGCCTACTCATCCCTGGCCTCTCTTATAGTTTCCAAATTCAGATTGCCTCTGGTTCAAGTTATCTAGAGAATAAACTTTCTACTTCTTGGCAAGGTTGAGGTTGTCACCTGAGTGGGTGCCAGCATTGAAAAGGGGATGTGTCTTATTCCAGCTGTGAGGTCCTCTATCATGCTGTAGGACGAAGGGTTTCACTTCTCCTTTTTGGCACTAAGAAGTACTTACCCCTGTAAGTACTTGGGTTGTAACTTTCTCTATTCTGCTAAGTCAGTTACCACTGCTCTTTCTGTTTTATCATTGTTTAAAAACCACGTTTAAGTCTTTCATCTACTGTTGCCTCTTGCCCTGTTGTTGTCCTTGTGAGTCATTTAAAATTATTTAGTATTTTCTTAGTAGGCTTTTAGTAAAGAGAGGAGATCAATGCATGTGGTCAATTTCCTTATCTGTACCTAGAAGCCCTGTTTCTATCCTGAGCTCTAGTTATTCACGTTTTTATTTTCTCCTCTAGGATATAGCAGCTTCCTTGGGGGCAGGATCAAGGACTGCTTTATCTTGGAGTCCACCCACCACTTCCTTCCTAGCATCTACCTTTAAGTTTGTACATACTAACTGCTCAACATTGAAGGAAATCATTCATGCAAATTATCTATACGTTTGAATCTTATTAGTTCCCTGTGTACCTTGGGATAAGTCACTTCTCCTTCCCGGGTCCCAAGAGGAGAAACAGAGTCTGTTCTCAGGATGATTCCTAAGGCCCCATTCAGTTTTAACATTCTAAGAATCCATGTGCCCAGTTTCTTTATTACTTTTGCCTGTTTGCTAGTGTAAATTATATCATCACTAGGCATCCTACATTGTAGAGACTTGAGATTTTTTGCAAAAGACAAAATTTTAATTCATCAAGAGAAACAGTAATTATTCCCAGTTAAGGGGCATATAATCCCTGCTCAACAGTGGTGACCAAGTGCAGTACCGAAGATAGAACAAAAATAGCAAGTGCAAAAAAAGCAGTAGCTCTTCCTGGCCTAGCTGCATGGGTCTTAACATGTGGAATGACAGTATGAGAGAGGTAGGTTGGGTAAAGCCGTTGGAAGTGGTCTTAAAATTTTTGTTTCATTTAGGTTTGGGAATGCCTACAGATCAGGAGGCTATTGGCATTGAAAAGATGGTTTGTTACTTACAGTTCCCAAGAGGGTCATGCCAAACCAGGCGGGACCATGTGGAAAAGCACCAGGGTTGGTCAAGAGGAAGAAGGATCAAGAGGACAGAGTAGGCAAAATCCTTTACTGTGGTTCCATGATGAGGCAGGGTGAGCAGTTGAGCAGGGTTAGGACTGGATACTTTGAAGGATTTTGGCAGACTCTGGGACAGAGGGGTGGTTGCTGAGTTGTCCAGTATCCGAGCCTGGGATGATTCAAAGAATATTGCCTCCTGGAATATAAAAGCTACATAGAGAAGGTGGTTTAGACTAAAGGCTCTGGACTGGTTAGTTCACATATGAAAGGCACACTTCCCAGAGGGTTGCTTGCTGTCTCTAAGAAATGGCTAGCCCTAGGAGAGGCAGTCTTTCCCCATTCAGTGAGGCTGCAAATGCCAGAGCATCAAGAAGTCAGAAAATGAGAAAACATAGTTAATATAAAAGTGGTCGAAGCCTAAGATAGAGAGGTAGAGAGTCATGAAGAAGCAGGCAATGAGGCAGGAGTGAGGTGGCCCTTGGAAGAAAGAGTGAAGTCACAGCTTATAAAAGCAAAGGCCAGGAATGCCCGTGTTTGGGGAAACATCCATCATTGTGCCATCATGAATGGCATGTAGTCAAGGTAGAGTATCTTAGTAGGAGGTTTGTCTTTCTCATATAACCAGAAGTCTGGAGGTGCAGTGTAGGGCTGACGCCTCCACTCAAGGAAGTCAACAAGGATGCAGACTCCATATCACTTCCCACTCACTGGGTTTTAGTCCATGTTGTAGCAAGAAGGCCAATTCACCTGCCAGCGGGCAGTGCATCCTAATACCAGGCAGGAATTAAGAGAAGGTGAAAAGTCAATTTCTAGCTAAGATTTCCCCTTTTTTAATCCAGGAAACAATAGCTTTCTTACAAATCCTACCCAGTAGACTTCAGCTTACATCTCATTAGCCAGAGCTGAGCCCAATGGTTTACCCCGAGAAGCAAGGAAGGGTATCTGGGGGAGGTAATTGTTCCTAACATTTACATTGCTACCCCAAACAAAATTGAGGTTCTATTAATAAGGATGAAGGTGCAAATGGATTATATTTAGTAGTGTTTGCCACAGAGGGAAAAAGGAAATGTGAGCTTGTCTCCTTCAATTAAATGAGACAAACCATCTGAAGCATTTAGCACAATGTCTAGCTTATAGTGTGTGCTCAGAAAAAAAAAAAAAATGTTTACTACTGCTGCTGCTACCACAAGTACTAGTACTGTTAATAAAATATATTATTGGCGGCCAGGCACGGTAGCTCACGCCTGTAATCCCAGCACTTTGGGAGGCCCAGGCGGGTGGATCACGAGGTCAGGAGTTCGAGACCAGCCTGGCCAATATAGGGAAACCCCGTCTCTACTGAAAATACAAAAATTAGCTGAGCATGGTGGCGGGCACCTGTAGTCCCAGCTACTCAGGAGGCTGAGGCAGGAGAATCGCTTGAACCTGGGAGGTGGAGGTTGCGGTGAGCCGAGATGGCACCATTGCACTCCAGCCTGGGCAACAAGAGTGAAACTCCATCTCAAAAATAAATAAATAAAATAAAATATATTATTGGCCAGGCGCAGTTGCTCACACCTGTAATCCCAAAACTTTGGGAGGCCAAGGAGGGCTGATTACTTGAGATCGGGAGTTTGAGACCAGCCTGGCCCACATAGTGAAACCCCATCTCTACTAAAAATACAAAAATGAGCTGGGTGTGGTGGTGCACACCTATAGTTCCAGCTACTTGGGAGGCTGAGGCACAAGAATTGCTTGAACCTGGGAGGCAGAGGTTGCAGTGAGCTGAGATCGTGCCAGTGTACTCCAGCCTGGACAACAGAGTGAGACTGTCTCAAAATAAATTAAATAAATAAATAAATAAATAAATAAATATTTAAAAATAAATAAAATAGGTTGGGTGCAGTGGCTCATGCCTGTAATCCCAGCACTTTGGGAGGCCGAAGTGGATCACCTGAGTTCAGGAATTCGAGACCAGCCTGACCAACATGGTGAAACCCCATCTCTATTAAGTACAAAAAATTAGCCTAGTTCGTGGCACATGCCTGTAATCCCAGCTACTTGGGAGGCTGAGGCAGGAGAATCGCTTGAACCAGGGAGGCAGAGGTTGCAGTGAGCCGAGATCATGTTATTGCACTCCAGCCTGGGCAACAAGAGCGAAACTCCGTCTCAAAATAAATAAATAAATAGATAAAATGTATTACTGATTTTTCACAGTTCCATTAATTCAACCAATATTATGCACTTTTACAATATTCAGTATTTAGGTGTTGGGGATCAATGAAATCCTTGCCAGATCAATGAAATCCTTTCCTGATCCTTGCCTTCTAAGAGTTTACCATCTACGTAGACAAATACTCAATGAATTGAATGTGGTAAAAGCTTTGGCAGAGCAGCCGTGTACATTATTAGAAGTGGAAGGAACTTGAGGGAGCATGAGAAATGAATCCCTCATTTCACAGACGAGGAAAGAAGGAGCCACCAGGGAAGAGAAAGGACTGGCAGAGTTACCCAGCTCTTTGCAGACAGAACCAGGCCTCAAGCCAAAACCTCTTGATGCCCAAGTGGGTGCATTTCTGACTACACTGTCCTGTTTGGTACAACTTGAAAAGATGAAGCTAGAGGAAGAGACTGGAATAATACACCCCTACTCTTTGGGCAGGTCATCTTGCAGAAGCATAGCCCTTGGCCCCAGAGGAAATGCCACCCACGATAGATTCCCTGAACTCCCAGGATTGTGGTGATGTGCGTGTGCCAGCATAAAAATGAGAGCGTCTGAGCGACAGACAGGAGAATTCCTCTGGGTCAAGACTTTTATTCACTCTGTGATTTATAATTAGCAATTTTGATTTTTCCAAGGATTGCATTAAATCAGCAAATGCTTCTTGCATAACTCCCCACCCACTGATTCACTATTGGATGACATGGGTCACTAAAATGTGGAAAAAGAATGAAAATTTGGAATCCTGGTGCATGACGCAAGATCAGAGGAGGAAAAGAGCTATAAAATGTCATTCAGAAATATTTTAGAGATATTAAATGTAGTCTGTTCACTACAGTGACCACTATATTTTTTAAGTTAAAGAACACTGTATTCTGCTTGGCATCAAGCATAGCACAAGCTTTTTTGAAAAAATGATGAAGTTAATGAAAATCAGACTGTCTGGCTGGCAGAAAAAAATAAAGTCACATCTGGAAACAGCTGCACTAGCAATTAAATGGCATTTAATGTGACTAATATCAAAAGGGTGGGTTGTTTCCCCCTAGCATTAAGGATGCAAAATTTCAGCTTCCAAGCTACTCTATTATTTTTTGAGTCAGTGGGTGTTTAGAAGTCATTCTGATATTTATAAAGAAAAACCCCCAGTGAGTCATAGAAGGGGATTTGAGTCAGAGAAAAAAAAAAAATGAACAAGAGCTGCACAGTTTGAATTTTGAGAAACGGCATAAATTTTACAGTTTTTCCCCCCTAAGCATTAACTGTTCAGTGTTTCAGTTCAATGAAATAAAGGCCTCTTGTTTCCCATACCAATCAAGTGACCTCCTGCCTCACGGTAATTAGTGGCAAACTTCAATATGCAAGCTAAAAGACCACCTAATTAAAAAGCGTAATTAATTTACATAGATCATTCAAAATGGCTAGATTAGATAGCTTATGGAGATAATGTAAAACTCTTTGAGCTGCTTTTATTGGCTTCTTTCCCTGCTGTTCCTCAGGTTCTGAATATTTTCATGGGAATGAGTTTATCAAAGTGGGAAGGGCTTGGAGGGTGATGGTTTTAGCTAATGACTGCTAAACATTTAAAGCTTTGCAATTATTTTTATCAATTACCCAAGTATAAAACAACAAAAAATGGCCTTATCTTCCTGCTTGGTGCTGAGTGGCCTAATGTTATTAGTGAATATTTATTAAGTGCCTGTTGAGTGCAAGATGCCACTCAAAACACACAGTTATTTTTTAGTTTGCTGGTTAGAAATGACTCCTCTGGGCTAGACAGCAATTTGATTCTTCTGATCACAATGAGATGGCTGCAGAGCCCAAGAAAGATAGTGACCAAAGTTTTTTTTTTCCCCTTTATTCATCACACTGCCAAGAAATGTCCTATGTTATGTACACTGCCTTCAGCATAAACAGGATTTGACTCTGGAGTTTGGCCAAGCTCCTGTGTGACAACCAAGTGAACTTTCCAATGGTGAGGGAGGAGACACACATAGACTGAAAATAAAGGGATGGAAAAAGATATTCCAGGCAAATGGAAGCCAAAAAAGAACAGAGGTAGCTATACATATATCAGACCAAATAGATTTCAAGATAAAAACTATAAAAAGAGACAATGAAGGTAATTAAAGAGGTCAATTCAGCAAGATATAACAATTGTAAATATATATGCACTCAACACAGGAGAGCCCAGATATACAAAGTAAATATTAGAGTTAAAGAAAGAGCTAGACCTCAATACAATAATAGCTGAAGATTTCAACACCCCACTTTCAGCATTGAACAGACCATTCAGACAGAAAATGAGCAAAGAAACATCACACTTAACTTACACTATAGACCAAATGGACCTTAATGTATTTACAGAAAATTTAACCCAACAGCTGCAGAATACACAGTCTTTTCTCCTCAGCACATAAATGATTCTCAAGGATAGACCATATGTTAGGCCACAAAACAAGTCTTAAAACATTCAAAAAAAATTGAAATTAGCTGGGCGCGGTGGCTCAAGCCTGTAATCCCAGCACTTTGGGAGGCTGAGACCGGCGGATCACAAGGTCAGGAGATCGAGACCATCCTGGCTAACACGGTGAAACCCCGTCTCTACTAAAAAATACAAAAAACTAGCCGGGCGAGGTGGCGGGCGCCTGTGGTCCCAGCTACTCCGGAGGCTGAGGCAGGAGAATGGCGTAAACCCGGGAGGCGGAGCTTGCAGTGAGCTGAGATCCGGCCACTGCACTACAGCCTGGGCCACAGAGCCAGACTCCGTCTCAAAAAAAAAAAAAAAAAAAAAAATTGAAATTATATCAAATATCTTCTCTAACCACAATGGAAAAAACTAAAAGTCCTTAACAAGAGGAATTTTTGAAATTATACAAACACATAGAAATTAAATAATATGCACCTTAATGACCAGTAGATCAATAAGGAAATTAAGGGGGAAATTTTTAAATTTCTTAAAACCTACGGGATAAAGTAAAAGCAGTACTAAGAGGAAAGTTTATAGCTATAAGCACTTTCATCAAAAAAGTAGAAAGACTCCAAATAAACAACCTAACGATGCATTGAAAGAACTAGAAAAGCAGGAGCAAACCAAAAATTAGTAGAGGAAAAGAAATAAAAATCAGAACAGAAATAAATGAAATTGAAATGAAGAAAACAATACAAAAGCTCAAATGAAACAAAATGTTGGTTTTTTTAAAAGATAAACAAAATCAACAAACTTTTAGCCAGACCAACTAAGGAAAAAAGAAGACCTAAATAACTAAAACCAGAGATGAAGAAGGAAACATTACAACTGATACTGCAGAAATTCAGATGATCACTAGAGGCTACTATGAGCAACTATCTGCCAATACATTGAAAAATGTAGACGAAATGAATAAATTATTAGTCACATACAACCTACCAAGATTGAAGCATGGAGAAATCCAAAATCTGTACAGACCAATAGCAAGTATCCAGATCAAAGCCATGATTTTAAAAAGTCTAGCAAAGGAAAGCCTGGGATCTGATGGCTTCACTGCTGAATTTTACCAAACATTTAAAGAAGAGGTAAATACCAATCCTACTCAAAGTATTGTGAAAAATAGAGGAGGGAATACTTACAAACTCATACTATGAGGCCAGTATTGCCTTGATACCAAAACCAGACAAAGATACATCCAAAAAAGAAAACTGTAGGCTAATATGCCTGATGAACATTGATGCAAAAATCCTCAGTAAAATACTAGCAAACCAAATTCAACAACACATTAAAAAGATCATTCACCAGGAGTGGTGGCTCATGCCTATAATCCCAGCACTCTGAGAACCTGAGGCAGGCAGATCACTTGAGGCCAGGAGTTTGAAACCAGCCTGGCCAGCATGGTGAAACCCTGTTTCTACTAAAAATAAAACTAAAAAATTGGCTGGGTGTGGTGGTGTGCACCTGGATTCCCAGCTACTCAGGAGGCTGAGGCACGAGAATTGCTTAAACCCAGGAGGCAGAGATTGCAGGGAGCTGAGATTGCACCACTGCACTCCAGCCTGGGTGACACAGTGAGACTCTGTCTCAAAATAAATAAATTAAATAAATTAGTAAATAAATAGAAAAGATAATTCATCACAACCAAATGGGATTTATCCTAGGTATGCAAGGATGGTTCAACATATGCAAATCAATCAGTGGGATACATCATATCAACATTATGAAGAACAAAAACCATATACTCATTTTAATTGATGCTGAAAAAGTATTTGATAAAATTCAACATCCCTTCATGATAAACACCTTCAAAAAACTGGGTATAGAAGGAACATACCTTAACACAGTAAAAGCCACATACAACAGACCCACAGCTAATATCATACTGAAAGAGGAAAACTGAAAGCCTTTCTTGTAAGATCTGGAACATGCCAAGGATGCCTACTTTTACAACTGTTATTCGACATAGCACTAGAAGTCCTAGGTGGAGCAATCAGACAAGACAAAGAAATAAGAGCATCCGAACTGGAAAGGAAGAAGTCAGATAATATGATTTTATATTTGGAGAAGCCTAAAGACTCCACCAAAAACTTTTAGAACTGATAAACAAATTCAGTAAAGTTGCAGATACAAAATCAACATACAAAAATCAGCAGCGTTTCTATATTTCCGCAGTGAACAATCTGATAATGAAACCAAGAAAGTAATTCCATTTACAATAGGTACAAAAGAAGTGAAAGATCTCTACAGTGAAAATTATAAAACATTGATGAAAGAAATTAAAGTGAACCTAATCCATGTTCATGGATTGGAAGAATTAATATTGTTTCAATGTCCATACTACCCAAAGCAATCTACAGATTCAATGCAATCCCTTTCAAATTACCAATAACATTCTTCACAGATACAGAAATAACAATCCTAAAATGTATATGGGACCACAAAAGACCAAGAATAGCCAAAGCTATCCTGAGCCAAAGGAACAAAACTGGAAGAATCACATCACCTGACTTCAAATTATACTAGAGAGTTATATTAACCAAAACAGTATGGTACTGGCATAAAAACAGGCACACAGACCAATGTATCAGAATAGAGAACTCAGAAACAAATCCACACACCTATGGTGAACTCATTTTCGAGAAAGGTGCCAAGAGCATACACTGGGGAAAGAATAGTCTCTTCAATAAATGGATATCCATTTGCAGAAAAATTAAACTAGACCCCTATGTCTCACCACATGCAAAAATGAAATAAAAATGGATTAAAGACTTAAATCTGGCCAGGCGCTGTGGCTCATGCCTGTAATCCCAGTACTTTGGGAGGCTGAGGTGGGCGGATCACCTGAGGTCAGGAGTTCGAGATCAGCCTGACCAACATGGAGAAACCCCGTCTCTACTAAAAATACAAAATTAGCCAAGTGTGGTGGCGCATGCCTATAATCCTAGCTACTCGGGAGGCTGAGGCAGGAGAATTGCTTGAACCCGGGAGGCGGAGGTTGTGGTTAGCGAGATTGAACCATTGCACTCCAGCCTGGGCAACTAGAGCAAAACTCTGTCTCAAAACAAACAAACAAACAAACAAAGACTTTAAGACCTCAAACTATGAAACTACTACAAGAAAACACTGGGGAAAACCTCCAGGACATGGCACAGAGCAAAGATTTCTTGAGTAATATACCACAAGCACCGGCAACTAAAGCAAAAATGGACAAATGAGATCATATCAAGTTAAAAAGCTTCTGCACAGCAAAGGATACAACCAACAAAGGCAGGGGACAGCCCATAGAATGGGAGAAAACATTTGGAAACTACCCATCTGACAAGGGATTAATAAGCAGAACATGTGGGACTCAAACAACTCTATAGGGAAAAGTCTAATAATCTGATTTTAAAAATGGGCAAAAGATTCAAATAGACATTTCTCAAAAGAAGACAAACAAATGACAAACAGGCATATGAAAAGCTGATCGACATTACTGATCATCAGAGAGATGCAAATCAAAACTGTAATGAAGTATCATCTCACCCTAGTTAATATGGCTTTTATCCAAAAGACAGGCAATAACAAATGCTGGCTAGGATGTGGAGAAATAGGAATCCTTGTATGTTGGTGGCAATGTAAATTAGTGTGGGGAACAGTTTGGAGGTTCCTCAAAAAACTAAAAATAGAACTATGATATGATCCAGCAATCCCACTGCTAGGTATATATCCCAAAGAAAGAAAATCAGTATATCAAAGAGATATCGGCATGCCCATGTTTATTGCAGCACCGTTTACAATAGCCAAGATTTGGAAGCCACCTAAGTGTGCGTCAACAGATGAATGAATAAAGAAAATATGATACACGTACACAATAGAGTATTATTCAGTCACCAAAAAAAAAAAAAGGGATCCTGTTATTTGCAACAACATGGATGGAAAATGGAGGTCATTATGTTAAGTCAAATAAGCCAGGGACAGAAAGACAAATTTTGCATGTTTTCATTTATTTGTGGGAGCTAACAAAACCACTGAACTCAAGGAGAGTAGAAGACTGGTTACCAGAGGCTGGGAAGTGTAGTGGGGGATGGGGGCAAGTGGGGATGTTAATAGTACAAAAATATAGTTAGATAGAATGAATAAGATCTAGTATTTTATAGCACCATAGGCTGACTACAGTCAATAATAATTTATTGTATACTTAAAAATAACTAAAAGTATAATTGGATTGTTTGTAACACAAAGAAAGGATAAATGCTTGTGGTGATGGATACCCCATTTATCCTGATATGATTATTATGTTTTGTTGGCCTGTATCAAAATATCTCACGTACCCCATAAATGTATACACCTACCATGTACTCACAATTTTTTTTTAATAATCATAAAGTAAAAGAGCTGTGGAAACAAATGATTTCATAGCAATGTGAGATGAAGAAAAACAAAGTTGGATTCATACCCCATATTTAGGATAACTTCCAAATCGATTAAAGGTTTCAATTTTAAAAATGAGGAAACCGGCCGGGCGCAGTGGCTCAAGCCTGTAATTCCAGCACTTTGGGAGGCCGAGGCGGGCGGATCACGAGGTCAGGAGATCGAGACCATCCTGGCTAACCCGGTGAAACCCCGTCTCTACTAAAAAATACAAACTAGCCAGGCGAGGTGGCGGGCGCCTGTAGTCCCAGCTACTCGGGAGGCTGAGGCAGGAGAATGGTGTAAACCTGGGAGGCGGAGCTTGCAGTGAGCTGAGATCCGGCCACTGCACTCCAGCCTGGGCGACAGAGGAGACCCCGTCTCAAAAAAAAAAAAAAAATGAGGAAACCGGCCAGGCGCAGTGGCTCACGCCTGTAATCCCAGGCCTTTGGGAGGCCGAGGCAGGCGGATCACAGACCATCCTGGCTAACACGGTGAAACCCCATCTGTACTAAAAATACAAAAAATTAGCCGGGCGTGGTGTCGGGCATCTGTAGTCCCAGCTACTAGGGAGGCTGAGGCAGGAGAATGGCGTGAACCCGGGAGGCCGAGTTTGCAGTGGGCTGAGATTGCGCCACTGCACCTCCAGCCTGGGCGGGGCAGAGCGAGACTACGTCTCAAAAAAAATAAAAATAAAAAAAAAAATGAGGAAACCATAGACGATCTGGAAGAAACTATTGATAAACCATGCTACATAATACCGTAAGAAAAATCAAAAGAAAGATCAAACTGAGGGAAAAAATATTTGTAACTCATTTGTAATTTTTCTATGGTTTATGGATTTCAGCAAATCAATAAGGATAAGATCAAGCACCAAGTAGAAAAATGAGCAGGTAGTTTACAAAAAAGGAAATACTAGTGGTTCTTAAATGCCAGTGAGAAATTTAGTCTGGGAGGTGGCCAGAGGTTTGGTTGTGTGGGCCTTGTACATGGAGGTGAGGGGTTAGAGATGATCAAGTGTGATGGGAAGACAGGAGAAGTTTTGCCCAGGGGAGTGACATAATTGGACTTCCATTCCAACTGCTGTGCTGGGAGTAGCATGGAGAGGTGCAAGGACAGAGGTGGGGACAAGAGGAGGAGGCTATTCAGCTGTTGCAGTAATCCAGGTACCCAATATAGTGGCTTGAACCTGTGACCGTGAAGGTGGGGAGATCTCGGGATATATTTTGAAAATAAAGCCAAGAAGGTTTGCATTGAATTGTATGTCTGGGTGGTAACAAGGGATGATTTGAGGGTGACTTTAATCCTTTTGAGTGGAGCAGCTGGGTTTACGCTTGAGAATCTATTGTATTCTGAGCAGAAAACAGATATGGTCCTTCCCTCAGAGAAATCATTTTGAAATGGGAGAGACAAACATAAGCAAACAGACACTTAACTCAATAATAACCCTGGGAGAGGGCTGTGGGGGTAATAGCGGGGTCCTGGGATGGAAGGGAACCCCAGAGAGGAAAGGGCCTGGTGGGAGAAAGATGAGAAAGGCCTTGCCTGGAAGGCGAGATTTAAACTGAGGTCTGAAAGCCCAGAAGAAGCCTGCTATGTGAAGAATAGGGGAAGAGTGTTGACGGGAAAGGGAACAGCATGTGTAAGGGCCTTGAATCAGAGGAAAAATTATTTTATGAATTTTCAGGAGGCTAAGGTGGCTGATGTATATCCTACCAATCAGAAGTAGAGGTAGAGAGATAAACAGGGGTCAGGTGATGCCAGTGCTTGTGAGCTTTGAGTAGTATTTGTGTGTCTGTGTGTGTGTGTGCATGCGCACACACATGTTTATTTTCTAACAGCAATAAGATTTAAAGCTTTATGGTGCTATGTCACCTGGCCTTGAAATTCTGGAAGCAAAGAGGGCAGGCATAGTATTCTGCCAAGATGTGGCCTGAACAGATTTGATGCTGCCTACTTCTTTATTCCACCACTACCTCCTTTTTCTTTTTCTAAAGTTGAGTCCTCGATCTTTTCCTGAGATGAACACACTTCCCTTTCTCCAGATCCTGTGGCTCCACAGAAAGACAGAGAACTTGGATTTCTTTGACAGTCCCGATCTACCAGTGTTTGCGGGACGCCCTTTCCCAGCAGCTTATGCCTGTTTCTTTCTCACTTGAAGGTCTGCCCCGTTTGCACCATCCTCTCATGTGAGGAGGTGATGTTTGATGGCTGTGGATAGATGACAATGAATGACAACAAAAATATTATGGTGTGGTAACCTGGAAGTGGCTTGAGAGCCTGTGTACAGTCGCTATGTGGGACAGCCATTCCTCCCTTTACCACAGCCATGCACCAAATTTCAGAAGGGGGAAAAAGAACATCTTAATTGTGAGCTGATGAGCTGATCAATATTCTCAATTTATCTCTTTAGTTCCAGGCCCCGAATTGAAAACGGTCTCCCAGGTTCGTTCTCACAGTCGAGAATCTCAAAGGGCTGCAGCCGTGGCACGTCCCTGCCCCGCAAGGAGCAGTCGCTTCGTGCCAAGTGGCACCTCCCAGGTTTCCAGGCACCTGCCCAGGATAGTAGGGTGCTTGTGCTGCTTGGCCACTTACAGACTTGTGAGAGCTGCTTGTAGGGCCATTGGCATCAGGCCTGGTTGGAACTTTACGCTCTGTGGACCTCCCCATACGTCTATTCTGGTTTAGAACAGGGTTCCAGGGGCCAATCCTCTTGTTTCCATAAGAACTGTAGTCAAATACAACTTGTCAGCAAGGATATGGGAAATGTGTCCATGAATGGGTGGGAATGGGAAGGGTTAGTAAGACACACAGCAGCAGCTCTCATTGACACAGCACTGCAAGTGCTCCACAGGAAGACTCACCTCAACCTCAGGAGGCAGGTACTATGATTATCCCCATTTCACCAATCATTTAGGGAAGCTCTGCAAGTAGGGATTCTTCTAATAAGTGTCACTGCATTTAGTGTTTGATAGAAATTTCATACTAATCCTGGCAGTTTTTATGACACTAATCAGGTTAATCCAGGAGAGTGAAAACAGATCTGGGGGTTGGGAGACCCAAGCCCCAGTTTTGATTTCTTTTAGTTGTTGTGCCACCTTAGTCCCTCGGGACCTCTGTGTCTCATCTTTAAAGATGCAAATGTTAGGCAATAATTCCCAAGGACTCTTCTGGCACGGATGGTATAAGACCCTTCACTTCATCATCCTCTGTTTTATCTGCATCGGATTTTAGCCCAGTCCCCTGTCCAAAAATGGAGTCCTTCACCACCAATGACTAACAAGGCAGTCTCTGCATTGGGCTCACTTTCCAGGGCTTAGCCTTGAGCACAGAGCTGGAGAGAGAGAACCCACATTCATCTGCAAAAGCCACACTGGGCTCTTTACCAACAGGGCCGTTTTAACATCGCACTATCAGGCAGAGAGTTGTCCACTCTCATTCTGGACTGCTCTACACACATGGAATTGGCCAGGTTGACCCCATCCTGAATGGGTGGCATAAATTTCAATAATAATAAACTCTTCTTGATAATTCAGATTGCTTACTAAGATTAGTTTGAATTGGGAAATTTGATTCCCAACTGCTACTGAACAACTAGACCATTCATTCATTCTTCCTTTTATTCATTCATTCAACAAAACTTTTTTTTGCACATTATTATGCATCAGAAACTGTACAAAGCTCTAGGGGTACTAAGATATGAAGACAAAGGTTCAGCCATTATGGGGCTTGCATTCTGCTCAGGGAAAGAGGTAATAAACAAATAAGCACATAGCACACTTTTCAGATAGTGATGAGTGCTGTGCTGAAAAAATAAAGCAAGATAAAGGATGACGAATTATGGATCTACTTGACTATTTGGGGGGACTCTTTTAAGTTTGGAGAGGAGATGTCAGGAAGGTCATCTCTACAAAGATAAAATTTTACAGAGACCTGAATAAAGACAGAGCTCTAACCATGTGGAAGTCCAGAGATGTGTACTTTAGGAAGAAGGAACAAACCAGAAGGTACCATGGCCAGAGGTTGGAATGAGAATGGCAAGTCCGAGAAAAAGCAAAAGGCTAGTGTGTGTGTATACTGGTAGCAGCCTTCTATCTGAGCAAGGAGGGCCTTCCTTCATAATCTGACTTGGCTGCACGTTGGAAATTAGAAGTGTAGGATGCAGAAGAGGAATCTCACATGCTGTAACTTTTAAAGATAACAACATATGTGGCAAAACAGCCCAAGCCTACCCTAACATTTGCAGGATCTGGACCAAGAGTACAAACAGAGGCCCACATACTGTATGTCCAAATATTTAAAAATTATAAATTAAGCTAACAAACTGTTCCATGAAATATATCCTGTCTTCTTACCTTAACAATTATATCTTCATAACAACCTAGAAGTTCAAGTTCAAATTTATAATGTTTGGAGTCCCAGCTCCCAGCTCCAGGTTTGCACCTTCTCTTCCTGCCCACCAGCTGCATCCAGGGCAGTAAGAGGCCTCCCACATGCACAAGTGGTCAGCCCAGCCCAGTTGTCCGAGCTCCACCCACATCTCATTACAAGCAGTTGCCTCTCGGGCCTGGGAGTGTGCACATGGCAGATGGGCAGATGCGGGAGAGACCCACAGAAGCTCTGGAAGCAGAAGCAGGACTGTTGGGCAAGGAATTCTAGGGCCCCAGATAGTCTAGAGGGGGAAGAGCAGGCTCTTGATGGGTTGCAACTAGAGATGGTCCAAATGGGGCTGTTTAAAGCCAAGGTCCAGGGCAGGCAGCTCCTTCTCATCCTGTATAAGGGCGATACCTCACCTGAACTACTGCTGCAGGTTGTTCCTGGAAGGTGAATATCATGAATATTAAAGCAATCATCCTCCATGCAGAGACAAGCTAAGACCCAGGGAATGAAGGCTGAGGTCAAGGTGCTGGAGAAGTTGAGCTTCACCTTCCAGGCAAGAGTAAGGAAGAGCTGATAGAGATCTTGGACTTTGTAAGCTGGGAAGGTTACATGTTTCTTGTCTTTTCTATGTTTATGCTCTTCTTTGTCTTCTCTACATCTATCTATATTAAACTCTTTGAAAACTCCATGCAGTCTTGGCTAAGGGAAACCCAGGAAAAGGTTTTGATCTTTACTTCAGCCAAAATATTTAAGGGGGCAGCAGCACCCGGGTGCCAGCAGCAACTTACGTGAAATAACCCAAAGAAGGAGGTGAAGCCTGTGATTCAGGAGTGTCTGCCAAGCCTTGTACCTCCCCATACACACTCCTGAAAATTTTCTTTCAAGCACTAACCTTGGAAGTTCTGAGTGAGAAAAAGAACCCCTTAATCCACAAAGACTGCTAGAGACTCTAGTGTCTGTTCTCTCTTTCCGTCTCTCAATAATATAACTCTCTGTTATCACATGGAATACCACTATCTAGTATAAAAATATGATTTCCCAGCCTTCCCTGTAGCTGGGTGTGGTTATTTGACCAAGTTCTTGACAACGGGATTGAGAAGTGATGTGTGCATCTTTAGGGTTGTGCTTTTAAAGTAAGAAGGATACACTTGTCTTCTTTTCCCTTCCTGCTGGCTAAAATATGACATGGTGATGAGCCATCCTAGATAACATGGACAAGGGGGACATCCTAGCAGATAGGAACAAGATAGAAGGGGCTGAGTCTCTGACACCATAGACCAACCATGACAGTCCTGAAGTTCTTACCTTTAGACTATTAAGGGAGAGAGAAACCTCTATCTTGTTTAAGCCACTGTTGGTTTTTGTTACTGCTGCTGTTGTTTCTTTTATAGCCACTAAACTCTTATCCCAACAAATATAGTAATTTTACCACCCCTTGGAGGGAATGCATTCCACACGTTTAATTTCCCCTGTATAAAGGACTTTTTAAATGCTTTAAACAAAGGTTGTAGGTTGTCTCCTAATCTATATTTACACTCTTGTCACCATACCGAATTGTATAGATTTTTGTTGCCTTCCTGAATTGTATAGATTTTGATCATGTCACACCATAGCACATCTTCCTATGTTGAAATCCTTTGAGTTTTAGCCTGATCTCATAGAGAACAACTCTGCCTTTCCTAAAATTCAATGATTTCAATTTTATTATCTGCTCTCAGTTAAATGGTACCATGGACTATTGTCTTTGGGCTGGGAACCTGGCCCAGAACCTACAAATGTTGACTGAATTTAATTAACTTGAATTGAACTTCAAAAAGCATTTTCTCTTCAGAGAGATAGCATGAACTAAGCATAAACTAAGTCCAGGGTTTCATTCTATCCCAGGTAGACAACATGAAGGCATGGAGGGAAGTAGGGCTTAAAGTGAATTCCTCTACAGGAACATGCTTCCCCTTATGGCCCCAGCTCACCTCAATTTCCCGACCACTCCCTATGCACCCTTCACGTCTCAGCTTAGACATCACTTCCCAAACTCCTAGACTAGGTTTATTTCCTCTGAGTTATTATCTCAAAGCCTCTGGGACTTGCTTTTTATTACGTACATCATACTTGTGTTTACTTCTCTGCTGGCTATTTTTGTAAACTATAAAAGCATGACTATACCTATTGTACCCACAGGCCCTAGCTCAGTGCTTGGCTCACAGCCAGTGCTCAGTAACAATTTAGAGCCAGGTGTGGTGGTGAGTAACTGTAGTCCTTGCTACTCAGGACACTGAGGTGGGAGGATCCCATGTACTCAGGAGCTCAAGGCTAGCCTGGACAACATAGCGAGACCCCTGTCTCTAGAAAAACAGTCAATGGATGAATAGATAATCAATGAATGGCATTATCCTTGGCTCTTCAATCTCATACCCCACATTTAGAAGCACATCCTAGGCTTCCTAAGAAATACTAGATTCCAACCACTTATCACCTCCTCCACTGCTCTCATTCTGGTCCAAGCAGTCATCATTTTCCCCTTGGATTATTGCATTAGGCTACCACCTGGCCCCTCTGCCTCCACTTTCCACCTTCCATCCCTCTTCTGGCAAACACACTCCATCTTTTTCCAGTACAAGTATTGGAGAAAAGTAAAGATGGGGCCAAGTCATAAATGAGGGCCATATTGAAGATAGCATTTTTGTCCCCTCCCAGATCAGGAAAACCATGGAGCCTTCTCCCTCATGTTTTAACTAGCTCAAGTAAAAATTATAGCACTCAATTTTTATTTAGGTAGATATGGCCATGTGACTAAATTCTGTTCCATGCATTGTGAGAGGAAGTAATAGAAGCATTTTTGAGCCATGCCCTTAAAAGAAAGGAATGAGCCTTCCTCTTCATCTCCGTTTCCAGTTACCCAAAATGTAGAGGTGATGGCAGGAGCTGGAGCAGCCATCTTAGGCTACTAGATGGAAAAATGTGTTAAGGAAGACAGAAAACAATAAAGAAGGCTGGGCTGGGCATGGTGGCCAAGCCTATATTCCCAGCTACCAGAGAGACTGAGGCAGGAGGATCACCTCAGCTCAAGGCTGCAGTACACTATGATCATGCCTGTGAATAGCCACTGTCAATACACACACACACACACACACACACACACACACACACACGCGGAAGAAGAAGGCTAAGTTCCCAGTCTTTTAGAGCTGCCTGCCATATTGGCCTTGGCATGTTTTTCATGGGCTGTTATGTGAGAGATAAGTAAAATTCTATGTGTTCTAAGCCACTCTAATCTGGGGTCTCTGTTACAGCAGCCTGTGTATCCTAACTAATACATATTCCCTTCCCTACCATAGCTGCTTCCTAGAGTGTGAAAAAAAAATTGTGCTAGGAAAATGTATATGTAAAAGTCCATCTCCTTTTTAATGGGTGACTTGGAGACCTCTCAAAAATTAAGGGGGAGTAGAGTAAATCCTTGTTCTAAAGCAGTTGGGAAAGAGCTATCTCCTACACGGAAAAGGCTCTGTGGTTCCATATGTCAGCAACTTAGGAAAGCACAGGAGGGTGAAGAAGGCAGCCCCGCTACTGGCTTTCAGGCCCTAATGTGTGAAATGCCTTTGGGGAGTGAATGAGAGAATTAGTTTAAGGTCTGGATTTGGGGGCTTTAGTAGGCTTAAGACAGACTTTAATCACCCTTCACTCTCTGTGGTCCCAGCGACTGAATTTTAATCACATTCACTTGCACCTCCACCCAGGGTTAGGTCTGTTTATTTATGACCCACCACTGTATGAGGCTGATCTCTTCAGCCAGAGTGCTGACTGCCCAGGGCCTGCCTGTAGGAGCAAGAGCTGCCCATCAACAAAGCAGGTTTCCTGACAATTCTCTGCAACATGAAAACATGTAATATAGATTTGGATTAATATCAATCTATATTTTGGTCAGATGGAAGATATGAAATTGTTATAAATTTGTTAGACTGCATGCATCTTCTAGCCAGTTGTTTTCTTGGAACTTACTGGTTTGACAATTTCTTTTTGATTCTTCACCCAACTGTTCCCTAGATTCAGACTTATTGGTAGAGCTCCTCTGGAGATTTGCATTATTTCTTCTCTGAAGATGATAATCATAAATTGTCACCCAAATATCACTTTTTTATAACCTGGGGCCCATCAACAGCTCAAGAGGGGTTTGAACCCCCCAAAGTTTTTGGTAAATAAATGCATTTTAATGGGAGGTGGGCCATAGCTTTCACACCCCCAAAAAAACGTTTCTTAAAAATATGCAAGAGTTTCCATCAGCACTGGTGAGGCTGATTAGAGAACCAGTATTTGGATAACACTAACCCCCAAATCCTTCTGTCTCAAGTCTCCCACCAGCACTAGGCAGATATGGAAAAGTCACTTATCTAGGCAATGTGCCTGTCCTTGCTGTCCTTTTACAAAAATGGGAACATTCCATGAAGGATATTACATTAACTCTTAACACCTAAGAAAGTTCATTCAAGTTACTTTCTTCCTTGAGATCTCAGGTTTCTGGGTGAGAAGAAAATACACACTGAGAAGGTAAGAGAGGGTGAGAGCCCACCAAAACAAACCGAGCTTCCTCCTGGGTTATCCTTGCCTCCTACAGATACAAATCCTGATGGCCACAGTCTACTGTAGTGGAAAAAAATTCAATGCAGGCCATTATGAGCTCTACCAGGCCAAGCTTCTGTCCCTCTGTTTGTCTCTCACCCCCTCAGTGCCCAACATGTAGTAGATGCTCAGCAAATGTTGGTTGGATGATCAAAAGAAAGTGTGTCAACTGCCTCATTGGTCACCTTGTGTAAATAATGTAAATTTCCTTGTTCCATTGAGAATGGGTCTAAATGATGAAACTGAGTCAAGAAGAGGGCTAACAACTTAATTAGAAATAAATACTGAGGTATCACCACCTCTGGACATTGGGAGCATGCACATGGATACACCGTGATGCAGAGAAGGAATTCATAGGGCGTCCTGGGCCTAATAAACCAGAAAGGACAGAGGTACCCGTTTAAGAACCTTTGGAATAATTTATTTTAGACTTAAAAAAAAAATGTAAAAACAGAGCTGTTGCCTTTTCAGCCCTTTAATAAAGTTTGGAAAGACACTTGGAGAGAATGAGAACCCCCGAGGCCCTTCCATGCCGGGACTCCCAGACGCAGTGTCCGCGCGAGCTGACCTGGGGTTTTGGGGTGCCGTGGTGGCACCCCTGCCTCTGAGCACCTGTTTTTGTGACACCCTTTTCCCGATTGAGCTCGCATCTACCCGGGAGGACTTCCACCTGCTCCAGAAGTTTCCTAGACTGCCCCTTGGCACCAGGGGCCCCTCCCTCGGGCCGGCTTCTCCAGAGTCCAGGGGCCTAGCAGTTGCTTGTGCCAACCCGGCGACCCAGCCGAGGCGGAACGGGCCGGGCTGGCGGGGCCCCCTCGCAGCCGCGGCCGCCTGTGTCCCCTGTCAGGTCCGACGGCGCGGGAGGCGCCGGAAGGAGGCCACGCTGCAGGCGCTGCGCCCTCTGGGGGCCGGGCGGGGCGGGCCCGAGTGCCCTCTGGGACCGCGGCACCTCCGGACGGCTGGAAGGCGATGCGGCGGCCACTTCGGGCGGGTGGGCCCGGCCTGCAGAGGAGTTGGGCTATTTTGTAACTGCACCATCCACCCAAGCCTCATTACCACCTCTTAATGAGACCCCTTTACTCCGTGACGTGCAACCGCTCCATCTCATTAAGGAAATCGCTCTTCAATGCTGATTATTTTATTTGCAGCCATAATTATATTTCTTTCGGCTAAATCACGGTTTAATCGAGCCCACATGGAGGGCAGCAGCACTAATTACGGCGGGGGATGCGGCGGCGGCGGCGGCGGCGCGGGCCGGCTGGGGGGTGCGGTAGGGGGTGCCCGGGCGGCGGGCGCGGCCGAGGGGCCCGCGGGCGGGGAGGGGCGCGGGCGGGGGGCGGGGGCCGGGCTCAAACACAACAACTTATTACTTCTAATTCCCCAACTGTCACCAAATCACCTGCACGAAACAAGAATCTAATTTGTTAAGCTGGCATGTCTGCAGATGGAAGATCGATCTTCTCTGTAGATTTCTCTAATTGAGTGAATATAGACGCCCGGAATTAGCCGCACTCGGGCTGCGGGGAGGAGACTAGGGTCTGGGAAGGGGGGGAGAAAAAAGAGGGGGAGGAAGAGAGAAGACATAAGAGAGGGAGGGAAGGAGAAAAAGGAGAGAGAGAGAGAAAGGAGAGAAAAGGGGAAAGAGAGACGGGCGGGAGGACGGATGGAAAAGAGAATGAGAGGAAGGAGTGGAGGACGAAAAGGGAGAAAAGGGAGAGAAAGGAGGAAGGAGGAAAAGGAGCAAAGAGAGAAAAGGAAGAGAGAAGAGAAGGGGAAAAGGGAGAGAAAGGGAAGAGGGAAAGGGAAGAGTAAGGGCAGGAGATGCAAGGAGGAAAAGTTAGGGAGATGAAATCCTATTTGAGGAAGGCTTTTCACCCATAGACTCAACCTCTCTCCCTCACACCACCCCCCGAAGCGTAGAGTCGCTGGAGCGGCCGAGCTCCGGCGTCTGTGGCAAACCTGGCACTAACTGCGTGCGAAAAGAAAAAGGTTGGGACGTAGGAGCCGGGCGGGGAGCGAGCGGGGAGTGGGAGAGCGCTGGCAGCTCGAAGAAATGGCTTACAGAATTACATTTGTTTTTCTTGTGATTTTATTAAAAGTCACTCCTCATCTCCAGAATGCGTGAAAATATCTACTTTCCACTCAGATACACCGCATTAACTTGTTGGAGGCGAATTTGTTTGTTTGTCTATTTTATTTATTTGCTAGATAAGATTGATGCAGTCTTATTAGCGCTATATCTAGTTATAGAAAGAGATAAGGATGAGATGTTTTTCTTTTTATTCCAATTACTAGCCTTGTCACCTAACTGAATAACTGATATATGATTATTTATCCTGAGTAAATAGAAATCAGAAAAGCAACGAACTTAACACATGCAAACAAAATCTCCGTGTCACTTATTATATTCCGTGTGGCTAATTGGGGCCATTAAAATTACGGAGCGAAAGGCAAAAAAAAAAAAAAAAAAAGAGAGAGAGAAGCAAGATGCGCAGTCAGGGGGCGGATACTAATCCGTCATTGTTTTGTGTCGAGCTTTCTGCGTGGAGGGCCGTGGGAGCCAGTAGTAAAAAGGGAAAGATGAGAGAAAAAACAAGCAAGGGATCGGCCCTTGCGCCCACGAAAAGTCAGGCGGGTGGACTGTCTAGTTGAAGTTTGCAAACTCGAATGTGTGGGAAACTGTTTACTGCAGAAAAGAAAAAAAATGTATATGTCGAGCTCGTGTATTGCCAAAGGCTTCTGGGTGGGATAGGAAATGAGACTCTTTGGGGCAGGTTTCTGCCCCTCCGCAGCGCCTGGCACGCCCCCTCCGTGTCAGTGAACAAGCAATGAACACGCACTGCTCGCACAAGCACACACAAGTACACGTGTCATGCACACGCTGCCTACTCCCGGCGCTTAAAAGAAAGAAAGACCCGAGTGTGGATCCGGAACACTGCTTGGCATTTGGCTCCGAGGCTGGGGATCCTGGGTCTTGTAGGCAGAATTGTTGCAGCCACAAGACCCCCTCAGCGACATCAATCGGACAACTGGCAGAGAGTCTCCTGGAGTCCGTGTGCCCCCAGCCCTGGGAGGCCAGGAAGATGCACATTTGGGCAGGCCCCAGGCCTGTTTGAGAGGGATTAAAGACGCTTCACTTTGCCCTCCAGAGCCCTCTCCCAAAGGCGAGCGGAGGACCCTTTCGCAGTGGCCGGGCAGGGGCACTCAGACAAGAATCCTCTTCGGCTTTGGTCTCTATTGCTGGGAACCTCAGGAGAGTTCTTTTATGCAGAGAAGCATGAAATGCCTTTTACCCCTTCACAGAGACTTGGCCGCCCTCCCAGATCTCCTTCCTACTCGTCATCCCACCCTCGAAATGACTCCCCCAAAATAAGCCATACACCAAGCAGTCTCAAACTCCAGAATGGCCAGATGCAGACCACCAACCCCAGTCTGGGATAGGGTCAGGTGGGGAGAATGGAGGCTGGGGGGAGCGTAGGTTCTGGTACCCAGGGCAGGATGTGGGGGAAAAGTGGTCACCATTGTTCTGAGCACAGTGGACTTGAGAGAGTTCTTATTTTCCTCTAGTATGGGTCCCCACCCTTTATTCTTTTCCATTTCTGAGGTAGGCCTGAGGAACATCTGATTTGCCACTGCGTTTGGATTGTTACATATCTGGAAAAGTAAACAGGAGTGTGCAAGTCACTTGATTTGTTTTCTGTAAGCAAATAATACCCAAAAGCATGGCTGTAATTTACCACGAATTAAAATTGATTCTTTTCATCAGGCAAGAAAATAGGAAAATGTGAGATCGTTAATTATTGAGGGAGGAGCTCCTCATTAAAGGGAACAATGTTACAATTCCGCGTTTAATAGCAGGAATGTGAATAATAACGCGCCATATTTCAGCCCACTGTCTGCAAAGAAAAGATAGCAGTTTACAAACAACTCAAGCAGCCGAAAGTTACATTTAATAAACCTCCGAGGTTTTTGTAAGTGGAAAAGCAATTAGGGCTCTGGGCATACTACCCAATTCTTCCAACAACACCCGGCATATATTTTTATTCTGTCTGTTTCTGTGTCTACAAAGGATTCACAATGAATGCAGAAATACGATTAGAGAGAAAATCAGAATTACAAATCTAATCAACACAAATTCCTCTGGAAGGCACTAGCTGCCCGGGTCTCCCATCCCACCCCACTTGCCAGTCTAGACATACATTTCTAAGTCTTGATCTGGAACTGGACGGCAAAGCAGGAGTAAAGACACTGATTTGATAGTTGCTGTGCTTATAATTTACGTTATCAGTCATCAAGTTTTTTTTTTTTTTTTTCTTAAATCTCCCAGCAAGCCGACTTTACTTTCCTCGCAGCTACAGAGTTCTCTGGCTCGGTCTGGGCGCGCAGGGCGGCTGGAGTCAGGAGCCGATTGCCTGACCTATGAACGCTCTTTGTGCCTCGTTAGAAAAGAGAAGGGGGAAAAAGGAGAAAGAAAAAAATGATTTCCCTGTGCATCGTCCCTTGGCAGGATCTTGTACAAAATTCAATCTCTATTTTTTATGAGAAGTAAACTGTCTAAATAAATTTTATTAAGGGCAACCAATATATTTGCTGGTAGTTCCCTTTGTTCCACTTCTACGTGTGTGTAACAATCTAAAACCTATTTATTGAGGAAAAATCACTGGATCCGTCATAGAAAATCCTTTTACTTTGCTTTGAAGTGATTTCTGAAGACATTCTTGTCATTCCGAAGATTTGGGGGCCATTGCGCTAAAGCCTCGCCTTGTTAGGGACTTCAGTTCCCATGATCATGTGGGAAATGCCTTAAATTATCAACAGCAATGGGCCTGACCGGCACTTTCCCGGCTGCCGCAGGAACGTGGGAAGATGACGGGGAATAAAACTCTGGTAAATACATCTCAGGCGCTACCCAGGTGGATTCAGACATTGGCCAAAACGAGCTGCCGAGAGGGAACTGGGTGCAGGAGCGAGCTTTTTACATCCAAACCATTGTGGTTTTCCTCGCCCTGCCTGCTGTCCACCGGCACCCGGCTCCAACTCCAGCCTGCGCCCTCCCGGCTTCGACGCCCCACACTGCCCCCCTCCCACTCTCAAATTTCCCCTTTTTTTTTTTTCTCCCCTTTCCTTTTTCCTCCCCCCCCCACCCCCCGAGATGCTTATGCTCTGAAGTCTTGGAAGAAATGATTTAGTTTGTTTATACTGCTATAAAAATCAAGACCAATAGAAAAGTCATAAAATGAAGCGGGCTATCAATCACGCCGCAACATTGTTATTCAGCGGTTACTAACAGAGATGGATAATCCTTTGATTTCGTCCCATTGTTATTACTCTGATGTGTCTTCACATTAACTATTACACATTTATTTATCGACCTGAAAGATACAACAAAACAGAATATACGAGCGAGTGCGTGTGGGAGGACCCTGCACAGCCGGCGCCGTTCCGGGGGCGACTGTGGGATGGGGACACTAGTGCTTGTGTTCACGCACGTGGATACGCACGGCCCCGCGCCCTTATCCTTGTCTTCCCAGGTCGCGGCCTCTTCTCCCTCCCTCCAAACAGGGTGTGGAGCCAGGTCGTGCGGACCAGGCTGACCTGCCTATTTATGTGAGCAGGGTTCTGGGGCCAGGCCTCCCTGTCTCTTCCTTAGCCACTTTCCCCCCACTTCTGCCCCCTGTGTTCCGGTGTGGACACCCTGCAATCCCCACCCAGGTGGACAGAAACCTCCTGCGAGTCCCTGGACGTGGACAGGCCGGTGCGTACTCCTGAGCACCGTTCTGAGCGCACGCTGCCCAGCCCTCGGCTGCTGTCCGGCCTCCTTTTGCTGTGCGCGCCCAGCGCTCTAGCTTCTAGATTTGAGGTTTTGTGAGGTGGCAAAGGAAGCTTTTATTGGGGAGACTTTGTTTGCTTTAGGTCTCAGAATTCTCCTCCCAGGCAAAGCGTTTCTCAAAAAGGGCTGCGACCGCTTGCCAAAAACCAACCCTAGCGGCTCCCAGACACGCCACGAGCCTGAGTCCACCGCTCCGGCGCCCAGCCCCACATAGGCCGCGTTGGTAGCAGCTGCAGCGGCCGCTGAAGCCCAGTCGGGCCCAGAGCTTCCGGGGAAGCGGTCTCCGCAGCTCAGAAGAAACTGGTGTGGCCAATACCCTGCATTCACACGTGTGTGCATATGTGCGCGCGCGCAAGTGTGTGTGCACTGGAGGAGGCGAACGGGCTGCAGGAGGGAAGGAGGAAACAAAACTGCCCCAGAGTGCGCTTTGCCGCCTCCTTTGTCTCCTTGCTCGGTCTCTGTCACACATACAGCTGAGGACACACACACACACACGCACACACACAATTCCTCTCGCATCTGCTCTCAGCCAGCGTTTTCAATGTTTTGTGTAAGTCAATTGGACGGCGAACAAAAAAAGCCATTTGCTCAGTATTGTTTAAAACAGACTTCATAGGGCCACCCTTTTGTGGAAGGTTTATTTGCACTAAATGAATAATCTTAATTGCATCACTCTGGAATTAAAAATCAATGTTAATCAAGTTGGGAGTAGCAAATATCAGTTTTCATTGTGACTGGGTAGAGGGCATTTTTCTTGTGTTGCAAATAAAAATACAAGTCAAATAACTTTAAAAGGGCATTATGTTCTGCTACAAATACAATTGAAACGGATTGTTTAGGAGCAGATCAGAAACGGTACAGAATTTTGCACTTAATTTCCTCAGTTATCATTTACAATAAGAACCTCTAGGCTTGACAGCCAAGTCTAAACAGTAGTAAATTAGTACAAATTTATACTGATTTTACTCTAATAATCGTAATAAAAGCTTATAGATTTGGCACTAATTACATAAATGCCTAATGATCTTGAAAATTACTGTGGTTAGAAATATATTACTAATCTAAACTTTGTTGTTGGCTGGCTCTGAAAAATCAGAACATTAGAAATGGTTCGCTTCACTTGTGCAAAGCACTTTAAATTGTTCAAGTAGTTTAACATATTCAAGAGGAAAATAAAGAGCATTTAACTTTATTTACAGCCTTAAGTGGAGTTGGGAGCCGAGCTGAACTTAGAAACTTTGACCAAAAGAGCGAGTTAGGGGCGAGGATACGGGCGTGGGCCAAGCGGAAGAGCGGCATCAGGGAAGAAGCCCGGTGAGAAGGGTGCATGGCGCTCGAACCCACACTCCGCGAGGGTCCCCGAAGCCGACAGCAGGCGCTGGCGGTGCCAGGGAAGCCGACTCCTCTTTGCCCTCTAGGCCCACAGTGGGGTTGGGGTTCGTATAGGCCCCTGGGCACAGCCAGGGCGCGTGGACCCTAGGCGCAGGCCTGCTGAGCCACGGCGAAGTCCAGGCGCTGTCTGAAGGCCGCGGTGTGCCCTCGTCGCGTCCTGGGCTGGAGGGCTAGTATGAGCGGCAGGCCCAGAGCGCGCAGGTCGGGGCGACTCTCAGGTCACGCCAGGGTCACGGCCCGCTCTGGCCCCTGCTCTGCCCTTGCCCTAGGAAGATGCTAGCTGAGAGGCACAGAGCTACGCCTTTGAAGCGCGCGGGGCAGGCCAAACGGAAGGAAAGGGGAGCCTGGAGAAAATCGCAGGGAAGAACTAGAGGGAGCCGGGCCCAGAAGCTCAGGGCAAGGCAGAGGCGGCTGACGCTGCTTTAGCTCCTGCTCCGGGCTGGAGCTGCCAGGGCTGCCGCCGCCGCCTCCTTCAGGCGGGCGCAGGCGGGCGGGCGGGCGGAGTGGGGGACTCTCCGGGCGCTGACATTTGCAGGCTGCCCTCCTGATTGGTCCCCTCGCCGAGCTGCTCACGGGTTCATTCAACTGTTAAGCACCTCCCCGTCTCTCTAAAGGACATTATAATGCAAGAAGCCCCCTTTTTAACCACAAACCGAATTTTCTTTCATTTAGGTGATCTATATATATCTATATCGTATAGCTTATAGCTTATATCTATTTTAAATAACTTAAAGCCGCTAAAATTTGGGGGGGAACAGCTTTCGCCCTGGAGCGGTGCGCGATGCTGTCTCACGCCGACCTCCTGGACGCCAGGCTAGGTGAGTGCGCGCCTCTCGCCCGGGCAGCCAGGAGAAGCCGGGGCAGGAAATTGTCAATTTGTTCCTTATTTTACCTTAATGCGACCTAAATGGACTAATTTCTTTAAAAGTAATTGTGCTGCATTAAAGTTTAATTTGATTTAACATCGCCTTTAAAAAAAAAATCTATGGAATATGTAGATCCAAGAAAGGAGTTGGGGAATGTTGTTACTTTTTGTTTTTCTTATTTTTCTCTTCACCCCTCCCCCACCTTTTTTTTTTTTTTTTTTTTGAAAGGCGATATACCCCGTGATAATTTGTTAGGAGGTGTTTCTCTCTTTTTTTCTCTCCTGTTTGTTTTGATTTGGGATTTCTTTCTCCTTCCGCCGCCCCCGTTTCTCTCTCCCCACTACCTTCTTCTCCTTTTCTAAGTGTGGTGTAATTTGTAAAAAATCTGGCATAAAGGAGAAGCTGCTGCCATCAAGGCGGATTTGCTAAGTGTGCTGGTTGAGAAGGAGAGACGCTAAATTCAATCTCACAGTCATCCCCCCACCCCCAGCTTCTGCAAGGGATTCGGCGTTGCCAATGGCTGTGAGGAATGCGACTTTTATTTCTCTGGAAAGAAAAGTTGAAATCTCTAAAGTTTGATTCACGGTTGTCCATAGAGTTCACTCGAGCTTCCTTAATGCTATCTGGGTTGCTGGGCTCTGGGTTTCCGGATTGGGAATCTTTGGTGATGGATGTGATTCCATTTTCCAAACACTTTCTCTGATTTGAGGGGGAGGCGGAGCTGATTTGGGTTGATTTCGAGGGGTGGAAAGCTTGAAGGCTTATTCATCTTCCGAAAGTAAGAGGGAATCGGCTGAGGGCCGGAGGTAGAGTTCGTCAGGCTGCCGAAGCGCAGGTGCCGAAGCAACCGAGGAATTAATTTTCTTTCTGTACCGCGCACCCCTGTGTTCAAACATTTGCTCTCGATTTCCTGGGGCGCCGGGGGTACGGTTTATGGAAGGGATTCAAAGGCATGTTTCATTGCCCGGACTGGGAGTGTTTTATTGTGGGACAGACGAAAGCTTGCGCTGTTTACTCCGGGAGCCGGCTGCGGAAAGGGCAAGGGGCCGGGATATGTTATTCCAACCCGGCTGTCCAAATTCTGGGGAACCCAGCGGAGTACCCTGGGAATTTCTTCCTTAGGGCAAGCGTGGGTGCAGAGGGGGCAGAGGACGGGTTGAAGGAAGGCTGCGCGGGGAAAACAGCCCCTCCTGGCATCTCCAAGAAAGTAGTGACCGCGATCCCCTTGCCTCCTCAGGTATGAAAGATGCCGCCGAGCTTCTGGGCCACCGGGAGGCGGTGAAGTGTAGGCTGGGCGTGGGGGGCTCCGACCCCGGGGGCCATCCGGGGGACCTGGCGCCCAACTCTGACCCAGTGGAGGGAGCCACTCTGCTGCCCGGGGAGGACATCACCACAGTGGGCTCTACTCCGGCCTCGCTGGCGGTGAGCGCCAAAGACCCGGACAAGCAGCCCGGGCCCCAGGGCGGCCCGAACCCCAGCCAAGCCGGCCAGCAGCAGGGACAACAGAAGCAGAAGCGCCACCGGACGCGCTTTACCCCCGCACAGCTCAACGAGTTGGAGAGGAGCTTCGCCAAGACTCACTACCCCGACATCTTTATGCGTGAGGAGCTGGCACTGCGTATCGGGCTGACAGAGTCCCGAGTACAGGTACGCGGGGCTTGGGCTCTGGGACCGAAGGCAAGGACGGGGCGGGAGGATTTGGGTAAAGGGAGCAGGGTCTTCCCTTCCCCTGTCGAGATCCTGGGCTGCGTTCAGGCTGCCTGTGCGTTCCTGTGTCGAGTTATTTCCTACTCTACCCGGAAACTGGTCCCCATCGCCATCCCCCAATGGACACTCAAGGCCCCTGTCTCCGGCCGGTATAGCGACATCCCGGAAGAAGCTCCTCAAAATCGAAGCCCCGCGTTGTTGGGCTACAGGGTTCGCCTCCTCCGCCTGAGAAGGCAACCTCAGCGCCCCCTGGGCGGCCCAGCCGAGCGAGCCCCTCAACTCCTGCTCGCGTTATTGACAAGTATTACCCCCTAATGAGTTTGCGTTAAGCGTTTGGATGAAAGGAGGAATGCAACAATTATACAGAGAACAAGAGAAAAGACCAAATAAGGCGAATGGGCGCCTTTTTAAAAAGTGCTACACCCAGGTTTCACGGCGTGGCTTTATTAAGTATCACCCTCCCTCTGCACTCAGGCGACATATTCCTAGCTTTGATGTTTGCAAGGGGTTTGAACTTTCGTAGTCTACCAGTGCGCTGGGTGAGCCACACAGCCGGTGAGCCCTGTTTTGTTTTGAAGTCCTCTAAGGAAGCTGGGGTGGGGGAGGGGGAATGAAGGCTTTCTGCTGTGGATATCCTGTCTGAAGAAGGGGCATTCAAAACGGGAAAGGCTGACAGGTAGTAGAGGAAATCGTTGCTGACCCCTTATTCTCCTCCAACCGCTCTCCAAGCTGTAAATTATATATAACCTAGAAAATCACACCTATAACTTTTCTGAAAACTGGGGAATAAAAGTATAAGCCTAGTGAAACCCAGATTTTTTTTTTATCTCTTTTTGAAAGAATGAAGACAACATATCAAATATTTTATGGACAGGTGCCTGGAGGTGAAATTCCAAGCGCCGGTACTTACCCTTGAGCTATCCAGGGTGCTGAAAAATCTTCCTTTGCCGTCTCGGACGGTGGTATTTTCTGTACGATATCCTGGGTGTCATCAACCTGGTAAATTTGTTAAACCAGTGCTACCTACTTTTATAAAATTAACTTTAAGATCTTAGTTACTTTACATATGATCTAAGAAGTAAGCGATGAGAACGTCCGCAATCACAGCGTTGAATATTTCTGTCTCAATTCGGCATTTTAAAGACAGTCTAAACGGAAAAAATAGCGCATGCTTCTGCTCTAATAGCAAATGAATATCATTGGGGATTTAAAATGGTCAAATTAATAAAGTAATATTGATTAACATAATAATTAGCATTTTTATTCAATATAAGTCTGGGTGGTTTTTGCTAGTGAAAGGCCTAGACCATGGTCTTTTAAAATTACACACTGAAAGAGTACTAATTGCGTAACTGTAAACATGTATTAGTAATGCTCTTCAAAATTTTTATTTTTCACCTTTTAGAAAATATCTGAAGTTGAGTTTGAACCTTTACATAAATATACAATTTCAATACTTCCATCAACACTGATGACAGTGCTTGCTTGTAGGTTCAGTCTCGCAAGTTAGAAATTCATAAATTTGGGGGTTTTGTCTCTTAAGAGAAATACTATCTATTAATTCTTGTTTTAAAGGGGAAAATGCTGTGTCTTAACCTAGACATACTGGCAATTAGTTTAAATTAAAATAGAACTTAGAATCACAAATAAAATATAATTGAACAACTGATTTTATGAAAAAAGAAAACGAGGTCTATTAAACTTTATTAGGTCTTCCAAAGGTTAATGACAGTTCTTCTTTTAACAGAAAAAGTTGTAAATGAAATAAAATATAAGCTATGTAACAGAAATAGTTATTTTCAAAAAGTACACAAAAGAATGTGCAAGAAGAAAGAGACAAAGTACTCTAATTGTTCCAGCATAATGTTCAAGCAAAGATAATAGCTTGAGCCTGCTGATAAACACAATTTAATAGAATGGCAATTTCAATATTTTTAAAAATAATGTTCCATAGTTTAAAAAGTAATCAGATCAACATAACCTTCTTAATTAACTTTTCAAAATGATTAACATTATGTAATGTAATGCAAAAATAATTTATGGAAAATGTATTTACTTCACTATTCACTGTACCATTGCTCCTTGACCAAATTCAAATTAAATAGTAATTGGTTTATGTTCTTATATGATCAGTACTTCATAGTTTTCTTTATAGTTAACAGATTGCCACACATTCTTTTCAGTATGTAGGCCACTGCGCTGATTAAAAATTATCTAAACATTTAATTCATTGCAATTGTATATTTTTAAAGATGCTTTTTGATTCTAGACTAAATTATCCAATATACTTGTTTTTATCTTTATTTGGTATATGTCACACTTTTAAGTATTTATTAAAGCATCTCTACTCACATGGAGGCCAATTCCATGTCTGATATCGCTCCTCTTTTCTGGCTAGTGTAATAAAACCATTCCTTTTATAGCATGCCATTATTAGAAACCAATTTCAGAATTATTTATAACCTGGAATGGCTTATTAAGCAGCAATGTGAGAATCATGCAAATTATGTGATCAAATGCAATATAATAAGCATAATCATTAGTCTCTAGCATGGATTAATTAACTTTCAATATTTTATTTACATAAAAACCAAATCAGTGAAATAACTTCTGCACAGTCAGGCTTGCCTTTCAATATTTTATACGAACAAAAATAATGTGCTGTAATTCCATTGACCGTGTCCCCCAGAATGGCCCTGTCACCTGCCACATCTTAATAGGGGGACAAGCTGAGAGTATTTTCTAGTTTTCTAATGGAATGAGAAATTGCATTTTCTTCCTCTTCCAGCACTATTAAAGTGTAATGAATTCGGCCCAGAGTTCACGGCTGGCTGATCGAAATGAACCTGAGATCTAGGCTTTAATACAGCTCCCCAGATTTCCTCCAAAATCTTCACATTAATCATTTGCTGGATTCCAATGAGATCTTCATAAAGCATTTGCTTCAAGGGGGGGAAAAAGTAATATTCTCTCTTTCTCTCCCTCTTTTTTCTATTTCTCAGTCATTTATAGTTGGGGAATTAAACGGGCTATATATTTTAAAATACATTTACAGTATGTCTATATTACTGTAACAGCAGATATCATGAAAGTGGATTTTTAGATTCCAACCTCCATTAGATTCTTACTATTGTATTAAGCATTTTCCAAGAAGAGCTGCATTTCAAACTGAGTACAAAGTTGGCCCGTGGCTGTGGTTAATATATTTCCTGGAGTTGTCATCTGTGCATTCTAAAAATCTCCCTTAGGTTTTGCCTGCATTTTAATCCGTCATGCTCTAGTTTTCAAGTGGAAACATTCACATTTAAAAAACATATGCATCGTAGCTTGGAACGGAGGTGCTCAGACCCCATGCAGATTTTTTTCCCAGTCCCAGTAAGCCATGAAACATAAAAAAATTTGTAGCCATCATTTGACTACTAACCCTCAAACATAATTGAGCACGATTTTTCGATTATTTCTATAATATTTAGTTCTTTAACAGCTGTTCTTTTCCGCCTGTGCCTGAGCAGATCCTAGATTCAGAAACCATTCTGGTAGTCGCATTTTCTATTGAAATTCTACTGGGCTATCCCTCCCCCTCTTTCTTTTTTCTGCTCCTTCCCTCACACTCCCTCCCCTCAAACAAACATTTTGGGATTCACTGGCACTTGCAGGTTGTTAGGAACCGGTCTTGATTTTTATAACACACCTTTCAAAACATAATCCGGGTGCGGCGTGTAAGGTATGGGAACTGTTTAGTCACAGACACCGTCCCCGAGTCCAGCCTTGGGTGGGTGCTGCACAGCGACTTGCGGCCTTAGGTCTTCTTGCTGTGCCTTCCTTTCCTCCTGAGAGTTGCTCTCCGCCTAAGACCGCTAACAGCTCAATTGGGTCTCATTGATCCCGTTCACCATCTAGAGCCCTGCTGCCTCATTAATCCGTTGTGCCACCAGCTCAGGGGCTGCAACTGGGAAGAGACGAGACCTGTTTACCCATCGCCGACACTGGGATACGCAGCAATCTGCAAAATGGGGTAGAAACCACAGGAAGAAAGTGGTAGGCGACGGCGCAGGCACGGTAGAAAGGCGAGGGCCGGCCCCAAGTTGGGGGAGTATTCTAGATGGCAACACCATTCACACTGGTAAGCGTAGAGTACGTCTACGCTTGCCTGGGCATGAACACACCGCTGAACATTACTGGCTCACCGAGACTGAGGGCAGGTATGTCCATACCCCTGATACTTTAGCTTGCAGAGTAAACACTAAATAGGTTAGATTAACGGATGCACAACGTTTTTTGCCACGGATATGTTGGTCAAATTGCGTTGGCCAAATTCTAAGAAGAAACTCAGTACCTGAGTCGTGTCCCACATCATTTATATTTAGGCAGAGTAAACTCCAGATGACTAGATTTTAAACTGCAAGTCTTCCAAGCAGGCTTGCTGGCAAATAATAATAATAATTATTATTATTATTGTCATTTAAAAAGATCACATTCAAATAGGGGGAGATGGGAGTTATCTTGGATTGGCAGCTTATGTGGTATCTTTCAGGCAGAACTCTTCTTCTGTGATAGAGGGCTTGACAAGCCTAGGCAAATTAGCCTGGCAGGGTCTGTAACTCCTGGGCTACTGTTTAAAAAAAAAAAAAAGAATAGGAAGGCCGTTTTCATTTGGAGTATATTTTATCAAACTCATTTCCCTGAAAAAGGACGTTTGGGTTTGTCTGAGCAAAATTAAATTTGATTCATACATCTGGTGGTGAAATGTGACATCCTTTAATTCGTATTGGTCCGAAAATTTGTTTTTAGTTTATAGATGAAATGGGGGCGACTTGAGGGAATTGGAGGCCTTATTACTTGGGACCCTTAGTAAATTCGTGAAAGGAATAGACTTGGCTGGGCGTGGTGGCTCACGCCTGTAATCCTAGCACTTTGGGACGTCGAGGTGGGTGGATCACGAGGTCAGGAGTTCAAGACCAGCCTGGCCAACATGGTGAAACCCCGTCTTCACTAAAAGTACAAAAATTATCTGGGCATGGTGGCGCGTTCCTGTAATCCTAGCTACTCGGGAGGCCGAGGCAGGAGAATTGCTTGAGCCGGGACCCGGGAAGCGGAGGTTGCAGTGAGCCAAGATCGCGCCACTGCACTCCAGCCTGGGCTACAGAGCGAGACTCCGTCTCAAAAAAACAGAAAAACAAACAAACAAAAAAAACACACACACACAAAAAACAGGCTTGAAGGCTCCAGGGGCTCAGTGAGCTGCGGTAACTTGTTCCAGCACACTCGTACAGCCCAGAAAAGGGTGTCCATATAGTGGTTTGGGAATGAGGCACAGAGAGTTGTGGCAGTAGCACCAAGCAGTATGGGAGGAATCGGAAGTCATGGTGGCGACCCAAACAACACTGTAGCTCAGTGGCGTGCACTTTCCCACGCAGATCACTGTATTAACCTCTCCGCTCTGTCAACCGTGGCGTTAGGGGTTTTCCTTTGTCTTTCGATTTTGAAACTGACTATGTCATCCACGGCCCGTCATCAATTTCCAAATTTCCAGCGTTTCTGAAAATTCTATAGCCCATCAGTGTTATAAGGCATGCTATTAAGCCACATGGGTACACATGTTTATCTTCATTTGTACACCTGTGGGTCGAGCTTTGACACATGCCTGATTGCGGACCTGTGAATCTGTGCAATGCACAGAATGTGCAGGGGCGTGGTGAAGACTGCACACGTTTGGTGTGTTTGCACAGTGCGTAAACGCTCCGGGGCACGAGCTCTCAGGCGCGCGGGACTCCGCGCTTGGTGGGTGCAGGGGGCGCCAGCTGGCAGGAGTTGGTGGGGAGCCACAGTCTCCGACTGGGTATGGGGGCTTGTCGGGCCGGTGGCACTTGTTCCTCCCGGGGCAGAGCGGCTGTATCCGAGGCGGGTTGCTGGGGCTTAAGCCCCAACTCCCCAGCCGCCGGGCCGGTTAATAGCGCCCTGTCTGTCTCCCGCCCCGCCCGCTCCAGGTCTGGTTCCAGAACCGGCGCGCCAAGTGGAAGAAGCGCAAGAAGACGACCAACGTGTTCCGCGCGCCCGGCACACTGCTCCCCACGCCAGGCCTGCCTCAGTTCCCGTCGGCTGCCGCCGCCGCTGCCGCCGCCATGGGCGACAGCCTGTGCTCTTTCCACGCCAACGACACCCGCTGGGCGGCGGCCGCCATGCCGGGCGTGTCACAGCTGCCTCTGCCGCCGGCGCTGGGCAGGCAGCAGGCCATGGCGCAGTCGCTGTCCCAGTGCAGCCTGGCAGCCGGGCCGCCGCCCAACTCCATGGGCCTGTCCAACAGTCTGGCGGGTTCCAACGGCGCAGGGCTGCAGTCGCACCTCTACCAGCCCGCCTTCCCCGGCATGGTGCCCGCCTCCCTCCCCGGCCCCAGCAACGTCTCCGGTTCGCCCCAGCTCTGCAGCTCCCCGGACAGCAGCGACGTGTGGCGGGGCACGAGCATCGCCTCCCTCCGCCGCAAGGCGCTAGAGCACACAGTCTCTATGAGCTTCACTTAATGCAGCCGCGCCCCGGCCCGCTCCGCCCCCAGCACCGCCCCCGGGGCCGCCCCGAGGCCCATCCGGCGCGCGCCCGGACCCCGGCGCCCTGCCCCGTCCCGCCCCGGCCTCCACCCCGTCTCGTTTTGTCCTCGCCTCTCTCCTCCATTCGCTCGGGCTCAACCCAAGCCCCAGCCCGCGAGGCCTCCCCTCCACCTGATTTCGCTCGCCCGCGGTCCCCCGTCTCCCGGCCGCCCCTCTTCCCTTCCCACCCAGCTGCGTCCCCGGCCCAGTCTCCAGCGCCTCAGCCCACCCTTCCCGCCACCCCGGCCTCCCCTCTCGCGCTAGCCGTGCTCGCGCCCTCCTCCCGGCCTTCTGACTGGCGGCGTTCCCACCCACACCTTCGACGCGACGCCTACGACCCCCCTCGCCCGCCGCCTCCCCTCTGGTCCAGTCTTTCCCCACACTTCGCGCCCCTCCTCCCGCGCCCGGCAAAAACCATCCTTCCCGCCATTTTACGTACCAGGGAGTCGACTCAGGATCTGAAATCAGACACCAATGGACTGGTTTGTGGGCAGAAACACACACACTCGCACTCTCGCTCACGCTCAGACGCTACACGCGCGCGCGCATAGACACGGTGCACCTAGGTCACACACGGACGTGTTCAAGGGACAGCACAATGTTAGGGATTTTTGTCTTAAAGGAGGACAAGCATCTGCTACCAACCGCCTCATCTGAGGGCCCAACTGATATAATTTGATTTATCCTTGTACTTTCCGAGATCCTGTCTTTCTTTCCTCTCCCACTACCCTACCCTTGCCCAGTCCACCCAGTCACATCCGTGCAGCCCTCTCTTGGCTTGCAAGAGAACGCTTTTATTTTTATTTTATCTTATTTTTATTTTCTTAAGCACAACTGTGTGAGGGTGTAGAAGGGAAGGCTTCTCAGGAGTAACGTGACAGTGGATTGGGTGGCTGGAGTAGACTAAAGCAGTCATGTGATGAGGAAGAAGTGATCTGACCCATTTTGATAAGTCTTTATAAGGAAGAATAAAATAAACGTGTAAGCAAAATTTTCTTTTGTAAAAGCAAAAGCCACATCTCTTTTCTGGATCCTTCAGGACTGGGGTTTGTTTGCTTCCTTTTCCGTTTCTCTCTTCTCGCTGCTCTGTGCCCTTGGTTGTTTTGTGGTGGTCCTGTCGTCCCTCGTGCCCCTCGGCCACCTGCTGGCCGCCGATGGGGGCACTCGGACATCTACAACCCTGCAACTTTGTACAGAGAAACACAATCAGCTCTTTCTGCATGTGCTGGTCAAATCCAAACCCAGAGAACAGAAGCGCTTTCTAAGAATGAACAAACATGTGAAATAGGATGTTTTGTGTAGATAAAGCATTCTTGTTACATACTGGTCAATTTGTGATATGTTTTAACTTAATGTCTGTGCTTATTTATGGAATTCGGTTTTCTTAATAAATGTTTGAGCTAATATAAAGCATATTATTTGACTTTTCCGGACAAGTTTATATCAAGTTAAATGTAAATGGATAAAATAAAATCATTTTCAGTATGTGATACAGAGAATCATGGGTTTTGGTGTGACCTTGAACGGCGGGAGAGTTCTCCTGGGGGGAGGGGAGGGGCCAGTCTTGGGAATGGTTATATTCGCTGCAGTTGGCTGGGTCCCGGCGTCCGGGACGCGTGGGCCCTTCGCCCTGCACTGGGCTTAGGTTCGGTTTCTGGGCTGCACGGTGAGGTCTCCGCGACGGGGCGGCATGCTGGCGGCGTGTTGGGGCGCCGCTAGCGCCCCACGCGAGCTCTGAGCCTCCCGAGTCTTCCGGGCCAACCCAGGTTTCCGAGGCCCAGGTGGGGCTCCGAGCGTCGCTGCCGGCGCGAAACGCAGGGCGCGAGAGTTTCTCGGATGAACGGTGTCCCTGGGGCAGTGGCGCGGAGGGCGCCCCTCGCGGGCTGCGTGCGCGTGATGGGGAGGCGGTGGGTGCGAGGGGACCACAATTGGCACCCTCGGCTTTCCGAGCCTGGAGCTCTGCTCTCCGGCGCCGCCCCAGCCGCGTCCGGCCCCAGGTACGCAGTGGAAGCGAGGCCGCGGCTCTTGCCTCCCCCGCGGCCTAGGCCTCCTTGGGGCTTTCCCTAAGGCAACAGCGCCCCTTCATGTCCCCAGACCCGGGCTCCGCTTCAGATACCCGGGGCCTCACAAGTAGGGGCAAACGCGCTTCTCCCGAAGAGGCGTGTCCAGGACGACCCGCGCCTACCAGGGCTCCCCCAACCCCAGGGCTGCTCTGGTTTCCTCAGGGTCCCTGCTAGCTGCCAACTAACCTCGACTTCAGCCACGTGCTCAGGGGACAGCCCCAAAGGAGTAGGAAAAAAATGCTGTTTCTTCGGTCGGGTCGGCCGAGGGGAAGGTTGCAATGTGTTTTAAACTTGGAGGCAAATCGATATCACAGGCTTCCTTGGGAAGGCTAACCGAAATCAATCTTGTGGTTTGAAATTTAATGGTCATTATAGGCATTGAGAGGACACCCTTTTTCCCACGGGAAGACTTCTCATTTGGTTGCCTCAGAGCGTAAACCCCAAAAAACACCCTCGTGCTGAAATACAATACAGCTGGGCTACATGTGAATTTGAGGAGCTGTTGTAATCGTTACTCAACTAAGAACACAATGGAGTCTCCTCAGAGATGAGAACAAAAAGCTCTGATTTTTAATGATAAAGTAAATCTGTTCATGTTACCTTAGGAATTTTAATTAGAGGTAAATTGGTGGGTGGGTTCACAGAATATTACACACACTTTCCTAAAGTTACACACTTTCCTAAAGACTATTTTTAGTACAACATTAAAATATTAAAGAAGAGAAAACATGCTTATTTTGAATTTCATACAAGAATGGAACATTTCTGTATTTGAGAACTCTTCCAAGAATTTAGCAGTACACAACCACCAACTTTCTAAAATATGAGTTGATGAAAAATACTTTTCCTTGTTTTTACATTTCATCATATGCTCGCTTGTTTTATGTTAGTGCTCTTTTTTAAAAAAAATTGAAATCGTGGTTACTGTAATCTCAAGTTACATTTAAGAGATCAGCACAAATTACAGATTGCTTCGCCAGTGCTCATGGAACTTTGTTTACAAGGATGCTAATTTTACAGCTTTTTATGCTGCTATAAAGCATAACTTTATGATGTAGGAATGCAATAAAGGATGCTAAATGAAATCTTTAAAAATTGTATTTCTCAAAGGCAAGGGAAATGGGATCTTTCATTGGAAAAAAATGGGCCAACTCAGAACACTGATGAAAAGTTGCAAATCAACTCAAGTGATAGATGCTTTCAAAGATACTTATATTTCATAATGTAGTAGTTATTTATCAATATTATAATAAAAGTGTAGAGTTTTTCACTTGACCTGACTCTGGGCTAATATTTGTTTCTATAGCAATAGATTTTTGTATTAAGAATCCTGAACATTTTAAAGTCATATATGCCATTAGGTTAAGGGAAGGCAAGCTGGCCTAAATTGTTAAGGTTGACAGTTTAGCAAAGATAAAAAGAGGAGAATAAGAACCTCAGTCACAAGCCTGAAAGATTTCTGCTTTTTGAGGGAGAAAAATCTAACAACAGAATAATGCTTCATATTATTTTTTTACTCATCATTAACAGTAATTCTGACTCAAAATTGTTAAAGATCTAATAATAATTAATAAATTTAATAAGAGAATAAAGACAATAATGTTGAATAGTATCGGAACACAAAGTAGGTAAGTACAACATGCTCGATGTCCTGCCTCTAATAATTGTACTTTTTACTGAGTAGCCTATTTGGTATTGAATACTGTCACTACATGCTAGCTGGAAACAATCCATTATGATGTAACCATATGATTGATTTATTGTAATATACAAGTTCATCCTTGTATCTTTATTTTTTCCTCAGTATTGGTACTAAATATCATGCATGCCATACAAGTGATGGTATAGTAATGATGTGGCACTGAGCTTACCTTTTGTTGATGGTGGAAAAAATATGATATGGGAATGCAACCTGCTGAAGATGAGGTTAGATCCTGAATACAGAACAGCATGCAGAGCAATTTGGGTAAATCAAGGTAGATGTGCATATAGACATGCAGAGGAAATACAGAGGAAATTCTAACTTTGGGACAATTTATGTTTGGTGCCCCCAATGACAGCTTTTCCCAAAAATGAAAATGTGTTTTTTATTTATATTGTGGACCTTACATTTAAATTTGTAGGATAAAGAAAAAACTTAACCCACAAATATGTGTATTCTAGTAATGGCAGTAGTTAACCTGTCAGTTGAAATAATGTAACCTTCCTTTTCTCCTTTTCATGACATAAAGATAATCTCATCTGAGGGCATTTGTGTGAAGAAATAACAGCATGGCATGGTGAAACCACTGGCTCATTAATCCTGGCATCTACTTCCTACAGGGTTCCTTGATTAGTTAGATTCATTCACTGGGCATTTCGGAGTTTTTGATTTGTCACCATTGGCTAGGTTCACTGAGTTCAGGCTAAATTGAGCCAGAAGCAATGTTTATTAGTAATTTTGTAGTACAGGCTACCCTAATAATTCAGCCCAAATATCTCATCTGAAAAATATCCATTCACCCTCACTTCTAATGTGGGTTGCAGCTGTGTTCATAGGGAATTGAAAGAACATAAGTGATTGGGCATGTATTTTCTAAATTATTAATATGATGGCTAATAGCTGTAAACCCATCTTCGTATCCAATGCAGAAATTATGACTTATTTTAAAAATGAAAGCTGCAACAAAGGGGGGCACCCCCTGCCTGGCTTTCTGCTAAGTCTCCTCAGTGCAGAGCTTTTGGTATAGGAACCATGGCCAATTTAGCATGTGGCCATTACAGAGAGACACAGAACAATGCCTTTGGCTTTTTCTGATGTGTAACTATCAAAACAAGGCATGGATTTAGAAGACTTACTATAACGTGCTCTTAAGGAGTTTTGGGTATGAGCTACACATAGGGCCATCTTTTGATTTTGATGATGGCATACATGCCATACAAGTGATGGCATGGAGACCGCAGTTCACACCCTCAGCCTTCCGCGTCCCATGCTCATGAGTTGTTTGTCTTTAAGCAGGCATAATTAGTTGTTATTACTGTTAAGCTGCATCTTCCATCCACGTGATCAAATATCCAATATATCTCAGTTTCCATCTTCAGACCCATTTGATTGGAGATAGACTTGTTGCAGTTGCTCACGCTGCCACAATCCCTCTCAGTTCTGTGTTGAAGTAATTCACAATTACCAGGAAATATATAATTAACCCACATGATATATATAGTATATGTTCTTTGCATCTTTCACTGAACTGTCCTAAGGCTTTATATACTTTTGTTCCTAGTCTTTATTGAATCGATTAAAGATAAACTCAAAGTCAGATTAAGAACTATAGATGCTCTTTAACACGGAAAAGATTATATGTGATTTTTATGAAATTAAAAATAAAAATATTAAATTATAAAACAAAACAGATATACTGAAATTAAAATAAGTTCTTTTTAGATTTGCTGATTGTGCAATTCTGAATGAGTTAAGTGAAGCTGAACCGGTCTCTCTTTTTGCTACTCGTGCTTTATTACTTATCTTAGTCTATTCTGTTAATGCTTAGGTACTCCAACATTGATTTCAAAAATAACATTTTTAGAGGGTGTTATTTCATTACTTTACCTCCAGTACCTTACATTTGAACTCCATTTTTTAGTTGACACAGCTCATTATCTCATTTAAATCATGGCACCATTATGAAGTAGATATTTTAACCCTTGTTGTATAGAGGAAGAAATTGAGAGTCACGAAGGCTAAGTAACTTGCCAAAGGTCACATCCCTAGTAAGTGGCAGAGATCACTCTTTAAGTTACGTTTTCGGGTCATTAAGCATTACCATTGTGTATGTAACATATAGACATTTCTCTTACTGTTAAAATATTTTCAGGGAATAAAACTAAATATCTTTACTTAGAAATCTAACAGTCCACCCTTGTAATTTAAACAAGGGATACTTTGATAGGACATGATAACTGCATCAAAATAACACATGGTTTCAAGAGTATAGAAACACTCTCGTCCTACGGAACCTCACCCTCTTTCCAGAAGTTAATTCAAGATAGTTCAGCCACCGAGAAGGCTCTTAATCCTGTGAGAAATCTTTATCAATGAAGTCATCTCCTTGTGACACAAGCTCTGAGCTGAGATGGCAAGAAACTTGTGAAATAGCCCTAGGAGTACTTTGAAAGGGGTGTCATTGTAGATGGACAGGAGAGGATCCTTGGGTCTTTTGGTGCTTTTCTTGTCTGACCCTGCAAGATTTTATAGGGAGATACTTTGATGTTGCTTCTGTATATTATTAAAAGAATTACAAGTCAGCATAAACTGCATGTCCTTTTTCTGGCCTCCACATATTAAGAATCCATTGCCAAACATAGATCATAAAATCTTAGAATTTGAAGGGACCTTGAAATCATCTCATTCAAATTTCTTGACTACAGTTGTCCCTGTTTTATTTCTCACCAAGCAGACTTGCAGGCTCTGTTTGAATGCAAGGTAGATGTCTTTTATTGGCCTGCCAGCCTCCTTCCTTTCATTGAGCCTAGTCTGTCTTTTGTCTCTTAGTTCTTTCTTCTATAGTCTTACCTCAGGAAGCACTTTCTGTCACAGCTCTTACTACTGAAATGATTTTTCTTTTTAGTCTTCTTTTATTAATATCAGTCAGTGTAATACCCCTAGGCTATGCTATGGTACCAGATAAAATTCATCTCTCTGGCTTAACACAACCAGGAATTTTTTTTTTTTTTTTTCTTGCTCACACAAATGTCACTGTGAGTAAAGCAAATCTCTAGGAGAGCTGTTCTTCATGTGGTGACCCAGTGATCCAAGCAGGTTTCATGTTGTGACTTAATCACCCCATTATGGAGTTTCCGTGGTCTTTGTGGGAGGAAGAACAAACTAGAAGTTTAAACTGGTTCTTTATGCTTTGGTCCAGAAACTTCTACTCATGGTCCAGTATCTAAGAAATTATTACAAGGCTTCCCCTAATTGCAAGAGGACTGGTAAATGTGTAAAACATGAATAGCCAGTGAATGGAACATATCTCTGCCATAATCTTATTTTCTCGGTAATAAACACTCTTAGTTTCCTCATTTAACATGTTTTTCCTACTTACATATAAGTCAACAATTTTTTTTTTTTGTGCTTGTTGGCAAAGCATGTAGGTAAGGGTACCAGAGAAATATATAACATCCAGGCTTTTCAAGGAGCTTATCATATAATTGGAGAGATGAGACAAATATATTTTAAAAAGAAAATAATATAAGTCAATTTATAATGGATTGATCAAGTGCTAAGTACTCTGATCTATATCTCACATGCAATGGAAACTCAGAGAAGCAGGAGATCGCTGTGGGGAGAATTCCTGGCCAGGCTTCCTGGAGGAACTGGGTCTTACAGGATAAGAAGGTCACCCTTTAGGATTTTATTCTCCACTTTTGTTTTATTCTGTTGGAATCATTTTGATCTTCCCTTGTGGCTCTTATTTTCAGATCTATAAAGTATGTTCCTTGTGTTTATATATATCCTTACTAAATTCTCCACTAGCCTCTTAAATGTGGAGCCATTAACCAGATTCAAATCTCTAATGACCAAGGCAAAACATGGTGGACCACTTGCCAGACTCACTTTAATAGCCATTCATGATCTGATAGAGTTTTAGTATCACTGATATTATATCCCAAATGGATACATTTGAGCAATGTAATTCCTCAATATCTAGCATAGACTCTGACACATATTAGGTGCTCAATAGATGCTTATAAAGTTGAATTTAGGTCAGATGTGTTGGTGTTAAAGCTCCCAGCTTATTGCACTTGCTCTGATCTATTATCATAGTGGGGTAGTTACCAATTAAAAATACGTATCGTAAAGGGCTTACATCATTATTAAGGTAAAAAATAAATCACTCCCGACAAGCAAGATAATGTTTTTATTCCCACAAAAAGAGATCATCCTTGTCCTCTGATGAACACAGTGCTCACTTGGAGTAAACTAGTCACCCATGGGAAGCTAATTACCTTTTCCAAAGAACTGGGGTACCATGTAATGTCTTCGAAAAGGCAATTTAGTGAATGATGCCCTGTTATCTTGGAAGAGTTAATATGCCACTTTTAGAAACTCCAGTGACTGGATTGTCTCCCACAATGGAGGGAGGAGCACACACTTGCCAGGAAACCGGCTATCTTAGATTTCCCTGTTGGAAGACTTAAGAGCTTCATTTTCATTTTAAACCTAGTGGTTTCTTTGAGAACTGGTTGTATGTCATAAGCCATTTTAGATTTGAAGAGTGATGATAAGAATTTTCTCCTTAGGCAGAAGAACTCCAGAGGAAGACCTTGAGCTTCTGATAGGGGTTGTTTTGGGTTCAGGTTAGGAGAGTGTTGCTTCTCAGGGAGCTAGATTGTTTGTTTTTTAGTTATAGAAAACAATCCTTCTGCAGTCATGACTCTGCTATATTTGGGGACCCAGAAGAAATGCATGGTTTGGAAAACATATAGTCCTTGGTCGGCCATTACCTGTGTTTTTAGTTCAGTCACTTAGCAGTTGTGCACTTCCATTTCCTCATCTAATATCTGAAGTTATTTCCTATTGCTGACCATTTCTAGTAATGATTAACTCAACATTGTTGACTAATGTGGGGTAACTCAGTTTAAACCTAATCAAATGCCTGGACTGGTCATTGTCTAATTTGTTTCTTTTTAAGGCATTGTCCCTTTTTTTTTTTTTTTTTTTTAAATCTGGAGACAGGGGCTCTGATTCTGAGTCAAGTCAGCATTGTGTTAAGGTGGTGAAAAGGTAAGCTCATAATATCAATGCTCTGCTGAAGAGTTGCTGCCACTGACAACATCATTAGCCTCCTTGTGATAGGACCCGGGGAAGGGACTGGGACTGTGTAGGAATTGTTTTCCAGTGTAGGAAAGAAAGAGTGGAACATGCAAGGATATAACTTCTTATAGACAAATGTGGCTGTGCAAAAGAATCTTCATTCCTATCCTTAAACAATTAGTGCCATGGGGTTTGTATACCATCTAACTGAAAGGGAGAAATTAGAAAATAGACAACCTGGCCGGGCGCGGTGGCTCAAGCCTGTAATCCCAGCACTTTGGGAGGCCGAGGCGGGCGGATCACGAGGTCAGGAGATCGAGACCATCCTGGCTAACATGGTGAAACCCCGTCTCTACTAAAAATACAAAAAACTAGCCGGGCGTGGTGGCGGGCGCCTGTAGTCCCAGCTACTCGGAGGCTGAGGCAGGAGAATGGCCTGAACCTGGGAGGCGGAGCTTGCAGTGAGCCGAGATCGCGCCACTGCACTCCAGCCTGGGTGACACAGCGCGAGACTCCGTCTCAAAAAAAAAAAAAAAAAAAAAAAAAAAAAGAAAATAGACAACCTAGACATATATTCATACAGGAAGCACTCAGTAAATTTTGGTTGGATTAATTTGGTTCAGATAGTACCAGTTTCTTGTGTAAACTTAGTGGAACAAATGGCCAACGACTTAGAAGCCTGAGGGGGCAGTTCCAGCATATTTATTTCGTTGCCAGGGCAATGCCAGGTGTTTGTGACCACATGGGAGAATGAAAAGAATGGGCAGCCTAGTGGCTGCTCAGGTGAGCGCAGGTACACAGACCAGGAAGTATCTCTGCTCCCAACCTCTCTTTATGTATGCATGAAAGCTAATTGTTCAAGTCCAGGGGAAACTGGTGAGGTATGTGAAGTTTTTGTTGAGCCTTCAGCTTTCTCCACCCCCCAATATTTTCAGGGTCATAGGACCTTTTCTTTCAAATTCTTTTCCCCTATAAAACAGGAAATTAGCTGGGATCATTTACATTTTGACTAAATAGACTTACAGCAATATGCTAACTTTCTATTTTAAAGTCTTTAATTTTAGTATAGAAAGAATGTTTTTATCTTAATTCATTAAAAGAACTTTTAAGCAGTAGGAGGCAAGTAAGGGTGATGTTGTGCGTAGAGTTTGCACAGGGGCATTCTGCAGTTTAAGGAAATTACACCACACCTGAGAGGGATCTACTTCAATTGTTTGGGAATGCTCAAGGAGCTGGAGCAAAAGGGGTGAAGAAAATATTCTTTCTTTGGGAGATGGGAACACAGGTGTTTGTTTTCTTATTCTTTACACTGTATATTATATATGCTTATTTCTTGGACATATTTCACAATAAGATAAGAAAAAAAGTACCAGTAGTCATTTCCTCTTTCCCCTGGAGTCCCCTCTTTAAACATCATCTTTACTAGAGTGATAGCCTACAGGTTCCCTGAGGGATTGATTGCCTCACAGCTGCTGAGTATACAGAGGCACCTTTTGGCATTGCTGACTTCTATGGCAAGCCCTGGGCTCGAGTCACCTCTGTTTCCTGGCAGTAGGACTTCCTAACCCTTGTTAAAAACAAAACAAAACAAAACAAAACAAAACACCCCTTTTCCTTTCCTAGCTCTAGTCCTCTGCTTTAAACTTCCCAGAGTTCATTCTTACTGTGTAATATCCTGCCCTGAGTTTTCTTCTTCCTTCCCTATGGTAATCCTGTTGTTCCCTCTAGACAGGTAGTCCTCATCCTCCTGGCCCCCAATCTCCACTGCATCAGAGACACCTGGACTTGGGGTCCGGTCTGGGGAGAAGCAGCAGCTGGACATGTTGCTCAAGCACCTCTCAGATAATGGAGGTGAGGGTAAGAGGGAAAATTGGGGGTTTCCATGGGTATAATACGGGAAAGTCTGCCCTGGAACACAGGGATGGGTTAAGAAAATGAAACCTGGCCGGGCGCGGTGGCTCAAGCCTGTAATCCCAGCACTTTGGGAGGCCGAGGCGGGAGGATCACGAGGTCAGGAGATGGAGACCATCCTGGCTAACACGGTGAAACCCCGTCTCTACTAAAATTACAAAAAACTAGCCGGGCGTGGTGGCGGGCGCCTGTAGTCCCAGCTACTCGGAGGCTGAGGCAGGAGAATGGCCTGAACCTGGGAGGCGGAGCTTGCAGTGAGCCGAGATCGCGCCACTGCACTCCAGCCTGGGTGACACAGCGCGAGACTCCGTCTCAAAAAAAAAAAAAAAAAAAAATGAAACCTGAGTATGGGGAGAATCAGATTCAGGACTTTTGTTTCTTAATTTGTGTGTATTGATGATGACTTTAGCTATTTTTCTGACCTGAATGCATGGTACCTGATGCTTATTAGATGGCAAAAATTATTTGTTGAATAAATGATCCTGGAATGATGTGAGGGAAATGCAATATCGACTTTGACTTTAGGTACCAGAAAAGTGAGAGAGAGGAATCAAATGATTTTCCATGTAAAAGTAAAAATCATATTGATATGAGCTGCTTATATAATCACCAAGAAGCAATTACCATGAAGCAGTTATATGTAAAATAAAATACTTCCAAATGAACTTTGAGTTCTATTTTGTAACAGTAGTAAATTCTACTAGTGTCAGGTAGGCTGTATCAAGGTGTAGAAAGGGAGGTTACTGGTCACGTAATCTTACTGTTGCTGGTTAAATTCTTCACGCAAATTATAGACCAAATTGTCATTTATAATAGCTTACGGACCGGATGCCCACCACCTTCTATGGGATCCCATTTCTTCTAAAACGTCCTTATATCACACTGAAATCATCCCCCTTCTGGCTTATCTTTGATGTCCCACAAAGCAAGTCTTCAACCTTTATTGCTTGACAGGTCCTCACATGTTTAAAGACAGCTTTTCCGGTCCCCCTTCTTTATTAAATTCTGTGAAACAATAAGGGGCTATGGTCATAGGCACTAAAGTTCCCCCAAGTCATCAAAAAACTTGTTTAGACTGGGTGTGGTGGCTCAAGCCTGTAATCCCAGCACTTCAGGAGGCCGAGGCAGGTGGATCACTTGAGGTCAGGAGCTCAAGACCAGCCTGGCCAACATGGTGAAACCCCATCTCTACTAAAATACAAAAAACAGCCAGGCATGGTGGTGTGTACCTGTAATCGCAGCTGCTTGGGAGGCTGAGGCAGGAGAATCACTTGAACTCAGGAGGTGTAGGTTGCAATGAGCTGAGATCGTGCCACTGCACTCCACTTCAGTCTGGGCAACAAAGTGAGACTCCATCTCAAAAAAAAACAAAAAACAAACAAACAAAAAAAACCTTGTTTAGTCATCTTTATTAAATAGAAGACAGATTTTATCCATAAAGAGCATCAAAGTGTTCATACCCTTTTTCCTATGCCAGAATTTAGAGCAAGTTATTCTTTTAAATCAGTATTTCTCAGGCTCTGGGAATGGGGCTTAGGAATCTCATTTTATAGTTTGAGAACCATTGTTTCAATTGCTTCACCTGTCCAGGGGAATTAAATATGATTGATGCTAACCTCAGGAATGGGTCACATCTGGAAAGCAATGTTGAGCCTTTCTGGCCGCTCAGTCAATGGCCTTGGAACAACGTTAAGTCTTTTACTGACTGAATATTAACATTATTTCTGATTAGCTGTCTTATGCTCATTTACAAGCTTTCTTTCCCCCCCTTTTTTTTCTTAAGTCATCGATTTCTCAGTTCTCGTTACATCTCCCTCTGCAGCCCACGACTGGAATTCTTTCAGCCTCCATATCCTCAGCCCTCGAGTTGCCAGTCATATGGGTAGTTATTCGCTTCCAACATTCAAGTTTTATGAGACTATTTCTACACTCAGTCCTTTAAATTGCATTGCCTTTCAACCTTTGTTTATTTTTTCTGAAACTTTACTTATATACGAATGTTCAAAATCCATTTATAACCTGTTGCTCCATCTGGTTATTTTCATGGGTTATGTTCCCTTTCAATCCTTTGACACATACCTACCTAATTTTTTAGTACTTATGACCAAAAACATAGATGGCATTTTGTATTTGGTTTTGTATTTTGCTTCTGTTTATTTTTCACATCGGTATATATCTTCATATGCATAGTTTTAATGACTATGATATTTGTTTATAGCTTTCTCTGATTTTTAAATATTACTTGTTTATTTTAAAACTTGTTAAATATAAGCATATTTATTCACTCAAAATGTATTTGGATGTCTGATTCTATAGATGCTCTCCTAGAGTTAAGCACTATTAAGATTTAATATATCTGTGTGTGTGTGTGTGTGTATGTGTGTAGATGACAGAGACAAAATTATTTTAAAGAATGTTTTGTATATAACAAGTCTCCTAAGTGAAAACACAACAAATAAAAGTCTTTCACTTACTACAATGTTGTCCAATATGGTAGCCACCAGCACCATGTGGCTATTTAAATTTAAGTTAGATAAAATCAATAGTTCTCTTCCTTGAGTCACAATAGACACATTTTAAATGCTCAAAACCCACATGTGGCTTGTGGCTATTATACTGGATATCATTGCAAAAACCTTTATTGGACAGTACTGACTCACAGCATTCTAGGCTAAAAAGATATAGAATAAAGTTGCCCTGCTTCTTGCTGAGTTTCATGGGACCCCATTCTGTGCTTTAGCTGTGGAATAGAACAATGAAAGTGGACAATGAGTGTCCCTGAAGACCTTTGAAGAAATGCACGTAAGTAGGAACTTGGCCTAGTCCTGAGATTTCTATCTAGATTTTAATGTAAAAACATTTTTAATGGGACAGGATGGGGAAGAAGAAGAAAGTCTTAACTACCAAGGGAATGGAATAAGAGGGGTGTGTAGTTTAGGTCTAATATTTCTGTGCTTGCTCTACACCACTACTAGAATCCATGCTTCAGTGATTTTCCATCAGTGGTAGCCAAAGAAGGCTTTTTACTTAGGTTTTAATGTATCTGTATGTAAATGTTTGGGCTGTGACTTGGTCATTTAGAGTGGGTATATGAGGGATGTGGTCAGGAGTGCAAGAGGAGAGAAACTAGGACTTCAAGTAAATGGATATGTATGCAACACACAGACATACATGCACACTAAGATTTTCCTCCAGCGATGTCATAGCTGTTTCAGAAGAACAAGTGTCTTACCACTTACAGCTTGTCCAGTGCCTGATCTGAAATTAGCCTCACTTTCTCCCCAGGGCATCCTTAGTTCCCTGCAGATCTCAAAGCCGGTTATACATCAACACTCTGTGGACCTGGTCGGATGTGCTGCTACATTAATTATAATGCAGATCATGGTTGTGGATTCTGTATGCAGATGTGCATGGAAAGCCTGCAGATGTGCACAAAGAAAAAGCTGTTGAAAGGGCTTAAATACATTGCATTGGTGCCAGGCATATTTATCACAGGCTAGTTACTGAGAATGCTGATGGATTTATTTCATGACCTGTGTGGTGTAAAGTATGCAATGAAGAGAGACTAAATTGAGTTGGTAGAAAAAAATATATACATACACCTCCTATCCCACCCCAACTTCCCCCAGCAAAAAAAAAAAAAAACAGAAAAAAAGACAGAGTGGGTTTATATAACGTTTTGAAGTTTCAAATGATGACTTAAAGGTAAGCAATTAAATTTTGCTTTGGAGACTTGCAGTTAGTTTATTTTTTTATTTTTATTTTTTCTCTGAGACAGAGTCTAACTCTGTCTCCCAGACTGGAGTGCCTGGTGCAATCTTACTTCACTGCAACCTTGACCTCCTGGGTTCAAGCGATTCTCCTGCCTCAACCTCCCAAGTATCTGGGATTATAGGCACGTGCCACCACCCCAGCTAATTTCTGAATTTTTTGTAGAGCCAGGGTTTCACTATGTTGGCCAGGATGGTCTCGAACTCCTGACCTCAAGTGACCCACCCGCCTCAGCCTCCCAAAGTGCTGGCATTATAGGAGGCGTGAGCCACCGCACCAGTCTTTTTTTTTTTTGACTTGCAGCAATTTTAAAAACTGAGACTTAGAACGATAACCTGGTGTCTTAGTTGCTGGCAATACTGGAAAATCACACAAACTCATTATTACCTTGGTTTATGGTATTGACCATGAGAGGGTATTATAGTAACCATCAATTTTTTAAAATTATAAAATACTTCAAACATATTCAAATGTAGAAAAAAATAGTACAATGAACTACCATATATCTATCACCTAGATTCAATAATTGTCAAGATTTTACCCTATTTACTTCATTCTTTTTCCCATTTTAAAAAATCTGTTGTAGTATATTAAAGCATATCTCAGACATTCTAAACATTTAATAAACATCTCTAAAAATATGGACAAATATGCCATTTGCACCCAATAAAATAAATGATATATTTTTAGTATTTAATCCATAACCAAATTTATTTGACTATCTCAAAAATGTCTTTAGAGTTAGGTTGAGTCAGGTCCAAACAAGGTCCATACAACAGAGTTGTTTTACGACTTTTTTTCTTTTTTAGACAATCAGTAACATTAATAAACTTGTAGAGTTGGGCAACTATCATCATAATCCAGTTTTAGAACATTACCATTACCCTTCAAAATTTCCTCCAGTCCATTTGCAGTCAATCCCTGCTCCTACTTTCACCCTCAGGCAGCCGCTGATTTTCTTTCTATTTGAATAAATTTTACTGTCTGGACATTTCATAGATTAAGTCTTTTAAAATCTAGCATAGTTTCCTCCTCTCTCCCCTTTTCCTCCTGCCATGTACTTATTGTTCTGTAGAATGCCCTGTTTTCTGAACTTTTCTGTTCACTTCTTTCTGGTGTCATTTAACTTGTTCCTTTATCCCCTTCTCCTCCACATTTCTTTTAAATGGAATTAGGTACAGAAGAGCACCATCCAATAAAACTTTTGCAATGATGGAAATGTTCTGTATATGCACTATCTAATGACTACATGTGGCTTTTGAGTACTTGAAATGTGGTTATTGTGATGAAGAAGCTTGTTTTTTTATTTTACTTTTTAAATTTAAACATCTACATGGGCCATAGTAACTGTGTTAGATACTGAAGCCTCTACAGGCTTAATCAGAATTAGGCCCAATATTTTTGGGCATGAATACTTCATAGATTCACATCAGGTGGCATGTAATGTTTGCTTTTCGTACTTCCAGGGATCCAATGACTGATCACTAGGTTGAAATGGTAACAGCTTGATCTTCATTATAACAATTCCTTAACAACATTTTACAGTGGAATATTATTTGGCCTTAAAAAGAAGGAAATTATGGCACATGCTACAACATAGATGAACCTTGAGGACATTTTGCTATATGAAATAGGTAATCTCAAAAGGACAAATACTGTATGATTCCACTTACATGAAGTAACTGCAGCAGTCAAATTTATAGAGACAGAAAGTAGAATAGTGATTGCCAGGGTTGGTAGGGGGAGAATAGGGAGTTATTTTTTAATGGGTGAGTTTCAATTTTGCAAGAGAAAAGAGTTCGTGGATGGCTGCCATTGAACTGTATGCTTAAAAATAGATAAGGTGGTAAGTTTTATTTTATGCATATTTTACCACATAAAAAAAGTAGTTTCATAAAGTTTCATGTGGGCAAAAGCCTGATTGGAGTACATTTAAGTGAGAATGGAAGGAGTAGAATTGGAGAATCTAAATATAGGCAATTATTTGAAAATTTAAAATATATACAAACTCAACAAAAAGTATTTTAAAATCCACTTATATGCTAAAGATAAGCATATACTTTGAAGTTATTTTATATATCTTCCACATGTATGTATATATTAAAGAAATGTACATCGTTTAAAAAATCCATAGGGAATATTTCCCCCTTTTCACTATCCTGAGATACCTTAACGGTGTTTAAACCACACTTATCTTGGAATGCCATATCTGGAAGAATCATACAGAGGACCTAGTTTAATCTCATTTTTTTAGAGGAGAACACAGGGTCCAGAGGTTGTGTTTACTCAAGGTAAGTAGTGGTAGAGCTGGCAAAACGCCTATCCAATTTGATGTTCTTATCACTGCACCCAGCTGCTTCTAGTAACCCTCTTGAAAACTCCTTCTACCTCTTGCTTTCCCTGTATCTCTCAGTGTCTTCATTATTCGTCTAGATACCAAGCTTAAAATATGGAAATAGTCATTAATTTCCTTTCCTTTTTTTTTTTTTTTTTGAGACGGAGTCTCGCTCTGTCGCCCAGGCTGGAGTGCAGTGGCGCAGTCTCGGCTCACTGCAAGCTCCGCCTCCCGGGTTCACGCCATTCTCCTGCCTCAGCCTCCTGAGTAGCTGGACTACAGGCACCGGCCACCGCGCCTGGCTAATTTTTTGTATTTTTAGTGGAGACGGGGTTTCACCGTGGTTTCAATCTCCTAACCTTGTGATCTGCCCGCCTGGGCCTCCCAAAGTGCTGGGATTAGAGGCGTGAGCCACGATGCCCGGCCCATTAATTTCTATTCTCCATTCTTCTTCTGTCTCACATCTAATAACTTAAGTCCTGTGGAAGTTTTCTTTGTAGTATCTATCACACCTTCCTCTATTTCCTCATTTTAGTGATGCTACAATTGATCAGTGGGTTCAAGTGTTGATAGCCTTACCTTCATTGTTTAGTTCCATATCAACTTTTTATCTAATAATAGTTTCACTCATTGATAATATTACTCTTATCCTAATTCAGAGCCTTATTCTTTCTTGCTCATCCTCCTGAGCTCTTTGCTTTTCTCTCCATGTGTACTACTGCTTGGTTTGTCTTCTTAATCTATCCTTCTAATCCTGTTTGTGTCTTACTCAAAAAGTTCTCCATGGCCTTCCTACAGAAGTCACAGTTCGGTAGTATGTGACCTGCAAATTTATTTTTAGTTACTGGCAAAGTGCTTTTATTTTTTTTCTTTTTAATTGAATGCTTTGGGGCAAGGCTGCATGACATCCTATTGTTTTTTAAAAACTTTCTTTTCTTTTTCTTTTCTTTTCTTTTCTTTATGACAGGGTCTCACTCTACCATGTAGGCTGGAATGCAGTGGCACAGTCATGGCTCGGTGTAGCCTCAAACTCCTGGTCTCAAGTGATCCTCCTTCTTCAGCCTCCTGAGTAGCTGGGACTACTGGTGTGTGCTACCACACCTGGATACTTTTTTCATTGTTTGTAGGGACGGTCTCGCTGTGTTGCTCAGGCTGGTCTTGAACTCCTGGCCTCAAGTGATCCTCCCTCCTTGGCCTCCAAAAGTGCTGGGATTACAGCCACCACACCCAGCCTCTATCACATTTATCTAGCTCAGTCACTCCAGTCATTTACACTTCCTGTTTGTTCCTGTATCCATTTGAGTTGGCCATCTTTCTTGATATTTAGCATGGTGTTCAATGCACTAAATAATGTCTGCACCCTATTTTCCCAACTTTGTTTCCTCCCCTGTAGGAAGCCTTTTTTCTTTTCTTACCCTACCTCTCCTTTTCTCACCTCTTACCCTTATCCCAATACCTTGCAATCAGCTTATCAGACACCTTATGACCAGTTTCTGGCTCCATGTGTGAAATGAATGGATGGATGAGTTTTTCTAGCACTAGTTAGGCTCGTATAATCTCTGTCTTCGAGGAACTCATAGACTATGCAAAAGATTGGTATGTAAACAGCTAATTTTGATAGCAGATAAAAAAGGGTAATTGTAAAGAGGATTGAATTCTGCTTGGGAAGTATGAAAGGCGAATTCTGCTTGGGAGGGCCACAGCTTTCTCTAACTGCTCCAAATCATTGACTTCTTTCTTTGTCCTTTGACCATACCATTTCTTAACACATACACACACTTCTTTTCATTCTTTATATTTCCAGAATTAGGTGACAGTCTTCTTGAGAACAGTAATCATATTTGTATTTTATTTACCTATATCCTTCTCTGTTATGATAGGTTCTCAAGTTTTTGTTTAAAGTCTATCGGTCAAAGTTTTTTTTTTACCTATCGTATTGTTTTAAGCACAAAAGGTTTATTGGACAGATAATGGAGACTCACAGAAATGACAGGAGGCTCGAGGAATAGGCTTAGAAAATGGGCAGGAACCACGAGGGCCCCAGAGGCTAGGCAGCCTTAACAATCTGGCCAGCCAGCTGCTGTGTCTGTGGATACTGCCATCCTCAGTGCCTTCCTCCATCAACCAGTCCTATCTGAGCCTCTGTCTTTGGGTCATTCTCCCAAACTCTAGAGTTCTAAGCAGCTCTGCCTTTCAGGGAGTACAGAAACAAAGGATCTGTCCCTTTTGGTCCTGTAGAGCAAAGCCTCTCACAAGACTATACACAAAATGGAAGAGGATTTGATATTGGGCAACTTCCACCACACGCCACCCCCAGAGGGAAACAACAACAACAAAATACCCACTACTAATGAAGAAAGAGTATATGTAACCCCTGCTTTGGGAACTCTGGCAGAGAAGTGACTTACGGCGAGGATCCTTGGGCGTGTGGCGTGGTAGGGAGAAGAAGGTCAGTGGTGAAGGCTTTGAGAATTTAGGGCAGACAACAGTAAGGAGCAGACAGAATGTATGCTAACACAGCAGAAGCAGAAAACCGTCCAGGTCAGATGAGGAGCCCAAGGACAATCTTCATCATTTTATTTAGGGCTGGTTCAATCAGTAGCATTTTTGGCAGCTCATTAGGAGGTAAAAGTTGACTCATCAAGTTGGAGAGGGTAGAATGGTTAATAGTTAAAATATAAAAGAGTCTATAGTAGAAAGCCTTCGTCCCACCTCTGCCCCCATACCAAAATTCTCCTTCTTAACAGGTAGTCATTATTATGTTTCCTGTGTATCCTAGAGATTTTTAAAAAATGAGTTAAGAACCAATTTGATTATATGTTCTTTCCCCTTTTAGTGCACAAATGTTCTTTCCCCTTTTAGTGCACAAATGGTAACATTCTGTTTCCCTGTTCTGTACATTACTTTTTTTTTTTTTTTTTTTTTTTTTGAGACAGAGTCTCGCTCTGTCGCCCAGGCTGGAGTGCAGTGGCCGGATCTCAGCTCACTGCAAGCTCCGCCTCCCGGGTTCACGCCATTCTCCGGCCTCAGCCTCCCGAGTAGCTGGGACTACAGGCGCCCGCCACCTCGCCCGGCTAGTTTTTTTGTATTTCTTAATAGAGACGGGGTTTCACCCTGTTAGCCAGGATGGTCTTGATCTCCTGACCTCGTGATCCGCCCGTCTCGGCCTCCCAAAGTGCTGGGATTACAGGCTTGAGCCACCGCGCCCGGCCTTTACTTTTTTCATATAGTGTACATTGGAGAGATTTCTACCTCAGTACATAAAGAGCTTTCTCTTTTTTTTTACAGTTATGTAGTATTTCATTGTATGGATGCAATATAATTACTTGAGTCCCCTATTGGTGATCATTTAGGTTGCTTTTGGTCTTTTCCTATTATAATTATGCTCTAGTGAATAATGAACATTTATCATTTCATGTGCCTGAATACATTCATTGGATAATTTCTAGAAGTAGAGTTGCTAAGACTTTTCCATTTTTCATTTCATAGATGGTGTCAAAACATCCTCCACAAGGGCTTAACAAGTCCCAATAGCGATTTATGAGAATGCCAGTTTGCTTAAGACTGAGGATGACTTTTAAAGATTCAGCCTTGAAAGACTATATTTTCAGAGATCATTTCTTAGTTCATTACTAGAGAAGTTTCTCTGAGCATGTAAAGCACCAGAACTAGCTGAGAAAGAAATCAAGAAGGCAATTCCATTTACAATAGCTAAAAACAAAATAAAAGCAGGAATAAATTTAACCAAGAAGGTGAAAGACCTCTACAGGGAATACTTCAAAACACTGATGAAAGAAATGGATGAGGATACAAACAAATGGAAAGACATCCCATGGTTATGGATTGAAAGAATTAATATCATTAAAATAACCATACTGCCTAAAGAAATCGTCAGATTCAATGCAATCTGTATCAAAATAGCAGTGTCATTTTTCACAGAAATAGAAAAAAAAATCCTGAAATTCATATGGAACCAGAAAAGAGCCTGAATAGCCAAAGCAATCCTGAGGAAAAAAGAACAAAGCTAGAGCCATCACACTACCTGACTCAAAAATATATTGCAAAGCTCTATTAAGCAAAACAGCATGGTATTGGTATAGAAACAGACATACACGCCAATGTAACAGAATAGAGAATCCAGAAATAAATTCACATATTTATAACCAACTAATTTTTGACAAGGGTGCCAGGAACATACATTGGGGAAAGGACACCCTCTTCAATAAATGGTACTGGGAAAATTGGATATCCACATGCAGAAGAATGAAACTGGACCCCTGTTTCTTATTATATACAAAAGTAGGCCTAAAACTATAAAACTACGGGAAGAAAACACAGAGCAAACATCTCAGGACATTGGTCTAGGCAAAGATTTTATAGCTAAGACTTCAAAAGCACAGACAACAAAAACATAGACAAATAGAACTGTATTAAACTATTATGAAAAGCTTCTGCATAGCAACAGAAACAACAGTGAAGGGACAACCTGTTGGATGGGATAAAATATTTGCAAACTATGCATCTGAGAAAAGACTAATGTCCAGAATATGCAAGGAACTCAAACAACTCAGTAGTAAAAAGCAAAACCCATATAATCCCCACTGAAACGTGGGCAAAGGACATGAATAGACATTTCTGAAAAGAAGTCATACAAATGTCCAACAGGTACATGAAAAAATGCTCAACATCATTAATCATCAGGGAAATGCAAATCAAAACCACAATGAGATATCATCTTACCCAGTTAGAACGGTATTATTAAAAAGACAAGGGCTGGGCGCGGTGGCTCATGCTTATAATCCCAGCACTTTGAGGGGCCGAGACGGCAGATCACGAGGTCAGGAGATGGAGACCATCCTGGCTAACTTGGTGGAACCCTGTCTCTACTAAAAATACAAAAATTAGCCGGGCTTGATGGCGGGCGCCTGTAGTCCCAGCTGCTTGGAAGGCTGAGGGAGGAGAATGGCGTGAACCCAGGAGGCGGAGCTTGTAGTGAGCCGAGATTGCACCACTGCACTCCAGCCTGGGCCACGGAGTGAGACGCTGTCTCAAAAAAAAAAAAAAAAAAAAGACAAAAAACTAACAGATGCTGCTGAGGATGCAGAGAAAAGGGAACTCTTATATACTGTTGGTGGGAATATAAGTTAGTACAACCACTATGGAAAACAGTATGGAGATTTCACAAAAACAAACAAACAAACAAAAAGTAGAACTACCATACAATCCAGAAATTCTACTACTGGGCATTTATCCAAAGGAAATGAAATCACTATATCAAAGGGATACCTGCACTTGCATGTTTATTGCTGCACTTTTTATAATAGCAAAGATATGGAATCAACCTAAATGTCCATCAAAGGATGAATAGACAAAGAAAATGTGCTATATGTACACAATGGAATACTATTTGATCATAGAAAAAAATAAAATCATGTCATTTGCAGCAACATGGTTGGATCTAGAGGTCATGATGTTAAGTGAAATAAGCCAGATACTGAAAGACAAGTATCACACATTCTCACTCATATGTGGGAGCAAAAAAAAACTGATTTCATGGACATAAAGAGTAGAATAGGCCAGGTATGGTGGCTCATGCCTGTAATCTGAGCCCTTTGGGAGGCCAAGGCAGGCGGATCACCTGAGGTTGGGAGTTTGAGACCAGTCTGACCAACATAGAGAAACCCTGTCTCTACTAAAAATACAAAATTAGCCAGGCATGGTGGCACACGCCTGTAGTCCCAGCTACTTGGGAGGCTGATGCAGGAGAATCGCTTGAACCCGGGAGGTGGAGGTTGCAGTGAGCTGAGATCATGCCATTGCACTCCAGCCTGGGCAACAAGAGTGAAACTCCGTCAAGAAAAAAAAAAAAAGGGTAGAAAGGTAGATACCAGAGGATGGGAAGGGTGGAGATGAAGAGAGGTTGGTTAATGTGTAGAAATGTACAGTTAGATAGAATAAGTTGTAATGTTTGATAGCAGAGGTAGGGTGACTGTAATTAACAATGATGTTTTGTATATTTCAAAATAGCTATGAAGAGGACTTGAAATATTCCCACAACATAGAAATGATAAATACTTGAGGTAATGGATTCAAATACCCTGACTTGATCATTACACATTCTATGCATGTGACAAAATATCCCATGTGCTACATAAATATGTACAAATATTATGTATCAATAAAAAAATTAAAAAGTTTTTAAAATAGATTAAGCCTTGAAGTTTATGAATAGGAAAAGGAGCTGGGGAGGAATTACTTTTCACTTTATTTCCATTCTGTGTCTCTGAGGGAGGCATCAGGTAAGAAGAGATGAGCCAGTGGGTGGTGAACTTGAAATGAGGATGTAGCTACATTTGGAAAAGTAGCTTCATATTGAAGCAGCAGAGACTTTCCCTCCCTCATCCTTAAGTGCCAAAACCTTAGTCAAATTGTAGTGAAGGTTTTTACAATGCATCTTCAGGCTAGTTTCCTCATTCTCTTAACCTCCTTGCAGTCTAAGTACTTCATTTATAAATAATACATTTAAAATTAATATTATTTATAGTTTCTCTGCTTTACTGACATCCTTGCAGCTCTTTCTAATAAAGATTTTGAGAAAATACTATGCTATTATCCCTCTAGAAAGTCAGAAGGAAAGCAAGGGACTGATTCTCAGTAGCTGAAATAAAATGATTTTCATCTTTCAGGCCCATTTTATTTTGGGGTTCATCTCAGCTAGGTATATCTTGACAAAATAAAAATTTAATAAAGGGTCAGGTTTTTACTCTAAAATTTTTCTTCTGATAATTAAAAAAAACTATTTTAGGCAATAGTACTGTTCCCACCAATAGTACCATTCCCCAAACTTTATTATTTTATTGGTTTCATGCTTCAGTTTCAGCCTTCACTTATAATTCCTTTGGTTTCAAGAGAAACATTTCCCATAGTCATCTTTATGAACTTCCAGAACTCTAGTGTTTGAATTTTTCTTGAACACCTTTTCTTACTATGCTCTTCTTGAACTTACTCTGACTTAGATGATGACTAGATACACACTGTTTATGGCCTTACACACACACACACACACACACACAGAGACACATACAGAGTTAGATAATATATCGACAGAGAAAATTTTAACTATGTAACTTTTTTTTTTTTTTTTTTTTGAGACAGTGTCTCACTTTGCCATCCAGGCTGGAGTACAGTCGCTTGTTCTCGGCTCTTTGCAACCTCTGCCCCACCGAGTTCAAGCGATTCTCCTGCCTCAGCCTCCCGAGTAGTTGGGATTACAGGCGCCTGCCACTGCGCCCAGGTAATTTTTGTATTTTTAGTAGAGATGGGGTTTCACCATCTTGGCCAGGCTGGTCTTGAACTCCTGACCTCGTGATCCACCCGCCTCCGCCTCCCAAAGTGCTGGGATTGTAGGCATGAGCCACTGCGATCGGCCTTAACTATGTAAAATGTTTACACAGTAAAAAAATTTTTTAGATATACAGCTCTGAGTTTTGACAAATGTACATAGCCATGTAACTACCACCACAATCAATATATAGGATATTTTTTATCACCTCCAAAAATCCCCTTATGCCTTTTTGTAGTCAATCCCTTCTCCCTGCTTTAAACCCCTGGTCTATTTATTGTTTCTAAATGTTTCATCTTTTCCAGAATAACAAATAAGTGAGATCATTCAATACATGGTCTTTCAGTTTAGCTTCTTTCACTTAGCATGAAGGTTTTGAGATTCATCCACGTTGTGGCAAGTGTCGGTTTTTTCTTGCTCAGTGGTATTCCATTGTATGAATCTACCAAAGGTGTTGTTATTTAGTGTGTGATTCTGAAGAGTGATTTGAGTGTATTGGTAAGGTTTGAGTACACAGATCAGTAATTTCAATTAATCCATGGTCAAACTCAGGTTTGACCTATGAAAGTTTACTAGTACATTCTGGCACAGGGGTTTTAAATTTTCTTTAGGAATAGGCCATGTAGAAGACATCACTTCAGTTATATCTGAAGGCATGAGGAAGGAGAATGCCATGATCCACAAGAGAATGTTACAGAACAATGTGTGACCATAACCACAAAACTCAGAGTTTCTCGATAAACTTGTCTTGCTCTTTTCTATATTATCTTTCCTCTCCAGTGCCATTGTGGACCCTTGACAGTTATTTGTTGAGTAAGCAGAATCATCCCAAAATGCTATCGGATTTTGGCTTTAATATATCTTGCCCCTAAAGCATAGGGCTTTTAAAATCACTGTGTACTTTATTGAATTGTGTGTTCTCCATGCCACCTTCCCCCCACCACCAACAAATAGCTGTAAAGAAAGAGGGCTAGCCTCTTACATTAGCATTTTCTTCTTTTCATCACCAAATGCTGAAGACTCTTTTTATTTATTCACCTCTCTTCCCACCATGGGACCCTGTGTATTGGAATATTTTACCTATCATATAGCATTTATTAACTAAATAATCTCCTCATTTGGAAAATCAATCAAGGATATCTTGCTAGCTAGCTGTCTATGTAGCTATCTATGTATCTGATATTAAGAGCTTCTGGGCAGGGCGTGGTGACTCATGCCTGTAATCCCAGCACTTTGGGAGGCCGAGGCAGGCAGATCACCTGAGATCAGGAGTTCAATACCAGCCTGGCCAAAATGGTGAAACCCCATCTCTACTAAAAATACAAAATTAGCCAGGCTTGGTGGTGGGTGCCTGTAATCCCAGCTACTCAGGAGGCTGAGGCAGGAGAACCACTTGAACCCCGGAGGCAGAGGTTGCAGTGAGCCGAGATCGTGCCACTGTATTCCAGCCTGGGCAAGAAAGAGAGACTCCATCTCAAAAAAAAAAAAAAAAAAAAGCTTCCGATTAGCAAGAGATAACCATTGTAAATGCATGGAGTAGACATCATTCTATCAATAGAAAAAAATATATATATGTTTTAGTTAACCTCATTAAAGGAACATATGCAACTGGTTTTAGGCTTTTTAGAAACATTAGTAATAGCTTGAAGTGCCTCAAGCTATTACTAATATTTCTAATATTAGTAATTGCATGTCCCTAAAGGTCTAAAGACTTCAAGTTTGAAATTACTGTATTTTCTTTTGTCCGGAATGCCTGATCTAAATATTAACCAAATGCGATGAGAATCTTGACTTGTGGCTTCCTTGACTTTGGCTTCCTTGACTTGTGGTTTCCTTAAGGCCACAGGAATTTAAAATACTTCAGGACAGACTTTGGCTTTATGTTTCCGCTCTCAGCAGCAGCATTAACATTGAACCATAATTGTCTGTGCAAATCTAGGTTGAGTCTATGAACAAGCAAAAAATACTGTATCAGACTATACTTTTCTATTGTTAATGTCAGACAACTCAACTGAAGCTAAGTTACAAAAAAAAAAAAAAAAGGAAACTTACTGATTCACATAACTTCAAAAACCAGCTTGGCTTCAGGCATTACTTGGTTGGGGCTCAAGTGTTGTTCACTGAGCCTAGTTCTTCCTTTGTTATCTCTCACCTCTGACTTCTGCTGTTCGTGTTCCGTTCTCAAGCAGGGTCTTCTCTGTGATTCTAGGATGGCTGAAGCAGCTCCTGTCTGCATCTTTTCAGGTTTAAGTCTAGTGGAAAAGAGAGAGGCTCTTTCCCAAGATTCCCAACAAGAATTTCATTGACTCTTATTGGTTCTGACTGAGATTTGTGGTCATCTTGCACAGGGGAGTAGTATGTCCAGGGAAATGATGCACTGATTGTTTAGACTCAGGTCACTAAACCTAGATCTGAAGCTCAATGCAAAGCATATGGACTGATAACTGGGGAGGGACAACTTGTGATATTGTTATCAAAGGAAGATGGAATCGAAGGATGATAGCCCAATTCCAACTGTCTAGACACTAGCATTTAACCCGTGCTTGTTATTTTCTATTTGCTAGGCAGTGTGCTAGATACAATCACAAATGTAGTTTCCTTTAATTTTATTCTTACAATGTCTCTATGAGATAGTTTCTTCTCCTTCAGTTTTACAATTAAGGAGATTATCTGAGAGGTTAAGTCACTGCCCAATTTCATTTCAGTGGTAATAGCTGGGACCAGGATTCTAACTAAAGTCTTTCTGAATCCAAGTGTGGCATATTTCCCATTACCTCCTCTCTGATGTTCAAAAAAACACTCTGAACGATAGTTGCAGCATCACTATAAAATGATTGTAACCTCTCTAAGTTAAATTATTTTGAAACACTCATCTGGATGTGTTCAAAAAATAGTGTTACATTATTTTAAGCTTATTCCTTGCATAGGTTCATATGGTGTACATTCATTCATTCATTCAATAAATATTTGCTGAGTGCCTATATATGAGTCAGGTACCACCCTTGGGACTGAGGATAAAGCAGTGAACAAAACTAATCTATTTCAAGGATCTTACATTCTAGTATAGACAAAATACTTAAAGAGGTATATAATATTGGGTGATCATGAGATTTCCCTTTATTTTAGATTACTGAAGGGGCTCAAGCCCTCATAGGTATTTGCTGCTGTAGTCAGAACTGCGAAATTTCATCCACAGTTTGCCTAATCATGACTCTGATGAAACTACTTATTGAGGGCCAAACTCAGATCAGAGCCAGAAGCAAGGTAGAGAACTAAATAAAGAAACTATCTAAAATCAGTCAAGCTGTAAGGAAAGCTAAATGAATTAAACACTCATTAATATTCAAAGTACCTTTTCCTCAATTTTCGGGATTGTTTTTAAAGAGTTCTTCTCCACTATCCCCCCAGCCATTACCTTCCCTCCCCATACAAAGAATTATAGGCTCATTAGAGCAGTGGTTCTCAAAGAGTGGTCTGCAGACATCCGTGGGTCCCCTTTCAAGAGATCCAGGAGGTTAAAACCATTTTTTTGTCTTTTTTTTTTCTTTTTCTTCTTCTTCTTTTTTGGACAGGATCTCACTCTGTCACCCAGGCTCGATTACAGTGGCACAATCATGGTTCACTGCAGTCTCAACCTCCTAGGCTCAAGCCATCCTTCCACCTTTAGCCTCCCAAGTAGCTGGGACTACAGGCGTGCACTACTATGCCTGGCTAAATTTTCTGTTTTTGTTTTTTTATTTTTTTGTAGAAATGGGGTTTCGCTGTGTTGCCCAGGCTGGTCTCAAATTCCTGAGCTTAAGCAATCCACCCCCTTGGGCTCCCTCCCAAAGTGCTAGGATTATAAGCATGAGCCACTGTACCTGGCTAAAACCATTTTCATAATAAGACAAAAGTTATCTACCTTTTTCACTGTATTGACATTTGCCATGATGGTGTAAAAGCAACGGTATATCAAATTGCTCATGTTTTAGAGTGAATCAATACAGATGGCACAAAACTGTGCTAGTTATTGTTGTATTTCTGCTCACAGTAGAAAAAGAAACCAGGTGTGGTGGTGCTTGTAACCCCAGCTACTTGCGAGGCTGAGGCAGGAGGATAGCTTGAGCCAAGAATTCAAGACCAGCCTGGGCAGCATAACAAGACTCCATTTCAACTTAGAAAAAGTTTAAGAACATTTTGATGAAGCAATGAAAACAAGAAGTCTCAAAGTAATAATAATATTTTTTTTTCCCCAAGTTGGGAACTGCTTCTACTTAAAAGAGAATTCAGCCAGGCGCTGTGGCTCACGCCTGTAATCCCAGCACTTTGGGATCACGAGGTCAGGAGATCGAGACCATCCTGGCCAACATGGTGAAACCCTGTCTCTACTAAAAACACAAAAATTAGCTGGGTGTGCTGGCATGCACCTGTAGTCCCAGCTGCTCGGGAGGCTGAGGCAGGAGAGTCACTTGAACCTGGGAGGCGGAGATTGCAATGAGCCAAGATCACACCACTGCACTCTAGCCTGGCGACAGAGCAAGACTGTCTCAAAAAAAAAAAAAAAACTTCTACATTTTATATCAGGATTAAATGTTATATTAGTGTAAAGACAGGCAAAATTAAGGATGGTCTTACAGTGGTCAAATGGAGTCATTTTGTTTTTTATGAGACTGAATGATGGAATTTGACCAATAGGTTATGGCATTAAGCCCACAGCCAGTACTTAGAAAACAACAGAGGTAATAATTAAGAAAGTCTGGATTTCCAAATTTTATAAAATAGCATCATATTGCTCAGGACCACTGGCATTTAAAGAAAAAAATAAACATTCCACAAAATTGTCTATTTTCTAGTTAAACTGATGTTCCATAACTGTATCTGAAAAGCTAAGTTGTAATTTTGAGGACACCATGGATGAAAGAGAAAAAAATTACTACCACTAGTAACAGATGTGAAATTACATTAGATAAATATAATCATTAGTTTCAGTCTCACCCTGGTTAATTTGTTTGTGGAAATGTGCAACCCATTATTCATTAGATAATTTTTCACACATTGATTAGAAAGCCATGTCGAATTGTGACCCTGCACATTTGGGCTTACCTATCTTGCGATGAAGTATACCACTTACAATAGTGGAAATGGGGGACAAAATGTTTATCTCAAGCTGATTTTGTGCCAATAAATAAAGTAAATCAATAGCCAGTGAAGTGTGAACAACATTTCTCTGCTGTATAATATGGTTTTGGGGGCAATTTGACATGCTACAAGGGGAAACAAGGGTCTTGAACAGAAAGGTAATAAAAGCAAATCATGCTGGTAACTGTTATTGAAGTCCTGTATTTTTCTATACTTGGGCAGCTTTAAGATGTGAAAAATAATGCACATAAAATTATAAAAATATTGAGGCAACTCTCCCCCATATTTATAAACATTCTTTCTTATAGCTGAACTTGATTTTATTGGTCATGCACTCTATACCTGTGACAAATCTTCTCTATTTTCTATTTGATCTAATTTAGTACACAAATTCAAATACCTTTAAAGAATTTATAGCAAATGAAGCACAAAGACCTTAAATTTCAAATAGATTTTGTTAGCACTCAGTAAGATCTCATCTGAATTTTACTTTTCGATATTCAGATAGCTACTTACAGTAATCAGAAACCTCTCAAATTAAAAAAATGTTTTTTCTTCTCTGTAAAAAGCTTTGGGGATAAATCCTTATTTCCTCATCTTTCACCTTTCTTACTATTCCAGACCCTGCAAAACCATAGATGTCTTCTTTATGCAAGTCCATGAATCTGTTTTCTAATGCTCTGAAGGAGAATAATGATATAAATGCATTTGTAAAGTGTATCTTCTTGTCAGTTGGAACCTCAGACGTTGTCTTTTAAATTAAGATGAAAGTAACACATTTTTCCGCATAATGCAGGCTGCATTCAAATAATTAATGGTTAATTAAAAACAGCTTTTTTTTTTTTTTTCTGTAGCTCAGACAGGGAAGGGCTCTGTTACGTTACCATAGAAAGGAGAAGGTTGGGCTGTTTGGTTTCTAGAAGGAGGCTTCTAGCCTGTTGATCTAAAATCATAGCCAGAGAAACCTGCAGATTCAAAGAAGAAATGGTTACTGGTGTCATAGAAACAGTGTTTTGCTGCTCAAGCATGTTATTTCCTTGATAAATTCTGTGTACCATTGTTAGAAATTTTAAAAATCATGGATCACAGACATTTTTATAATGTATGCCAAGATGTATTTAATTATTTATTTTCAATGACTTGATTTATGTGAAGAGTCCTGAAAATTGTATCTATGTATCTATCATCTATCTATCTACATGTCTATCTCTTATTTTGAGATAATCCTCCCCGCTTTTTTATTGGGACAGGGCTTCAGTCTACTATAGATTAATTTTAGAAATCTAGATTTCGGCAGATTTAATATATAACTTATGAATAAAATAAAAATTCTGTTAGCTCTAATTGTCTGTTTGAATGTCAATTAGTAGGAGTATAAGCACTTATGAAATCTAACATAAAAGAGAGACCATGGGTGAAATAGCATGAGCATTAGACTGAAAATCAGATCTGTATTCTAGGCCTCGCTCCATCACTTAAGTCATGTAATCCTTCTGTTCTTGGTGGATTAAGTGCGTTCTAAATTTCTTCCAGCTTTAATATTCTATGCATATAATATTTTTATAAAATAGTAGCATATTATACATGGAAGAATGAACTTTGTGACTCAGATAATAGTTTATTTTTATAACTGTTTTGTTTACATTTTCTATATTATAAACATTTTCTTGTGTTCTTATGTATTATATTATTTATAATGACTGTATCATATTCCATTACATGGATTTACTGTAATTCATTTAATCATTCTCCTGTTGCTGGACACAATCAAAGTTACCGTCATCTCTCTTTTATAATGCTGCCATAGTTTATTACTTGGTTTCCCCTTTTCCACTCTTGCCATTTATAGTCTATAATTTCTGTAACCAAATAAATCTCACTCCCTTTCCCTCTCTCTCTCTCTCTGTCTCTGCCTCTGTCACTCATGGCAATTCAGATACAACATTCCTCTGCTGAAAACTCTCCAAAGGCTCTGATCATCCTTAGAGTAAAATAAAAAGTCATTATGCGGCCTAAAGAGCACTGTGTAATCTGGCACCTGCCTACTTCTGGAACCTTATTTCTAATACTCTCTGCCTCACTGCACTCTATGCATTGTTCTCCTGGCTGTTTTTCAACTCTCTGAGCACGTCCCCACCTCAGGGCTTTTGCTGCTGGTGTTTCCTCTGCCTGGAACTCTCTTCTTTCTGGTATTCACGTGATTTGTTCTTTCAATTCCTTTGGGTCTCTTACCTGAGAATGTGGGTCATGACAGTTAATTGCTAGCAATGTGATTTATGGTGAACACCTGTTTTTGTTCACCTGTGGCCCTGGCCATACCACATTAGTTTGACCTCTGAGGTGGAGGGACTGGAAACTGATTAGCTAAGGTCAGTCACAAGGGTTCTCCATGTCTATGTGACTGACTCTCCAATAAAAACACTGGACACCAAGGCTCAGGTGAGCTTCTCTGGTTTTTCTCATGTTAGCAGTACTTTGCTTGCATTGAAAACATCATTGCTGGGAGAATTAAATGGTGTTATTCCAACTACACTGAAAGAGGAATCCTGGTTTCCTCTTTTCCAAACTGAAAGATTGATCCTGGCTTCTCCTGGACACCTCTGTTGCCCTTTTCTTTTGCTGATTTTAATCTGTATACTTTTGCAGTGATAAACTGTAATGGTGAGTATAACAGCTTTTCCAAGTTCTGAGTTCTTCTAAGGAATCATCAAACCTGAGAGTGGTCTGGAGATCTGCTGATGCAAATAATAAGTTCACAGAGAGAGAAATTTGAATAATAATAAATTCTTGACTATCTAAAACAAGGCAAGAAAGAAAAATAAGGAACAAAGAACAAATAACACAGGTAGAAAATATAAATTAATATAGGAGATTTAGACCTAGATATTATCATAGTTACACTAAATATAAGTTGAATAAATAATTGAAAGATAAACTATCAGACTCAATTTTTAAAAATCTAACTATATGCTGCTTATAGTGCCATACCTTAAGTACAGGGACATGAAAGACTGAAAATAAAAGGATAAGAAAAGATATTTCAAGTACATGTAATCCACAAGAAAGGTGACAGTAACATCAGATAAAGTAGATTTTACTAAGACAAAGAAGTTCATTTCATAATGAAAGGCCAATCCCACATAGTCCTAAATTTGGCCTCAATACATATCAAATAAAACATATAAAAATATAAATAGATAGTTTCACAATCATAATTGGAGATTAATATACTTTACAGTCACCAATAGAAGAGGCAGGGAAAATAAGTAGAAATATAAAAGACTTGAACAATCTTAATTCAATGGATATAATTACAACCAGTATTTAACAACCTAGAATGTACATTCTTTTAAGTGCACATGGAACATTTACTAAAATTGATCATATGGTGGAACACAAAGCGAGTTTCAGCAAATATCAAATGACTGAAATCATACAAAGTCTGTTTCTGACCATTGCAGAATTAAAGTAGAATTTAATAACAGAAAACTAGTAAACCCCCAAATATTTGGAAATTAGATAACATTTTCTGTATAACTTAAGGGCAAAAGAAGAAATCAAATTGGAAATTAGAAAACATTGAGCTATACAATAATAAAAATACAGCAGATTAAAACTTATGAGATACAGTGAAAGCCAGGCTTAATGGGATGCTTACAGCTTTAAACACGTATACTGGAAAAAAGAAAGGCTGGCTATCAGCAAACTAAGTATCTATCTCATGAAATTAGTAAAGGATCTGTGAATTAACCCAAAGTGGAATAAGAAAAGTAATAAAAATAAGAACAGAAAGCAAGAACAGAAAACATAGGTACAATGGAGAAAATAAATACAGCCGAAAGTTGTTATTTGAAAAGGCTAATAAATTTGATTAACTCCTGCTAATATTGATGAGGAAAAAAACAGAGAAGGCACAAATGACCAATATCAGTAACAAAATGAGACAGCGCTATAGATCCTAATTATTAAAAAGGTAATAAGGAGGATGTTATATATATTTATATGTCAAATACAAATTTATACTTAAACATTTGAAAATTTCAACAAAAGTGAAAATTGCTTGAAAAAACTTAAGAAAATGGAATCAAGGAGGAATAAAAAATGCAATTCTTTTTTCTATTAAAGAAATTGAGTCTAATTAGAAGAACCACTCAGAACGAAAAATAAAGTTTCAGATGACTTCTCTGGTGAATTCTTCCAAACATGTATTTCCATTAATATTGAAAGTAATATTTCCAAACATTAGGTAGTCCAAGTCTTACATAAACTTTTCCAGAAAACAGAAAAAGAGGGAGCACTTTCCAACTCATTCTATGAGACCAGCATAACCTTTCTAACAAAACCTGACAAAGACAATACAAGAAGGAAAAATACAAGCCAATCTCTCTCATTAACATTGTAATGAGAAAATATTTCACTTAGCATAAGTTGTTGCCACAACATCTATCAAGGGGAAAGGAAGAAATATAGACCTGTTCCAAGGGAGGATTCCTCCCTTATCACACAGGCCACTAGTCCCTACTAGCTGCTCTTCCCCTTGCTGTCCTGAGCAAGACTCCTTGGCTGCCAGCTATTTTATCTAACATAGCTCACTCTCAGTTCCCCTCTGCTCTTCCTCTTTGTCAGCTCTGACCTAGTTTCCCACTACCTTTTACTCAAAGTACCCAATTAAAGGTGTCTGTGGGAAGCCCTATCCTTCACGACTTGTAAGGCTGCTTTTTTTTGTCCTCTTTCTCTCACTCCATGTGCCATCTGTGTGGTCCCTTGGGGCAGGCTGTATCCCTCCTCCTGGGAGTTGTATGTCTTAATAACTCTGATGTGTTTCCTCTACATCCTGTTTGGTGTTACATGCTCAGTCATGTGAACCTATCGTGAAAGGAGATGCCTGCTAATCCACTGCAGACATTGGTAAGGCAATCAAAACAAACAGAGACACATAGTTGTAAAAATCCAGAATTAAAATATTAGCAAATCTAATCCAGCTATCTATAAAACTGATAATATATCACAACCAAGTTGGGTTTATTCCAGGAATGCAAGGTTAGTTTAACATTTAACAAGTCAATAAAATTCACATTAATAAAATTCATAGAATAAAAGACAAAAAACCTCCTCCATATGATTATCTCAATAAACAAAGAAAAAAAGCATTGATAGAAAATCAACACATTTTTATGAAAGCTCTTAGGAAACTAGGAATAAAAGACTACAACCCAAAACTCATACAGAATATCTACAAAAATATTATGTAAACATCAAACATAATATTGAAATATTGAAAGTTTTCCTTCCTGAGATAGGGAAAAAAGGGTACCAGCTCTCACCGTTTCTATTCAGAATTGTACAGAAGTCTTAGCTAGTGCTATATGGCAAGAAAAATAAATACTATAAGGATTGGAAAGGAATAAATAAAAATGTCATTGTTCATGAATGACATGATTATGTATGTATAAAATTTTAGAAGTACAGATAAACTTAAAATTAGTAAGTGAATTTGGCATGAACAAAATAAAAAAAATCAATCATATTTTTATGTAGTGAAGAATTATAAAATGACATTTTAAAATCATAATTTTTGTAATACCATGGAAAACACTTAGGAATAAATCCTAAGAAATGATGTAAGAGATCTCTACACAGAAAACTCCAAAATATTTCTGAGAGAAAGACATAAATAAATGGGAAGATATACCATATGTGGAGTTGGAAGAGAACATAGTTTCCTCCAAATTGATCTCTAGATCCATTGCAATCCCACTCAGAATCCAAGTCAGTTTTTTGTTTTTGTTTTTTAATGTAATGCAATCTCAAACCCCTGGAAGCTTTTTTAAAACTTGATAAGCCGATTCTAAAATGAGTAACTCTGACAGTCTTGAAAAAGAACAAAGTTAAAGGATTTATATACTACTGGATATTAAGTCAAAAAACTACAGTAAATATGATAGAATAAAACTGGATGATATAGATATACAATTCATTCTCATTATTCATGGATTTAGATTTGCAAATTCACATACCTGCTAAAATTTATTTGTAACCCCCAAATCAACATTTGCTGCTTCACAGTCGTTAGAGGACATTTGAAGAGCATTGAAAAATTTGAATTGCCTAAAATGCATATTACCAGCTGAGGTTGAACAAGGTGTTGGTTTCTCTCATATCTAAATAAGTGTCCTTTCTGTGATCAAGTGCCACGTTTTTCACTTTTTTGTGTTTTTTGTTGATGATTTTGCTATTTAAATGACCCCCAAGAGTAGTGCTGAAGTGCTTGCTGGTGTTCCTAAGTGCAAGAAGGCTGTGATGTGCTCTACTGAGAAAATGTATCTGTTATATAAGCTTCTTTTAGGCATAGTTATAGTGCTGTTAGCCATGAGCTTAGTGTTAATGAATCAACAATACATATTAAAGATTTTTTTTAAAAACAAAAACACACATAAAACAAGGTTATATGTTAACCAGTTGGCACAAACGTTGTGACTGGAGGCTTTCAGGAATCTAATCTTTTAATTCCCATAGGAGCAATCATTTGGTATTTGCTAATTCTGTGTTTGCAGAAACTTTATTATTAGCTATTGCAAATAATGAGAATTGACCATATAGGTCAGTGAGATGAAGCAGAAAACACAAAAACAGACTGATAATTGATTAAATTAAAAGTTGCCTTGGAAGTGCATGGGAAAGGGTCATTTTTTTTCCAAAAAAGGAAATATCCAAATTGAAGTAAAAAGGAATCTTCATCTTTATCTTATGTTACACACAAAAAATCACTTCCATATGGACTTCAGATCTAAATGTGGAAAGTGAAGCAATACAGTTTGTAAAAGATCACACAGGAGAATATCCTTATCAGCATTTTTTTGGCAAATATTTTTCTAAACAGAATTCAAAGTACTAACTATAAAAGAGAAGAATGAGATATTGGACTTCATGGAAACCAAGAATATCTATTAATTAAAAGACACCATTAAAAGGGTAAAAAGGCACATCACTGAGTGGAAGATTTTTGCAATGCATATGTATGACAAAGAATTCATACCCAGAATATATAAGCAACTACTAACCATCAATAAAGAAAAGACAAATAATCTAGTTTTAAATGGATTGTTTGAACAGGTGTTTATAAAAACGGATTTTAAAATGGCCAATAAGCATATGATAAGGTGACTATATTAGTTTATTAGGGCTTCTGTAATCAAGTCCACATAATGGGTGGCTTAAATAATAGAAATTTATGTTCTTAAGTTCTGGAGGCTGAAAGTCCAAGATCCTATTGGTAGAACTGGTTTTCTCTGAAGCCTTTTTCTCCTTGACTTGTAGATGGCCCTCTAGCTGCTTCTTCATATGATCATCCCTCTGTGCACACATGCTTCTGGTTTCTCCGTGTGTCCTAATCTCCTCCTTTTATAAGGACACCAGTCATATTATCAATATATTAGGACACACCTTAACATCCTCATTTTAATTTAGTTGCTTCTTCAAAGGCCCTATCTCCAAATACAATCACATTCTGAGGTACTGGGGATTAGTGCTTCAACAAATGAATTTTGAAATGTGAAAGGTACATTAAAACAAAAGATAACACTTTATATACACAAGAATTGCTAAATTTATAAAATGAAACAAAATAGACCATATCAAGTGTTGATGAGTAAGTGGAGATGGGAACTGTCACACTGCTTCTGAGAGTATACGTTTGGTATAAAACTTCTGAAAATTATTTGGAAGTGTTTTAAAGCTGAATGTGTGCATATCTTAAGACCCAGCAATTTGACTCCTAGATACATGTCCAGCAGAAATGTGTGTTTATACATATACACCAAAAATACATGCACTGGACTGGTTTAGGGAAGTATTATTTGTAGTAGCTAAAAACTGGAGCATAATTCAAATGTCCATCTTACAGAAGAAACTATAACAAAAAAAAAATACAGGTTGTACCACTTATATAAACTTCAAGAACAGGCATAAGTAATCTAAGGTAATAAAATTTAGAATAGGGTTACCTTTGGGGAGCAATCACTGAGAAGGGGCAAGAGAGAAGCTTTGGGGGTACTAGAAATGTTCAATATCCTGATCTGGGTGGTGGTTTCATGAGTAGGTTAACCTTCTAAAAAATTCAGGGGGCCAGGCACTGTGGCTCACGCCTGTAATCCCAGCACTTCGGGAGGCCAAGACGGGTGGATCACAAGGTCAGGAGTTCAAGACCAGCCTGGCCGATATGGTGAAACCCTATCTCTACTAAAAATACAAAAATTAGCCAGGCATGGTGGTGGGCGCCTATAGTCCCAGCTATTCGGGAGGCTGAGGCAGGAGAATCTCTTGAATCCGGAAGGTGGAGGTTGCAGTGAGCCAAGATTGCGCCACTGCCCTCCAGACTGGGCTACAGAGTTAGACTCCATCTCAGAAAAAAAAAAAAAAAAAATTCAGATTTGTGCACTTTTCTGTATGTAAGTGATACTTCAACCAAAACATCTGATTTTAAAAGTTTAGATAATAGTCCGGGAGTGGTGGCTCATGCCTGTAATCCTAGCACTTTGCGAGGCCGAGGTGGGCGGATCACGAGATCAGGAGATTGAGACCATCCTGGCTGACATGGTGAAACCCCATCTCTACTAAAAATACAAAAAAATTGGCCGGTCATAGTGGCATGTGCCTGTAGTCCCAGCTACTTGGGAGGCTGAGGCAGGAGAATCGCTTGAACCTGGGAGGTGGAGGTTGCAGTGAGCCGAGATCCTACCACTGCACTCCAGCCTAGTGACAGAGCAAGATTCTGTCTCAAAAAAAAAAAAAAAAAAAAAAAAAGTTTAGATAATAGTAAAGAAGCAAAAAAAATTTGATTTCATGCATGTTTCCAAATACCATATAAACTATTTTGCAACTTGCTCATTTTTCTCAACATTTAAAAAAAACGGCTTTATTGAGGCCAGGCATGGTGGCTATGCCTGTAAATCCCAGCACTTTGGGAGGCCGAGGTGGGCAGATTGCTTGGGTCCAGGAGTTCAAGACCAGCCTGGCAACATGGTGAAACCCTGTCCCTACAAATAATACAAAACTTAGCTGGGCATGATGGCACACACCTGTAGTCTCAATTACTGGAGAGGCTGAAGTGGGAGGATCAACTGAGCCCAGAAGGTAGAGGCTGCAGTGACTGTGATTGCACCACTGCACTCCAACCTGGGTGGACAGAGTAAGACCCTGTCTCAAAAATAAATAAATAAATTAATTAATTAATTAAAAAGTAAAAGGATTTTAATAAGATATAATTAACAGACCATACAATTTACCCATATAAAGTATAAAATTTGTTTTTAGTATATTCACAGATATCCATCACCACAATCAATTTTAATAACTTTTTTTTGCAAATAAAATGTTATTTTTATTTGTTTAACTGAACTGTCATGGTTTAGTTTATAATTTTTAAAACATTTCTTAAAATGTTTAAAATGCAGTATATACTTGCATGGCTTATGAAGTCTTAGATAGAGTTATATTACTTGAATTGTTCAAAGTTCAATAAATTTTAAATTAAAAAGAGCAAACTATATGTATTTTTTTCCATAAGTTATTGGGGTACAGGTGGTATTTGGTTATATGAGTAAGTTCTTTAGTGGTAATTTGTGAGATTTTGGTGCACCCATCACCCAAGCAATACACACTGAACCATATTTGTAGTATTTTATTCCTCGCCCTCCTCCCTTTCTTGCCCCCAGGTTCCCAAAGTCCATGGTATCATTCTTATGCCTTTGCATTCTCATAGCTTAGCTCCTACATATCAGTGGGAACATATGATGTTTGATTTTCCATTCCTGAGTTACTTCACTCAGAAAAATAGTCTCCAATATCATCCAGGTCACTGTGAATGCTGTTAATTCATTCCTTTTTATGGCTGCATGGTATTCCACTGTATATGTATACCACAGTTTCTATCCACTCATTGATTGATGGGCATTTGGGTTGGTTCCACGATTTTGCAACTGTGAATTGTGCTGCTGTAAACATGCATGTGCAAGTATCTTCTTAGAATAATGGCTTCTTTTCCTCTGGGTGGATACCCAGTAGGGATTGTTGGATCAAATGATAGTTCTACTTTTAGTTGTTTAAGAAATCTACACACTGTTTTCCATAGCAGCTGTACTAGTTTACATTTCCACCAGCAGCATAGAAGTGTTCCCTGTTCACCACATCCATGCCAATATACACTGTTTTTTGATTTTTTGATTATGGCCATTCTTGCAGGAGTGAGGTGATATCACATTGTGGTTTTGATTTGCATTTCCCTGATCATTAGTGTTGGGCATTTTTTAATATGTTTGTTGGCCATTTGTATATCTTCTTTTGAGAATTGTCTATTCATGTCCTTAGCCCACTTTTTGATGGGATCTTTTTTTTTTCTCTCTCACTGATTTGTTTAAGTTTGTTGTAGATTCTGGATATTAGTCCTTTGTCAGATGTATAGATTGTGAAGATTTTCTCCCACTGTGTGGGTTGTCTGTTTACTCTGCTGTTTCTTTTGCTGTGCAAAAGCTCTTTAGTTTAATTAGGTCCCAGCTATTTATCTTTGTTTTTATTGCATTTGCTTTTGAGCTCTTGGTCATGAAATCCTTGCCTAAGCCAACGTCTAGAAGGGTTTTTCCAATGTTGTCATCTAGAATTTTTATAGTTTCAGGTCTTAAGTTTAAGTCCTTGATCCATCTTGAGTTGATTTTTGTATAAGGTAAGAGATGAGGATCCAGTTTCATTCTCCTACATGTGGCTTGCCAATTATCCCAGCACCTTTGCTGAATAGGATGTCTTTTCCCCCATTTTATGTTTTTGTTTGCTTTTGTGAAGATCAGTTGGCTATAAGTATTTGGCTAGCCAATTATCCCAGCACCATTTGTTGGAAAGGGTGTCCTTTCCTCACTTTATGTTTTTGTTTGCTTTGTCGAAGATCAGTTGGTTGTATTTGTATTTTTTAATTTCAAGTCTTTGTCTTCTTAAATTTGTTTAATTGTCTTCTTAAATTTATTTATTTATCTTCTGAAAATTATTTACTTCTTAAATTTAATGCTTTATTCTTTAAGATGCTATTATAAGTTAAATTGCTTTCTTAACTTCATTTTTGAATATTTCATTGCAAGGATAAAAAAAACTGATTTTGGTTTATTGCAACCTTGCTCAACTCATTTATGAGTTTTAATAATTTTTTAGTGTATTCCTTAGGATTTCCTACATACCAGGCTATATCATCTGCAAATAAAGATAATTTGACTTTTTCCTTTCTAATCTATATGCCTTTTATTTCTTTTTCTTCCTTAATTGCCCTGTCTGTAACCTCCAGTACAATGTTGAATAGAAATGGTCAGAATGAACCTCTTCATTTTGTTCCTGATCTTAGGAAGAAAGCATCCAGTCTTTCTTTCACCAGTGAGATTGATGTTGGCTATGTTTTTTTCACAGATGTCTTTTATTAAGTTGAGGAAATTCTTCTCTATTCCTAGTCTGTTGAGTGTCTTTATCATAAAAGGGTGTTGGATTTTGTCAAATGATTATTCTGCATCTATTGAGATGATTATGCAGGTTTTTTTATTCTTTTATTCTAATGATATGATGTATTACATTAATTTATTTTTGGAAGTCAAGTCAACCTTGCATTTTTGGGATTAGTCTCACTTGGTCATTGCATATGTTGCTGGATTTGGTTTGCTAGTATTTTGTTGAGAATTTTTGCATCCATATTTATAAAGATATTGGCCTGTAATTTTCCTTTCCTGTGATGTATTTGTCTGGTTTTGGTATCAGAGTAATACTTGCCTCATAAAATGAGTTGGGAGAATGGAAGTGGTCCCCCATTTGCTATTTTTTTGGAATTGGTATTACTTCTTTTTTTTTTTTTTTTTGAGTCAGAGTCTCACTCTGTCGTCCAGGGGTTCAAGCAATTCTCCTGCCTCAGCCTCCCGAGTAGCTGGGATTACAGGCGCCCACCACCACGCCCGGCTATTTTTGTGTTTTTAGTAGAGACAGGGTTTCACCATATTGGCCAGGCTGGTCTCAAACTCCTGACCTTGTGATCCACCCGCCTTGGCCTCCCAAAGTGCTGGGATTACAGGCTTGAGCCACCGCGCCCGGCCTGGTATTACTTGTTTAATGGTTGATGAAATTCAGTGGTGAAGTCAACTGGGCCTGGGAATTTCACTGTTGGTAGTTTTTTTTTAATTTTTAATTATTATGGATACATAATAGGAGTATATAGTTATGGGGTACCTATATGTTTTGATACAGACATGCAATGTATATGTGGGTAGCTTTTTTTTTTCTTTTTTTCTGAGATAGGATTTCACTCTGTCACCCAGGCTGGAGTGTGGTGGTACGATCTCAGCTAACTGCAACCTCTGCCTCCCTGGCTCAAGTGATCCTCACATCAGCCTCCTGAGTAGCTGAGACTACAGACATGGGCCACTATACCTGGCTAATTTTGTTTGTTTGTTTGTTTGTTTTGGAGAGATGGAGTTTCACCATATTGCTCAGACTGGTCTTGAACTCCTGAGCTCAAGTTTTCCACCTGCCTTGGCCTCTTAAAGTGTTGAGATAACCGGGATGGCACTTGGCCTGTGGGTAGTTTTTAAATTACCAATTCAGCCTCTGCACTTGTTATATGTCTATGCGATTGCCTACTTTCTTGTTGAGCCAGAGTTGGTAATTTGTGTATTTTAGGAATTTTGTCCATTTCATCTAAGTTATGTAATCTACTGCATATAATTGTTCATAATATTCTTTGATAATTCTTTTTACTTCTATGAGTTTGGTAGTAATCTTCCCTCTTTCATGTCTGATTCTAGTAAGTTGAGTCCTCCCTTCACTCTCTGTTAATCTAGCAAAACGTTTGTCAATTTTGTTGATCTTATCGAACAACTGTCCTTTGATTTCATTGATTTTCTCTAATTAAAAAAATTGTTTCATTTATCTTTCATCGAATTTTATTACTTATTTTCTTCTTTTGCTTCAGGCTTAGTTTGCTTTTCTTTTTCAAGTATCTTAAGGTGTTAGGTGAGGTTATTGATTTGAGATCTTTCTTCTTTAATGTGGGCTTTTGCAGTTATGTATTTCCTTCTAAGCACTGCTTTAGCTGCAGCCCGTGAATTTTGGTATGAAGTCTTTCTTTTCATTCATCTGAAAGTATTTCATGATTTCCTTTTTGATTTCTTCTTTAAGCCTTGGGTTATTTAGGAGTATGCTTTATTTCCATGTATTTTTGAGTTTTCCCATTTTTTCCCACTATTGATTTCTAATTTCATCCCATTATGTTTGGAGAACATACATTGTATTATTCCTATCTTTTTAAATTTACTGAGATTCATTTTGTGGCCTAGCATATGGTCTACTGAAGAATCCTCCACATTCACTGGAGAAGAATGTATACCGTTATTGTTGGGTGAAGTGGTCTCTAGAAGTCTGTTATGTGTAGTTGGTTTATAGGGTTTCTCAAGTCTTCTGTTTTCTTGTTGATTTTCTGTCGAGTTGTTCTATCCATTATTAAAAGTGGGATATTGAAGCCTCCAGTTATAATTGTTGAATTATCTGTTTCTCCCTTCATTTATGTCAGTTTTTGCTTTATGCATCTTGGTACTCCATTTCAGAAGCATATATGTTTATAATTATTATATCTTCGTGATAGATTGACCTTTTATCATTATAAAATGTCCTTCTTTATTTCTGATAATATTTTTTGTTTTAAGGTCTCTTTAGTCTGTTAGTAGTAGTATCTGTTATTCAGTTTTTAAGTGATTGCTGTTTGCATAATATATAATTTTTACCTTTTTACTTTCAATCTATTTCTGTATTTGAATCTAAAGTATGTCTCCTGTAGATCATATTTTTTTATCCAGTCTGACAATCCTTTTGATTGGATTGTTTAATCCATTTATGTTTAATATTATTACTGCTATAGTTGAGTTTTCATCTGTCATTTTACTTTTTATTTTTATTTTATTTTTTATTATTTATTTATTTTTGAGACAGAGTCTCGCTCTGTCGCCCAGGCTGGAGTGCAGTAGCGCAATCTCGGCTCATTGTAAGCTTCACCTCCCAGGTTCAGGCCATTCTCCTGCCTCAGCCTCCCAAGTAGCTGGGACTACAGGCGCCTGCCACCACGCCTGGCTAATTTTTTTGTATTTTTAGTACAGATGGGGTTTCACAGTGTTAGCCAGGATGGTCTTGATCTCCTGACCTCGTGATCCACCCACCTTGGCCTGCCAAAGTGCTGGATTTACAGGCATGAGCCACCATGCCCTGCCTACTTTTTATTTTTTATATTTTTTTGTTCCATTTCTTTTGTACTGCTTTCTTTTGCATTAAGTGTATATTTTCTAAGGTAGTATTTTCATTTCTTTCATGATTTTTTTCACTATATTTTCTTGTGATTTTTTGTGGTTGCTCTAGGATTTACCATATGATTTGGTTTGGCTCTGTGTCCCTACCCAAATCTCACCTTGAGTTGTAATAATCCGTATGTGTCAAGGGCAGGACCAGGTGGAGATAATTGAATCATGGGGGCAGTTTCTCCCATGCTGTTCTCGAGATAGTGAGTGAGTTCACATGAGATCTGATGGTTTTATAAGAGGCTTTCTCCTTCTCTCGGCACTCATTCTTTCTCCTGCCATCCTGTGAAGTGGTGCCTCCTGCCATGATTGTAAATTTCCTGAGGCCTCCCCAGCCATGCTGAACTGTGAGTCAATTAAACCTCTTTTCCTTATGAATTACCCAGTCTAGGGTATGTCTTTATTAGCAGTGTGAGAACAAACTAATACACCATGTACACATTTACTTATCAGAATAAACTTCAGATTTATACTTGTTTAATTTCAGTAATGTCTATCTATCAATGTTACTCCTATATAACTCTATTCTTTTTCTTCTATTTTTGTAGCATTATTGTTCTACATATTATAGCTATTGATGTCACAAACCTAATAATACATTTTTACAGTCATCAATTTGTGGTCATTTCCTTAGCCCAATGTAGCCTAATTTCCACTCACATTTTTTTTGCTGCCATTAGCAAATATATTACACATATATTATATTTCAATATGTTATAGGCCCAACAATACATTATATACATCTTATTTTATACAATTAATTTTTAAATCAGTGAAGAGAAAGGGGAAAATATGCAGTTATACTTCTTTTCTGATTACATAATTAACTTCACAATGTTTGTGAGTGCATGTGTTTGAATTACCATCCCGGGTCACTTATCGGGAGAACCCGCTCCCGTTATTTAACATGGGTTCTTTTCTATTTCCCGTGTCTCGGCTGGGTTGAGAAATAAAGAGAAAGAGCACAAGAGAGAGAAATTTAAAGCTGGGTGTCCGGCGGAGACATCACACCTAGGCAGGATCCGTGATGTTCCCCAGCCCTAAACCCAGCAAGTTTTTATTAGCGATTTTCAAAGGGGAGGGAGTGCACGAATAGGGTGTGGGCCACAGAGATCACATACTTCACAAGGTAATAAAATATCACAAAGCAAGTGGAGGCAGGGTGAGATCACAGGACCACCGGATGAGGAGAAATTAAAATTGCTAATGAAGTTTTCCGCACGCATTGTCATTGATAACATCTTATCAGGAAACAGGGTTTGAGAGCAGGTAACCTGTCTGACCACAATTTATTAGGTGGGAATTTTCCCATCCTAGTAAGCCTGGGAGCCTTATAGGAGACCGGGCTTATTTCATCCCTTGGGCTTCCACCATAAGAGACGGGATGCCTTAAAAAGGGGCGGTCTATAGGCCTAGCTTCAGGGCGCATTCTCTTTCTCAAGGATGTTCCTTGCTGAGAAAAAGAATTCAGCGATATTTCTCCTATTTGCTTATGAAAGAGGAGGAATATAGCTCTGTTTCCCTCCGGCTCACCGGCGGCCAGTTCAGTTACCTGTCTTGTTCCCTGAACATCGCTGTTATCCTGTTTTTTTTTTTAAAGATGCCCAGATTTCGGCCGGGCGCGGTGGCTCAAGCCTGTAATCCCAGCACTTTGGGAGACCAAGAGTGGTGGATCACGAGGTCAGGAGATGGAGACCATCCTTGCTAACACGGCGACACCTCGTCTCTACTAAAAAATGCAAAAAACTAGCCGGGCGAGGTGGCGGGCGCCTGTAGTCCCAGCTACTCCGGAGGCTGAGGCAGGAGAATGGCGTGAACCCGGGAGGCGGAGCTTGCAGTGAGCTGAGATCCGGCCACTGCGCCACAGCCTGGGAGACAGAGGGGAACTCCGTCTCAAAAAAAAAAAAAAAGATGCCCAGATTTCATATTCAAACACACACGCTCTACAAACAATTTGTGCAGTTGACACAATCACAGGGTCCTAAGGCGACATTCATCCTCCTCAGTTTCCAAAGAAGGTGACGGGATTAAGAGATTAAAGACAGGCATAGGAAATCACAAGGATATTCACTGGGGAAGTGATAAGTGTCCATGAAATCTTCACAATTTATGTTCAGAGATTACAGTAAAGACAGGTGTAAGAAATTATAAAAGTATTAATTTGGGGAACTAATAAATGTCCATGAAATCTTCACAGTTTATGTTCTTCTGCGGCGTCTTCAGCCGATCCCTGCGTTCGGGGTCCCTGACTTCCCCCAACAGTCACTTGTTTTCAGCATGTAGAACTTTAGTATTTCTTGTATGGAAGATCTACTAGTAACAAATTATCTCAGTTTCTGTTTTCTGGAAAAGTCATTATTGTAACTTATTTTTTGAAAGATAGCTTTTGCTGTATATAGGATTCTTGTTTGACAGGGTTTTTTTTTTTTTTAAGCACTTTGAATATGTTACTCTACTATCTTATGGTCTCCGTTGCTTTTGTTGTGTAGTTGCTGTTAATCTTATTGATTTTTGTTGTATAGTTTGCTGTTAATCACTTGTAAATGATGAGTCATTTTTCTCTTGCTACTTTCAAAGTTTTCTCCTGGTCTCTGATTTTGGCATTTTTAGTGTGATGTGTCTATTTACGGATCTCTTTGAATGTATCCTACTTGGAATCATTGTACTTCTTGGGTATGTAAGTTAATGTTTTTCAATAAATTTGAGAAGGCTTCAGCCATTGTTTCTTCTAATATTTTTTCTTTTCCTTTTTCTTTCTTCTCTACTTCTGCTACTCCCATTACACATGGTGGGCAAGTTTAGTCATGACCCACATTTCTCTGAGGCTCTGCTCATTTTTCTTCATCCCTTTTTCTTTCTTTGGCTTACATAATCTCAATTGATTTATCTTCAAGTTCACTGTTTTTTTCTCTACCAGTCCAAATCTATTATGGAACCTCTGTAGTGAATTTTTAAATTTTCTTTTATTATACTTTTTAATTTCAGAATTTTTGTTTGGCTCTTTTTTATAGTTTCTATCTCTTTATTGATATAATCTATTTGATGAGACATTATGATCATAGCTTTCTTTACTTCTTTTTTTTTTTTTTTTTTTTTGAGACGTAGTTTCGCTCTTGTCACCTAGACTGGAGTGCAGTGGCGTGATCTTGGCTCACTGCAACCTCCACCTCCTGGGTTCAAGTGATTATCCTGCCTCAGCCTCCTGAGTAGCTGGGATTACAGGCTCCCGCTACCAGGCCTGGCTAATTTTTGTATTTTTAGTAGAGACAGGGTTTCGCCATATTGGCCAGGCTGGTCTTGAATTCCTGGCTTCAGGTGATTCGCCCACCTCAGCCTCCCAAAGTACTGGGGTTACAGGTGTGAGCCACCATGCCTGGCCCTTTACTTCTTTAATTATGCTTTCCTTTAGTCCTGTTAACATATTTATAATGGCTACTTTGAAGTCTTTTCCATTAAATCCAACATCTGGTTGCTCTCACCAGCAGTTTCTGTTGCCTGCTCTCAGATGTATGGGCCATACTTTCCTGTTTCTTTGTATGACTTGCATTTTTTATTTGGAAAATGGACATTTTAAATAATATATTTAGTACTCTGGATACTAAACTCCCCTCCCCCAGATCTTGCTGTTGTTTGGTTTGCTTGTTTTCTGACTCACTGGTATATTTGAGTGAATCCTACCCTCTACCACCTCGCTCCCTACAGTGTTAAGCCTCTTAAACTCTGTGACATTATGGCTAATGTCTCTATTGTTTTCTACAATTCCCTGGGGCTACAAATTGCTCTGCAACTGTATCCAAATTGTGATGGTTTGACTTATGATTTTTTTGACATTACAATAGTGCAAAATAATATGCATTTAGTAGAAACTGTACTTTGCATTTTGAATTTCGATCTTTTCTCAGGTTAGCGATTCGCAATATGATACTCTTGCAATGCTGGGCAGTGGTAGTGAGCCATTCTGTTTTTCACTTTCAGGACAGTACTCAATAAATTACATGAGATACTCAACACTTTGTTATAAAATAGGCTTCATGTTAAATGATTTTGCCTAGCTGTAGGCTAAGGTAAGTGTTCTGAGTGAGCATTTTTGTTTTGTTTTGTTTTGTTTTGTTTTGTTTTGTTTTGAGACGGAGTCTCGCTCTGTGGCCCAGGCTGGAGTGCAGTGGCCGGATCTCAGCTCACTGCAAGCTCCGCCTCCTGGGTTTACACCATTCTCCTGCCTCAGCCTCCCGAGTAGCTGGGACTACAGGTGCCCGCCACCTCGCCCGGCTAGTTTTTTGTATTTTTTTTAGTAGAGTCGGGGTTTCACCGTGTTAGCCAGGATGGTCTCGATCTCCTGACCTCGTGATCCGCCCGTCTCGGCCTCCCAAAGTGCTGGGATTACAGGCTTGAGCCACCGCGCCCGGCCCTGAGTGAGCATTTTTAAGTTAGGCTAAGCTAAGCTATGATGTTCAGTAGGTTAGGTGTATTAAATGCACTTTTGACTTGTGATATTTTCAACTTACAATGGGTTTATTGGGATATAACTCCATAATAAGTCGAGGAACATCTGTAGTTTCTGAGGTCAGTGTTTGATATTTGTTCTGATCACAGGAGAGCTTCTCCCAGCTTTCTTATTCCATGTTTCCTTCTTGCGAACTAGTCACTTACAGTCTAGTCTGTATCTTCATTAAATCCATGAATCTCCTTCCAATTGCATTTCACCACAACCTCTCCTGTTCTTGAGGGTACCTGCGCCCTGTTACAAATGCAACCAGTTCACTTGCGAAGAGATCAGGCCTGCTTCTCCTCACAAGTGAAGTCTCTGAACCAGTGCTCCGGAGCTGGGGATGGGGACAAAGAAAAGCTTCTCTCTGAGTGACAACTCTGTTTAGGAACTGAACACTCAGTGGAAGGGGTCCAGCAGCCTGAGGTCCTCTTGGCTTGCCTTTCCTGGCATGGAACCACTGCCTCATGAGCTGGGGCAAGGCCAATCAGCATTCCAGTATCTTAGATGTGCTGAGATAGGGCCTATATTCCAGGAGTTGGGGCTGGAGAGAAGGGAGCCCTCAGTTTTTGACCACAGTTCCCCAGTACTTAGCCTCAGTAACAGGTTGCTAGGGGTTGGATGGAAATGCTAGGTTTCTCATGTAGGAAAGCAAGCCCTCCAACTGGGAGGTGGGGGTAGAGAGCCCTGTGTTCTGAGCTGCAGCAATGTTGAGTGGAGTCTCTGTCTTATTGAGCTGGGAGCAGGAGGGAGAGAGCACTCTTGGGTCAAATAACACAGACTCTGGCTTTTTTACTGAATTTACAGGTTTTCCCTAACAGATGTTTCTTCATTTGCTGTTTTCGCCCAGGAGCATTTCCAGAGGCCCTAAATGATTGCTTTTTAATAATTTCACCAGTGTCACTGAGGGTGGGTCAATGGAACTCCTCATGCTGTCACACTGTCATGCTGGAAGCTGATCTCTCAGGACTCCTTTGATCTCTCAACATTAAAAAAAAATCTATCCTTGTTGATGTATATAGTTCTAGTTAACTCATTTTCACTACTGTATATAATTCTACCACTACTATATATTATTCTATTTTATGAATAAAAGAGATTTTATTTAGCTATTTGCCTACTGAGGTTGCTTTCACTCTTTAATTAGGAACAGTGCTGCAATGTATATTCTTGTATATATCTCCTAGTGCACATGTGTAAAGTTTCTCTAGGGTAAACATCTAGCAGTGAAATTTCTCAGTTGTGTAACCATATGACCAACTTTATTTAATATCGCCAATATACTCTTTGAAGTATTTAGATGAATTTGTATTCCCTCCCTCCTCAGCAATAGTTTGTGTTATCAGAACTGATAATATTTTGCAATTCTGATTAGTGTGAAATGATTCTCTTTGTTTTATTAATTTGCATCTCTTGATTACTACCGAGATTGAGCAATTTCTCATATTTTATTGATGATACTTGTTTCCTATTTTGAAAATTATCTTTATTTCCTTTGCCCATTTTTCTTTTTCTGGGAAGGGGGCAGGGGAGTGGGATGGTGTGAGGATATTGTTTTGTAGGAAATCTTTTTTACATTGTGGTACAAATTCCTTGTTGGTATATGAATTGTGAATTTATTCTTCCAGTTTTTAGAACTTAGCTGATTGACCTAAAAGTGACACATGACCCAAGCTTGCCCAACACAGTTTTTTCCCCTGAGAATATGAAAGAAATTGAGAACACAGAAGGCAGACACTGGGAGTTATGTTTGTGGCTGGGCTGAGGAGAAAAATCATGGTCTTCTTGTGAAGTCCCCAGTCATGTCCTGTTTCCTTCACTTCCAATGTCAACTCTTCCTTTGATTCTGTGAAATATGGCAGTATCCTTTCAATACCCACCTACCTAAAAATTATTATGCTGTGTGGAGTTCAATTGTTGTTGCTTCTAACCACAAAAATGAATATTAAAAATAACTTTAATATAACTCTCAAATTTCTGGCTTAGGTAATTAGTCTGAGAGTGATGTCATTAACCAAAAATCAGGATGATAGGAGCGAGCAGGGAGTAGCATTTGAGGAAAGATAGTTGATGCAGATTTGCCATGTTTAGTTGTGCTACCTGTGAAGTATCCAAGTGGAACTGCCCAGAAAGAGTGTGAACAATGTGAGAAAGAAAAAGGACCAAGAACAGAAACCTAGCTAATGCTAACTCTTAAAGAGGTAAAGGAGGCCATAAAGAGATCTGAGATGAGGTAGCTAGAGATCATGGTGGTGCGAGAAAGAGATTCAAGAAGTGGGGAACAGAGAACAGAATAAATGAGTAAGAGACCTGAGTTTAGGGAGAGAGTGGCTTATATTAGGTCAAGCAATATTTGGCAGTGAGGGGTCATAAATGGTGTTGCCATGGTCAGTGTTTTGGGCCAGAAATCAGACTGCAGAAGGTCAAGAAGTCAATGGGACATTAGGAAGTGGACAGTGTGTGTAGAGCCATATTTTGAGGAACTTAATGTGAAAGGAAGCAGACATAAGACAATAGTTAGAAGAGGTGCCAGGTTGAGGAGGGGATTGAAGGTGTGGGAGAATTGTGCATGTTAATATGTAAGGGAAAGGACCAGAAGGATAAGCAGAAAAATAGGCAAAAGAGACAATGATTTTTGGGAGACAGGAGGGAATGGGGCTGAACATAGATCGAGGGGTTCTTCTAAGAGGGAAAGAGAGTAAGGGTGTGTTTTGTCACATCGCAAATAGTTATTCACTGTGTAAGACATGCTATGAAGTATTACAGCATGATAAGAGGTTATCTAGGAGAGAACTATTAAATCTCTGTCTGTGGTGTCAGAAAGACTCCATCCAGATGGTTCATTTTATTCTTGTATGACCGACTGACTGCCTGTCAGCATAGCCTGAGTACTCAGAACCACAGACATTAGCTTTGTCACTTTATGGTTCTTGGGATCAAGGATTTTGTAGACTCAATGCATTTTTAGGCTCTTTTTGCTCAACTATAGGAATATATGATAGTGCAGAAAATAAATCTTGCTTCTTCCATTTCTTCATGCACAAATTCCATGAGGAAAGTCTCAGTTCTTCGTCAAGGTTACTGTATGAACAGAGAAGTTTCTCTTGTAATACTTCCCAACATTTTTCTACATCATGACACACAGGAAAAAAAAGGATAGTATTTTTCCTGTACGCTGGGGGTGCACAGGTTGCACAACTGGTATCAGGGACTCCTCCCTGTGTATCCTAAGTGTTTCAATAGGATACACACCTGAGCACACCTGCAACTTATTTGGTGTGCTAGCATTATTTCAACTGGGATGTCTGCCCTAAGGTTTTCCCTCATGCTTTGATCTCTTTTCAGTTTCTGCTGTATGATAAAGGACTTCCCTCTCACCACTAAAATCCTTACCAGAACTACGCAACATGTCATGTAGGAGGATGCTTAAATACTGAAAGCACATGGCTTGCTGTGCCCTTACATATCTCCTTCATAAATGTCTATATTATCTTAACTGTCTACATTCAAATATACTGTATAGGTTTCTAAATTATCTCATTGCAAAGTTCTTTCCTATTTCTCACTATATCAACTCTGGTATTAGTGTCATAGCTTATTCTTTTCCTCTTTTTCTTTTGGAAACTATGAAGGTATTTCTTTCACAAGTTAGAGTGGTATAATGATAGGAGAAAGCATGTTCATTACACTAGACACTATACTGCGGTATATATCTAATACATTATAAATAAATTTCAGTGTGACAAAACTGTTCCTATATCCCAGTAGGAAATAAGATATGTTTTTTTTTTTTTTAATTTTCTAAATGCATTTTAGGTTGTTCTCCCATGGATGGAGGCTTTTATGAAATGTGATTTTTGTAATTTATTTTTAACGCCTCATTTCTAGTTGTGCATAATTTTATATTTGGTCTCTGGAGATTAAGAAGTATTATTAACTCTATATCCTTTGTATTTAGACAAAGTTGTGGGAAGACAAGAACCTGGACTTTCTTGTTTAAACTATGACAAGGAGAAAAATACAGGAATGTATTATGCATGGAAATGTTGAGTTGTATGGGAAATTGTGTTTTAAGACCTACTGTAGATCTATGTTGGTGTCTGTGAAAGAGAGGATAATTAGTGCCTGCACTCTCAGTCATATCAGACTAAAGGTAATGGGGTGTAAGAAATGGTTCATTAGGCTCTCTCAAGTACTTTTACTGTGTCCATACTATTTATACCAGCAGAAAAAATTCAGTCTTTAAAATCAAGTCAAAGCATTAGCCTTAGATTCTTCAATATGAGAAATAACATTGAGTCATGATCCTTTGAAGTCAAATGAAAAAAATATACATAAAAAACCTACATAGTGTTTATTGGCTTATACGTCACCCACACAGAATACTTACAATGTCTAACCTCCTCCCTCTTGACTGCTGGCTGCACACCCGATATGTCTCCAGGAGCTTGGTGTGGAATAAGAGGTGAGTCAGAAACCAGTTTGCTAAACACAATCACTGCCCAAATAGGAATTTTATTTATTATTTATTTATTTATTTATTTTGAGATGGAGTCTCGCTCTGTTGCCCAGGCTGGAGTGCAGTGGTGTGATCTCAGCTCACTGCACCCTTTGCCTCCCGGGTTCAAGCAATTCTCCTGCCTCAGCCTCCTGAGTAGCTGGGACTACGGGCACGAGCCACCATGCCCAGCTAATTTTTATATTTTTAGTAGAGACGGGGTTTTACCATGTTGGCCAGGCTGGTCTGGAACTCCTGACCTCAGGTGATCTGCCTGCCTTGGCCTCCCAAAGTGCTGGGATTACAGGCGTAAGCCATCGCACCAGGCCAGGAATTTTAACTGAAATGGAACTTGTTGTGAAAAGTCACTTACCTGGGGTGGATGGAGAAACCTGGGGAGGAAGCAAGCAATAATGAGACCAGGGTTCTCTCTTCTAAAAAAGTCGCCTGTGATGGTGGATATGAAAATAAGGTTAATTAACAGAGGTTATAACGTCTCTCATGAACTTACTCAAATACTGCTTAGAGAGGTGTTGAGGCAGAGGTGTTGGAAAGGGGTGGAGTAGTGTGTTTGATGCTGTCTAGACCACATTTAGTTCTGGTGGAAATTTCTGAAGTTAGTCTCTTTCAATCTCTTTCCCCCCTTATCTCCCCCACGTTCTATAAATCTGGGATGCACTTCTGAGCTTTAAAGCTGATGCTGTGCATACTTTAGTGGCTATAGTTGGAAATTCTGTGGCTGCAAGCAGAACAATTCTTCAGCCTATGGAAAGAAAAAGGAGGTACCATGAAGAGTTAGTAGGGGAAGATCTAGCAGAATTTGCAATTTGGGATAAGCTGCATATCTCATTCTTCTGTGGTCCCTTCTGCATATTTGGAGAATAAAGTTGAATAACCTGTAATTCCTATATGAGTGGAGTCTATAAATGTTCTGGTAATGTCTTCAGAAACTAATTATATTAAGAGAATCTGATAGGTGCGGCAAACCACCATGGCACATGTATACCTATGTAACAAACCTGTACATTCAGCACATGTATCCCAGAACTTAAAGTAAAATTTAACAGAGAGAGAGAGAAAGAGAATCTGGTAGTAAATTAGGTCAGGCCTAATTTACTTGTGCCAGTTTAGTCTCTTAATATCCCATTAGTTTCTGGATCCCCTAAGCCTTGCAGGTAGCTGGGCAAAAGTAGTGAAAACAGCTCTGTCCTGGAGAGGAAGGAACCTTGTAAGTTCTTTGAGGGTAGTGACATGTCTGAATTGTGGCTCTGTGGCATCATGTACAACTGTGAGTGAATGAGTACATGCTCTTTTACTTTGATTGGTATGCTAGGAGAGGGAGATTTGAAGAAAGGAAGAGAAAGCATAGGAAATACATAGGAACTGCTCACTCCTTTGTGCATATTGCAGAGACCCTGTTTTATACATCACTGCTGAATTTGATCTAATGAAAGATAGACTGATCTATTGAAAGATAGACTGATCTAATGAAAGATACACAATGAAATGAAATACTTTGGATTCCTGAAAAACTCAATCCCTAACAGATATTTTGAGAAATAAACGCCAAACAACTAGCTTGAGGGATTGTTTAATGAAATTGACTACTTTGAGACACTGCCTTGATTGAAATCATTGTTTTGGAAATGGTAAAATTTCACTATAGTGGGGAAGATGGTCTTGATAAGCAAACTTTTCAGTACATTGGATGACTGGCTACCTATTCATCCACTCTCCTTAAGATTGATCTTGTCTTCATTTATTCTTTTTTTTTTTTTTTTTTTTTTTTTGAGACGGAGTCTCGCTCTGTGGCGCAGGCTGGAGTGCAGTGGCCGGATCTCAGCTCACTGCAAGCTCCGCCTCCCGGGTTTACGCTATTCTCCTGCCTCAGCCTCCCGAGTAGCTGGGACTACAGGCGCCCGCCACCTCGCCTGGCTAGTTTTTTGTACTTCTTAGTAGAGACGGGGTTTCACCGTGTCAGCCAGGATGGTCTCAATCTCCTGACCTCGTGATCCGCCCGTCTCGGCCTCCCAAAGTGCTGGGATTACAGGCTTGAGCCACCGCGCCCGGCCATTTCATTTATTCTTGAAAAAATGTCAGGAAATTGGTAGGTAAAAAATTGTCATTGGAAAATGTCTATAATGACTCAACACTATTTATAAGATGGTAGGAGTTCCAAATTGGGTTAAAAGTTCACAACATGAAACCAAATAAAAGGCCCTTGAAGTAACACTTTTTTAGAATTATGGCTTTTGTAAAGCAGCAACAATTGCTGAATACTCTTGAGAGCTTTTAAGATTGCTGTTAATTCACATTACTAGAACAGATACATGTAATTTGAACACAAGATTTGGAGACAAAAGACCTTGATTCAAGTTTCAGCATTGCCACTTGCTGCTGTGTCTCTTAATTTCTGAGTACTTTACTCATTTGTGAAGTGGGTAGAATGACATGAAAAAGTAGTGTATCATACAATGGATGTGCATTGTTAGTTCCAAAGTGCTGTACAAGCAGCAATAGGAATAGCGTTGTTACTAAGATAACTTTTATAAAGTGAACGTTCTTCTCCCCTTTTTAGCCTATCTTCCTAACTCCCTTTCATATTCTTTGGTTTTTCAAGATTGATTTCATCCTGAACACATTAACCCACTAAGCCTAGAGAAACGTGGTTTTTAGGCCTTCTGTGGTTGCTTGCAGAATGGTGTGGCTCAGAAGCCTACCATTTTTCTTGCTTATCCAGGCACTAAGAATGCAAATATTAACCCAGTTTCTTCCATTGGAAAAACACTTTCCCCCTTTCCCTGAGAATTGGGATTTAAACACATTAAGAGCAATTAGTACCTGAGCCAAGAATTCAGATTTTGAATAAAGCTGACATTTGCTCCTGGACGAGAGAGTGAAAAATGGTCCATAAAGTTTCTATTAACTTCAAAAGCAGCAACATCTGCTCCGATCCACAAAGCTTCAAAGTCTACCATGGAGGAACAGAGTGCTCTCTGTGAGCTAAGAATCCAGCCAGCAGTCAAGACCACAGTCTTCCTAGTTTGGCATTAAAACACTGAAGGAGGGCATCATTTCCAGCAAAACCTTGGAGCAGTTTTATGAAGCAAGATGTGAATGCAGTGTTATGGTTGAGGCTAGCTGAGAAAACTTGGGAGTGTAGCAACCTGAAAAAAGTTCTGCCCAATGCATTTATTTCAAAAAGGTTATTCCAGTGTCTTCCCCTCTTTCTCTTCCTCATCCTCATTTTTAACTGCTTCCTCCTCCTTATGTTCCTCCTCTTCTTTTTCTTGGTGGATTTTTTTTTTTCCTCCCACCATGAATATTTGCATAACTCAGTGTAGAAGTTTGTATCCTATACCTCTTTAGGGCTGCTTGCTGATGGAATATTTGTGTATTATCTATTAAAAATGACCCAATATTTTCCAAACAATACTGCAGTTTTCTCAGTTACATGAATTTCCCCCCCAAAATTTAGGGGAATTCCGGACCATTTTGCAATTAGTTAAGGATTATATTTCCTTATTTTTATTAATTTTATGTAAAGTGGGATTTATCAGTGGAGCATTCATTGACACTGACTTCAATTTATTCTGATGAAACTGACTGACATCTGTGTGTGCTGTTCATCAGTCATAATTTAAACCATTCTTAATTGCATTAAATGTAAATTAAGACATTCAATTTCAGCCATTATTTTTCATAAAACACTATGAACTGAGTTTTAGTGGGTCAAGAGATCCTACATTCAAGATAAATAGGGTAAATTCAAAACTTACCATTTATGTTCATATTTCACCCTTTGTCGACGATTTCTTTCGTTGCTTACTAGATTGGAACAATTAATTTTATCTCTGAAGAGACGGATGGCTAAGGAAGATGTAACTGAAGTTTTTAACAAATGATTTTATCATTTTTAGAGCTTGCCTATGTTTGAAATATATGATTTTAAAACCTTTAATTAACTATCTATCTAAACCTAATGATAATTTGAATTGAAAGTGCCACACTAAGTTCTCTGATTTGGAACTTGTACCTTTAAATCCTTCGATTTTAAGAATTTAGGATTACATTTTAAAAAATGGCTTAGCTATGCTAATATAAACTTTCAACACTATATCTTGGAATATAAATGTAAAAATTAGCAACATCTGTGATGTAGGACATACTAGATGACCTAATATATATAGTAAAGCATAATCTTCCCCACTTCCCTTCTGGATAAGTATTGCATTTTCCAAATAATGTACCCTAGTTTCATTTGTAAGCAACTGTTTCTAACTCCTGCAATTCTTCCCATTGAATCATGTTTTAATCATATAATTATTAGATGATAATGATAATTTTTAATAGTAAATAATAAATAGGCATTGTATGATATATTTTAATGAGAATATTAAACTATGGTTAATAGTCACCCCTAAAGAAAAATTCAAATAGTATAGCCTATGATGGAGAACCTGAGCAAAATCAGGCTCAGGTGAAAGTCACACTGTTAGCAACAATTAGTTTTCAATGGAATAAAATATCAAATAGCTGTGGTGGAGAGACTGGATTTGACTGGGTACCTGATACTGATTTTTATCTAGGGAGGTATCGGGATACTTTTAGGCATAGAGTTTTTGTTTTATTTGTCTCTAAAAAATAATCCTCTCGACGTACATGACTAAATACCAGATTATTCTTAGAGAGAAAAGAAGTTCCCAGGATCTTCTGGATGTGCTCGTATGCTGAGGTTATACTGTACTGTGCAGTAGCCACAGGTGATGTAGATGTATTTAAGAAGAACATGCTGTGCCATTCAGCCCAGTCAATGGTGAGAGGTTTCCTTTGACAACAAACTAGCTACAACTTTGCCATGCATTAAACCCCTTTGTTTTCCAATGGAAAGTTGGTCAACAAAGAGAAGAAAACTGTCACACTTGCCTTAGTAACTTCTGTAGTAAAATTTTATATGACTGTTATATACGACATTTACATTCCCATGTCAGTTCAACTGATGGAAAATGAAGTGTTACAATAAGTCTGGAGATGGGTAGTGATGCAATCATTCTACCAGTTTCTTGCTATTAATATATGTCTCTTACTCATTTTTAAAGATAGCATAAATGAGAGTACTGAATATAAATGGCTTTTGTAAGTCATCCAGGTCAGTGAAGCATGTCATTGTTTGCAACCTGAGTTCCATGAGAGCTCCGGGTGGTTGATAGGCATACTGTATATTTTTCTCATAAATGAAAAATACAAACAATACTCACAGCATTTAATGAATATTATAAAAAACACAATATTAGTTTCCACAGGAAAAAATTAGTTGCATGTACTTAATAATATGACCTTAGTGTGTCATCTTTAAACTATGTAAAGCCCATATAGAAAGGCATTGTATAATTTATTTCTCCAGATGTAACATTAACAAACATTTTATTATGATTTATTTTTTGGCTCCTTGAAAGATGAAGTAAGTTCCTTAGTATTAGCATTGCTAATGATTTTAATGAGGCATTAAAATGTTGCAGTATTGTAGGAACATTTTTCTTTTTTTAAAACATTATTTCATTAATATTTCACAGGACTTTTAATTTTAAATTGATGAAAGAACCTGAAAGCATAATCCACAAAGTGTCAAAGTGCTTGAACAGTGGGAAAGAACCAGAGAAAGGCAGGGCACAGTGATGGGTTGAGGTCTGATGAGATGTCCCTGCACTGGGACCACTCTGTGACATTGCAGTCTCTTGTTGCTGAAATGAATACAAAACAATTTTCTCTTCTTGCTCAGGGTTTTTCTGCCTCAGTCTGCAGAAATCTGGCACACTTAGCACAGACTGTTTGTACTTCCAGATTAAGGGTGGGAAGCCAGACACACAAAGAGCTTTTCTAGGAGAAGATAGTCTGTTGATTCACTTCTGTGTAACAGTAACCTTCCTCGTTGGATATTTATCATTTGACTCCTATCTACTACATGCTATTTAATAATTCTTGTGTTTCCATGGCATCTTAGAGTATGCAGAATGCTTTCATGGGCATTATATTGTTCAGTCATCACAAAGACCCCTGTGAACGATGTGGCCTTTAGGGGAAATTATTTTCTCCCCCAAATCATAGTACCTGTGTGAGGAGTTGCTATTCAGCAGTTACTGCAAAGTGACTGCTCTTCAAAGTATATAGAGCAGAAGACATAGGGACAAGCAGTTTCATTCCTAGCTAGCAGAGCTCTCATATGGGTTCACAATCCCAGGAAGAATGGGTTATTTTAGACATTTGAGAAAGTTTAAACAACAGATGATCCAAGGACTAAGCAACCTTTACAGCTGCACAGTGAAAATCCTGGCACAAAGGGGAACTGTTCTTGAATAAATTCTCCAATGTCACAGGCAAAAATAGCCCTTGTCATGGTTTGGCCTCAGCAGCTGTTTGTTCTGCCTGGATCAGAGCATGGCAGAATAGTATTCTGGCTGTACAGTATCACTATCTTGTACATTTCATTATCCATAAGCCTGATACTGCCCTTAAGCAGCCCTCAAGGCTACACCTTAAAGCTCTATATACCCTGGAAGCAAACACTTTTATCAGTTCTTGCTTTGGAGGAAGTGTGTTTCAGATCTTTAACACAGTCTCTAAGTCAGTATAGCTGATTTAGACTCAACTCAGCTGGGGGTTGTGGAACCAGGAAAAAAAAAAAAAAGATCTCTTGCTATGAAACCAAGTGCCGGGATATCCAACTCTTTTTTTTTTCATTCCCTAGGCACTGATTTTCAACATGTGGTCCATGGACCCTCCATACTTGAATCGCTGGGGTGGGATGAGGTTGGGTTTGGGATGAGAGGGGAGGAGTAGGAGATGAATAAAGGGAGAAGGGGTACTTATTAAAATGCATATACTTGGACCCAAACCTATTGAGTCAGACTCTCTAGAGAAAGATTTGGGGAATCTTCATTTTAAACAGGATTCTTAGGTGCTTCAGAATAGTGCTGGTTCCTTGTTTTAATTTTTTTGGCTAGTTGGTTTAGGGTAATTGTATTGCGTTTACTTCAGTACTTAATTAGTTTGTAAAGATAACATTTATTACTAATTAAAAATAGTTCTGTTGATGCAGCGTTTGTACTACCGCTTGAGAATGAGGGGTTTGCACTAACCCTGTAATGTTGGTATGTACCTGGGTCAAGTAACTCTGTGAGGATGGAAGTGGTACTCTTGTTTCAATCTCAGCATCAGAAAGCCTTCTTGCAAATATACAGGCAGTCGTAGTTGATCACAGTGAACAAGCCAAGAGTGCAAATCTCTTTTTTTCTGGTGGCTTAATGACACCTACCCAAGAATGCTAGGAGGTGTACAGAAAAAAACTAAAAGCTAAAATGCAAGCCGGTCACTTATTCTGTGTGTTAGCTAATATAATAAAAGCTCCATTGAGGAGATGGCTTAATACCTTGACTAAAATTAAATTTTTGTGTTATCTGTGGATTTCAATTATTCATGCTATTCCAAAACTCCAAAGCATGAAAAATCTAGAGCTACTTATTACCTGTTCTAGTAGAACCTCCAATAAGTATGTGGAAGCCAATATCAGTATAAATAGAGCAATGGACTCTGTCGCTCTACCTCATTTGTTTTTAGCATTTTAATAGGGCTCAAATTTTCAGTGTGTAGTTCAAGATAAGAAAGTTGGTTCATGTACTACCATATTGGCTCTCCTATGAATGTTGGAACATATTTTTTCCCACTGACATGAACTGATAGAAGTGTCTCATTCCATCACATGGAGTGCCATTTAACTCTAGTGACTTCTGGTGCCCCTCAGATCATGCTGACTGTCAGGAAAACCAGACCCCCAGGCCCAGACACGTGCACAGACTTTGATTGCAGTCAATTCACGCACCCTGAGGCATAGCAGGTCTGTGTGTCAGAAGAAGTGGGCAACATAAAAAACAAGTCACTTATTACCCTGACATAAACAAATGCTGATGTCCACTCTACTTTCAAAAGCATATTCTTTTAATCCCTCTGTCCCCCACCACACAAGCGTGCATATGTGTGCACCACACCCTCAAACTCACTGAGTAAATAAATCCCTTTCTTTAAAAAATGGCAGCTAAGGCCCAGAAATATTGAAAAGGAAACTCTCTAATGAAACATGTGTCTTGGCTTGCTTTAATAAGCCTACTTCAAAATGGACAGTTCGGTTAAGGGGGAATTTTTATTTGCATCTTATTTTGTCTTAGAATGGTTTAGGTACTCATCACTGCAACTAATATGCATAAATTAAGAGTTATCTAAAAGATTATGTAGTATTGATATAAATAGAGACCCAGAGAGATCTAAAGGACATACAGGACAGTGAGTAGAGAACAGGTGCCCTTAACTATACAAACACATAAAGATTAGAAAATAGAAAAATAGCTCAGTTCTAGGCAGATGAGTTAGATGGCCTCTAAAGTCCTTTCTGCCACTCATGTTCTATGATTCCATGGTGTGTTGGCTAAGACAATAAGCTTTGGAAAGACTGCCCAGGTTTGAATTTCAGTGCTTCCTTTTGCGAATGGTGTTAAGCTCACAAGAGGAAGAATTGAAATTCAAACCGGGACAGTCTTGACCATAGAGAGGTAAATTATTTCACCTCTCTATGTTTATTTCCTTGTCTAAATAAAGAGTTTTATGTTAAAATCCTCATAGGGTTGTTGTGAGAATTAAATGAGTCAATACATATATCTGCTATGCAGTAAGAATTCAGTGGGTTTTAACTAATTACAATAATGTGTTGAATACCTATGATATGCCTTCAGATGTTATGAGGAGAAACATGAAAACAAATTTTTGGTGTAGTTCTTCTTTTCATGACATTTACACTCTATCTATGGAGAGAAGATTTACAAAAATGTAATAGGAGAGGAAGTATAAAACAGCATGGTACTGACTTAACTCACAATAGGAGGCAGAGAAGAAAAAAAATATAGAGGGAAGAGTGTATGGCCAGAGGACACTAGGTAAGAAGGTCAGATGGGGCTCATCTTTAAAGGAAGGAGGAGGTTTATGTTGGTGGGTAGATGGAGAAGGAATCTTTGAGTCTTTTCCCTTTTAAATCCCTGATAGTCAATCTATCACCAATTTCTTTCTCTTTAATATGTCATTCAAATCTAAATAGTCCTTTCTACTCTCATTGCCATGATTGCAGTCCAGGGCCTCATGACCTTAAGGTGGAATGATGCAGGGGGCTCCCAACTCAGGGAAAATGAACGGAGGAATTGACACGAGAATAAGATTGAGAAGACTGTAGTTGTCTGACTAAAAATGAGGTCTGAAAAAGTAAGGTGGGGCTAGGTTATGGAGACTTTTAGGAATTGGCAAAGGACATTCAGCTTAATGTGCCTGGCAGTAGGACACTGTTAGAAATGCACCATGATAAAATTGGTATTTAAATGCACTGTACGTGTTGAAAGTGGAAAGACTAGAGACATGAAATCAATTGAAATCATGGTTCCAAGTCTAGTTGTGCATGAGAATCAACTGGAGAGCTTTATCCCCCAAGTCTTCTGATTCAGTAAGCCTGGGGCAACCTGAGAATCTGTGGTTTTGCAAAATTCCCTCAGGTTATTGTGCTCTGCATCCAGGGTATGAGAAGCACTGAGCTGGGAGCCCACTGCCTCATTCCAGGCTTGAGGTCATGTGCCCCTGTAGTACAATCACAGCAATGGGAATAGAAAGGACTATTTAGATTTGAATGACATATTAAAGAGAGAAAAGAAATTGGTGACAATTTGACTATAGGGGATTTAAAAGGGGAAAAGTCTCAAAAATTCCTTTTAAGTTTCTACTCTGATAGAAGAAAAGGTAGTTTGAAATACATTATGGGACTGTTGAGTTTGAGTATATGGTAGTTCACTTAACAGTGCATATTCTGTAGGCAGGTGGAACCTGAAGACTGCAGCACAAAGCAAAGGTCAGGACTGGAGATAAGGATTTTAGGGTCACTGGCATAGAGTTGGTGGTTGAAGCCATTAGAGTGGCTATGCTTACCAAGGTGAATATGTATAGAGAGATAAAAGATAAGTGTTAAGAGTAGAACCTCATATTATACCTATCTACCATTGGGCAGTAAAAGGATTTCAGCCAGGAAAGGAGACAAAGAAGTTAGGCCATTTAGAACGTAAGATGATTGAACTAGAAGCTTTTGAAAGTTTTACAAGTGGTGACAAAACTATATAGATCATCTGAATAATGTCCATGAAGTCTTAATGGGATGTTCTACATACAAAATATGAATTTATTGTGAAAACATGCAATTCGTTATATATATATATAGACAGAGGCTTACTATGTTGCCTAGGCTGGTCTCAAACTCCTGGCCTCAAGCAATTCTCTTGCCTCCACCACTGAAAGCGTTGAGATTACAGGAATGAGCCGCTGTGTCTGGCCAAGAATGCAATTTGATGGTCAACCTTTCTATCAGTTATTCAGTGGTTCTGGTGCAAGGAGTTGAAATGGCAGAGATGTGAAATAACAACATAAGGATCTGATAGGTCTCCTTTAGGGGATAGATGAAGTTCCTACAGAACCACCTACTATGTTTGGTGCTGTCTTTATACTTTACATGTATTAATTTAATCTTTACAATTGCCTGAAAAGGTAGGTATTATTATGCATATTTTATAGATGAGAACATTCACACTCATAGTGATTACATAACTCACCCAAAGATATATAATGAGGAAGAGGAATAATTGAGATTCTAACCAAGACTTATTCCAAAGTATGTGTTCTTTCAGACAACTTATCAAAATTTTTCCACTGACCTACCTAGAATGGCAGAAGAGAATGCATTCACACTCGGGGGGATCAAAAGCAGTCTACTGAAAGTAGGAATTTTTTGAATTCTATGTTTTAAAAATTCATGCACATTTTGCATTCTATTTCTTACTTTATTTTAATATAAAAATAATGTTTTAAATCATTGAAATTCCCCATCCAAGAAGTACCATGTTTCTCCAGTGTCTGCAGTATGTCCTGGCACACTGCCTGGTTCCTTGTGGGAGTACACAGCACTATATCGTAACCACCTTCTAGTGCCTGGTACATAGTAGGCACTCAGTAATGAGTTGGTGAATTAATGTATGAATCAAAGGGCCATAAAAGTGAGCTGCATGTACCTTTTACTGAGAAGGCAACTTTCCATGGAATGACTTCAAATACTTCAAGACATGGATGAAGTTTATATCCTGTGACTTACTCTGTGGTTAGATGAGGCACACTAACGTTATTCTATATTGAGAGATCTGAGTAGTATGTGTAGGGGAGTGCTGTTTTGGTGAGGTTGGCTGTAGAGGGGTCTTAGATGAGAATTAGGTATAGCATGTGGTCTTGCTGGTGGGAGGCAGATACAGAGAGAAATCAGAAACTATAAAGTGAGACTTCTGAATATGAGAGGGACCATCACCACCTGTATGTGGTGATTGAAGTGGAGATTCAGGAAGTCAGCCCGATATTAATGTTAATGATAAAATCACCACAAATACTCATAACTTTCAAATTTCATCAACCTGAAGACTGCTACCATGTTGTAGATAAGCATTTATCATTCATTCATTCAACAAACATGTATCAAGCGTGTATAATGTGTCAGGCATAGGGCCAGGGAAGATGTTTATAAAGATAAAATAGATGTGGCACTTGCTCTTAAGGAACTTACAGTCTATTGCAGGAAATGAGATAAAATATAAGATAAACAGCATATAAGATAAACAGCAATAACTAAGGAATGCACAAATCAAATATTGTAGAATTTCATGGAAGAGCTTACTTCTTGGGAGAATCAGGAATTGCATCTGGAGGGGACAGCATTTGAGCTCAGTCTTAAAGGATAAATAGGATTTGGTCACTTTATAGATGTACTAATAATATGTTTACTAGCCTCTTGGCATGAATTACTGTCACTGAGGCCCAAATGATTTTAGAAGGCAAAATTTACCTGTATTTGTTTTTGTTTTGCTGCATGTACGGAATACCCGTTAGTAGTCAAGATGCCTAGCCAATATGATGCTCAGGCCAAGATGTCACATTTTGTCTCTAAATTCCTCTCTTTCTATAACAATTATCATGTCATTTTGTGTTAGAAGGAAAAAGTTTGGACATATGCAATTTTCTGTTGAAGACATCATTAAATAACAGAATTTATTAACAACTACAGTTGAAACAAAGGACACATCAACTGATTGTTAGTTCCCTGCCACCAAATGAAGATATATTATCGGTATTTGTGTTAAATATTCCATTTTAACAGTGCAGATACATATTCATTAGCAGGCAGAATAACCTTAGAGTTGGCACTTTGCAAATGCTTGTTATTTTTGCCAAGTCTGTGCAGGTTTTAAAACTTTGTATTACCTTCTGCATGTAATCTCAGAGTCTGTCATTCACATGTAGAAAACTCACCTCTCTATTTAGCCCGTGGTTGGTGAGAGATAGACATTTACAGGGCCCCTCTGCCCTTGAGCTGTTCCATTAGTGCATGGAAAGCACCTTGCAGCCTGTGACAAGCGCAGCAGATCGGCACTAAATCAAAAATCAGTGCCAGCCAGGGATCTAAGCCACCATGAAGGTCACAGCCATCAACTGCATGCCATCTCAATCCAAACAAAACACATTGGATACAGGGGGATTTTCACAACTCACAATAGGTGACAAACATTTCATGTCAGAGTAATCCATAGCAGTGAAACTGGGAACTGACCTTTTAAGTACTGTTGAGTATTTAATCAAACTTTGAAAAAGCTGGAAGTAGTTTTTGGTAATATTTTACATTTATAAACAAAATATAACAAAATAAAACCTCTATAGCATGTTGTTACTGCATTCAGGATTTCGATGAAAAAATCATTTTTTTGTTTCAAAAGAAAACACATGTTTTTAAGATATAAAATCATCAGAAACATTATATAAATATAGTTTTTATTTGATTTCTTGCTTTGAAAAGTGTGTCATTGAAACTCACTATGAAGTGAACAATTTGTACTGTAAACTGCCTAGTTTAGCTTATTCTGAGAATTTATAATTAGCATCTATATTAAATAGAAAATATTTGGTCTTAGACTGACTTTATTTCAAGTTCACTTTCAGCAATCCAATTCAAGTTGAAGTTGCTGAATTTGAGCCTATATATTAATAAGATTTCTGTATTGTTCAATGAAGATTTCTAGTAATAGAAACATTATTTAAATGTTGTAGATGCAATTCTCTTTTTACTTCCCACTAAAACAAACAAACAAAAAAACTCAAGGAAGAAAAATGTATCAGAACTAAATAATGAACTCTCTACTTCATGAATTTTATGAGATTCTGAGAATCAATTATCTAGGTTAATAAGAAGTGTTGGATAGCCAAGCAAAGTAAACTGGATTTTGCTAAATTAACTTGGAAAATTCCTGTGCTTCACAAAATGAAAAACTTATATGCAAAATTATTTTCATAATTGAACTAGCATAGTAGTGATCTGATTGAATTATATCACACTGCTATGGGAGGAGGGGATGAGGCAAAAGCTTAGTTCTGCTTTTGATGAAATAACTGACAAGAGGCTAACATAATACACTTATACATTATTCCTACTAAAAATAGCTTTTGTGAATGATATTCAACAAAACAATGGATACAGAGAACAGAGTAAAAATGAAATACTTGTTACCATCTAATCACATTTGGAGCAACCAAGACTATTTTAAGAATATGCCATTTCAGAAACAAATGCTTCAACCCAGCTCTCTCTACCGTTGAGTGAATTCACAGTTAATTTACACTAGCTGGTGAAGAAGTTTCATGGCACTATGAAAGCAAGGCAATCTAGCAGGAGTGTATGTAATGGAAGAATGCCATCTGCTGGTGAGCCCTATCAAATCCATAATTAGGAAAACCTGAGAACACATACCCTGTAGACAAGGAAGATTCAAAGTTTGAGGAAGCATTTTTTAATTCTGAGAAATCTGCCTTCATTAAGCTGATGCATACCTTTGATATACATTATTCATTTTAAATTAACTTGATTACTAATTTCCTGGAATCACTAGTCAGGAAAACCTTGAAAAGAAATCGGCGCAAAGGGCTTTTTTTTTTTCTTTTTGCCAATTTACAAAGTTTTTATATTCATCATTCATCAGTAGTCAGTCAGTGAGTCTGTTCTATTTAAAAACTCTGGCTTTTCACTTAATGCATCCCATCTGTTTCTGAAATAAATTGCAATAATCCGTGTTTAATTTTAATCAATGTATTACTAAATATGCAAATTATATTAAAAGCCGTGGTTTGAAAAAGCTTTCATTTGTAAATATGGTAGCTTAAAACAGGAAGCATATCTAAAAGCCATTTAGCTACAGTAGCCTAACTCTAACACTGTAGCTGATTTATAAAGCAGATCACAAGTTGATCTTTCTCCCACAAGGGGATATGTAAAACTGTTGCATATCAGATTTTGTTAACGTCTGATGGGCTAGTGCTTACAGTGTAAGAGACTCGTACTTCAGCAACCATGTCTTTTACATTTAAATTAAGGTAATCTTATTCCATTCTACATCTTTCTAATTTTTTTATACAATCTAGCATATGAATTTGCGTGATTGGTTTATGAATCACAGTTAAAGCAAATTGAGCAAGCCTTTCAATCAATCTTAAAATTTTAGTGTCTACTTTGCTTGTGATTTGCATAATTAATTGTGGAAGGGATCCTTTGGGAGGCTCCCTTTTCCCCCTTTTTCCTTTCCTACCTTGTGTCTCATACACTGACTAGACAGATTGGGAATGATACTGGAGTTCTTTTAGGCCTGCTAGATGACTTTGTTAGGAATCTAGAAATTATGTGTTGCTTTGTTCTCTCTGATCTGGCTGGACCAAGAGGTAATTCTGAAAATTAGGTCTGTTATCTGCAAAACAATTCAGTAGCATGACTGTGATTGAATTGTGTATACAGTTTACCAAGCAATTACCTTAAAGGAGGATTTCAGAACTCTTTCCTATATAAAAGTCATGAGTATGTAGGAATACACACACACACAAGAACACACACACTCACGTAACAACATTATATATAAAGTTTTATATATAACATTAGATATAATGAAAATATATATAATGCTGACATATAACAAATTATAGATATGTTATGTATATATCAACATTATATATATAACAACATTATATAAAAATCATGTCCATATATTGAATTCTGTCATCTACTAATTGTTGTACTGGATTGGGTAGTACATTACCACAAGTATGGTCTAATTAGTGCCTTGCTAAAGCAGCTTCAAGAATTTTGCCAGCCTGTTGTTAAACAGAGTAATTATTAACAATCAAATTATATAAACTTATGATTTAAAATTTATATTAATGTAATAACTGCTCAAAAACATCACTTTCTAATTATGGTGTACATTTTAACATCTATACTCTTAAGGTTATTTACATCCATCTTTTGTATCCGTGTGGTACATTTCTCCCCAACTCTACATTTAGTGATATCAAATTGGTAGCTTGAAATTGGCCACAGTGGGATTATTTACACAACAGAAATTGGCAAATGCTACAAAGCAAGTCAAGGCTATTTCCGTCTCTATACAGCTGATTGTTAACTATTTACCAGTGCACCACTGTCTTTAACTATAATACACACAGAGCAACTCAATACATGTGTCTGTTATTTATTCTTGAGCTCTCCTAAAATAGTAATAACAGCTTTCATAGACCTCTTTACAAGACGTGAAATGTATATTTGATTCCCTAAGGAATCTTAGCCCACAATTTCTTGTTAGCTTTAAAAATTAAGGCTTTGGCCGGGCGCGGTGGCTCAAGCTTGTAATCCCAGCACTTTGGGAGGCCGAGACGGGCGGATCACGAGGTCAGGAGATCGAGACCATCCTGGCTAACACGGTGAAACCCCGTCTCTACTAAAAAATAAAAATAAAAAAACCTAGCCAGGCGAGGTGGCGGGCGCCTGTAGTCCCAGCTACTCGGGAGGCTGAGGCAGGAGAATGGCGCAAACCTGGGAGGCGGAGCTTGCAGTGAGCTGAGATCCGGCCACTGCACTCCAGCCTGGGCGACAGAGCGAGACTCCGTCTCAAAAAAAAAAAAAAAAAAAAAAAATTAAGGCTTTTTCCCTTAGTGTAATAGATAATTTGGAAAATACAGAAAAAATATTTTTTTAATGACTTTATTATTTTGAAAGGCTAAAAGTAATCACAAATTCATAATTTTCTAAACAATTTGTGTCTTGCATATTGGTTTATCAGACAACTTATTACTGAGTTTAGGAGACTGCCAAGCAATGCGAAGGTTAGAAAATGCTGGAAAATTAGTTTGTGGAATGAACTCACTGCAATAATATAAATAGTAGAAACATGCCAAGGACCATCTTTGTTAGAAATAAACTTATTTCTCTATGCAGAAGACTTATTAATCAACCTCAGGATGTTTAATAGTGTAAACAAATTAAAAACCTCAGCTTGTGATCCAAGGTCATTTTCAAATTGGAAATGACCTCAGCCTGCCCCAAGAGGGCTAATGATGTAAAAATAAGTAGGGCCCAGTCCTCTGGGGAACTCAGCGCAGGTCAGCGAGGCTCTTTTGGTGAATGCACCAATCTGCTCTGCCTCCACAGGCCTTTGTGTAGCCAGACTCCCTGGGAAAGGTGGGCTGTCTGCTGTTGCCTGGCACATATGTAAGAATTTTCTTTTTCAATTTCCTTTTCTATTTTTCTTAGATTTATACTCATGTACAAGAAAAAGCTCATAAGACACTAAAAATATCACAATGGTAAATTTTCCTTTCCTAAACAGAAAGAGAATTCAAGAGTAATGATTTTTCTTTATAAAAGTTATTTTTTAAAGTTAAATATTAATTTAAAATATATTAACATTTGAAGAATAGCATTTTAACGATTACCTACATACCTACTCCTTTAAAAAAAAAAAATTTGAAGTTCCCTGTGTGTTCATCTCTTCCCTCCCTACTTAAAGGTAATCATTACACTGACATGGGGTGTTTGCTTGTTCTTACTCGCTGTGTTGCCATATTTTTTCTTCTAAACAATATGTTGTTTAATGTTGTATGCTTTTGGCCTTTATATGAAGAGCATCATACCATATATATTCTTTTGTAACTTCATTGCTTCTACTGTAAGTTATTACTTTTAACTCTCACCTAATAGTCCATTGTATGAATTTGCCACAATTTATTCATTCTCCTGTTGGTGAACATTTGGGCTGTTTTCAATTTTTTTCCTAATATGAATAGTGTCACTATACTATGAACATTACTACACATGTATTTTGGTGTATATGTGCAAGAGTTTCTTTAGGTATGTGCCTAGGAGTGGAATTGCATGCCTTCAAATCTACTAAGTAATGCCAAATTGCTTTTTCAAAGCGATTATAGTGATTTCTACTGCCACTAGCAGTGTACAAGTGTTCTAGTGGCTCATGCTAACACTTAATATTGTCGGAATTTTTAATTTTTGCAAGCTTTGCAGATGTGAAATGTCATCTTACTATGAGCATCTTTTATCTTTTTACACTTTTGGCTACTTCTGCCTCCTCTTTGTGAAATGCCTGCTCAAGTCTTCTGTCCATTCTCTATTGGATTGTGTTTCTCTGGTGATTTATAGTAGGTCTTTGTATATTCTGGGTACAATTTTGGGGGGGTCATGCAAATTACTTCTCCCAGAGTGTGGTTTACTTATTTATTCTCTTAATTTTTTTTTTTTTTGGTAAACAGAAGTTTTTAACTTTAATACACTGGAGTTAAATTTATCACTTTTTCTTTATGGTTAGTACTTTCTGTGCTATGTCAAGTAAATATTTCATTATCTTGAGATCATAAAGATATTCTTCAATTTTGTATTTTAAAAGTTTCATACTTTTGCTTTCAATATAACTCCTAATCCACAAGGAATTTTTTGTTTATGTGTGTAAAAGGGATCTATAATAAAGAATCTAATTCCATTTTTGATGTTTGACTACCAACAGCTTTCAGGCTCCACCCCTCCCCATTTCCCTCTTGCCCAGCGTCTGGCAAAGCTGATTCCCCTCCCTTGGTGCCAAAGAAAAGTTCAAATCATCCCTCATACCAGCCCCATCACTGACCACATTAAAAATCAAAGACCCTTGTCCCTCCCTCCCTCAAGCCATTTAGAACTGACTTGGGTGCCTGTCCTGTTCTGACCAGAAAGCCTCATCGTGTGTAATAAACTTTTAAAATACCTTCTTGTTGTATATGTGGTATCAACAATCTTGATATCTGAACCAGTTTTGGATGGGGGCATTGAGCTCACCTTTCATGGGGCAACCACAAAAATAAGACCCAGAATATACAACCACAAAAATGAGACCCAATTTCACCTTTTCCCCGACGTGAATAACCAGCTATCTTAGTGATATTAAATTTAAAACTCCACGAACAATACAAAAATTAGCTGGGTGTGGTGGCGCGTGCCTGTAATTCCAGCTACTCGGGAGCTACAAATAGGAGAATTGCTTGAACCAAGGAGGCAGAGGTTGCCGCAAGCCGAGATCACGCCACTGCACTCCGGCCCGCGTAATAGAGCGAGACTCCACCTCAAAACAAACAAAAAGTCAGTCGGGTGCAGCGGCTCACGTGTGTAATCCCAGCACTTTGGGAGGCCAAGGCGGGTGGATCACTTGAGGTCAGGAGTTCTAGACCAGCCTGGCCAACATGGTGAAACCCCATCTCTACTAAAAATACAAAAATTAGCTGGGCGTAGTGGCACGGGCCTGTAATCCCAGCTATTTCGGCAGGCTGAGGCAGGAGAATTGCTTGAACCCGGAAGGCGGAGGTTGCAGCGAGTCGAGATCGCACCACTGCACTCCAGCCTGGCGACAGAGAGAGACTCCATCTCAAAATGGAAAAAAAAAAAAAAAAAAAAAAGAGTCCATCTTTTCCCCATCACCTTTGTTAAAAATCAGACCTGTTTCTGGGTTCTAGGTTCTCTATTTTCTCCTGTTGGTTATTTTTGCTATTTCTGTGCAAATGCCACTATCTTAATTGCTCCAGCTTTATAAAACACCTGTTATCTGGTAAGGCAAGTCTCTTCCTTCTGTTTTTCTTCTTTAGTAGTGTTTAGTTCTTGGCCCTTTTCTTTCCATATGAATTTTAGAATCAGATTATTAGTTTCCACAAAGAAACCTTGTTAGGATTTTGATTGAAATAGCATTGAATCTTTACATCTTTATGAATTTGTCTTCCAATCCACGATTACAAGATTTATACTCCATTTATTTAGTCTTTTTATCTCTTTCAAAAAAATTTTATAATTTCTTCATAAGGATCTTACCCATTGTTTGTTAGATTCATTTCTAGGCACTTTATATTTTTGGATGCTGTTGTAATTAATGTCTTTTTTAAAGATAATTACAGCTAGGCAGGATGACTCATGCCTGTAATTCCAGCACTTTGGGAGGCTGAGGCAGGAGGATCTTTTGAGCTCAGGAGTTCAGGACCAGCCTAGACAGCATAGTGAGACCTTGCCTCTGCTAAAAACCAAAACAATTAGCTGGGTGTGGTGGTGTGCACCTGTAGTCCCAGCTTCTTGGGAGACTGAGGTGGGAGGCTCACTTGAGCCAAGGAAGTTGAGGCTACAGTGAGCCATGATCGTACCACTGCCCTTCAGCCTGTGTGACAAAGTGAGACCCTGTCTTAATAAATAAATTAATTAAATAAATAAAAGATAATTGTAGATTAATATGCAGTTTAAGATACAACGCAGAAAGATCCTTTGTATACTTTGCCCAGTTTCCTCCAATGGTAATCTTTTTCAAAATAATAGCATAATATTACAACCAGAAAATTAATACAATTCACTGATTTTATTTAGATTTTTCCAATTTGAATTGTACGAATGTGTGTGTTAAGTTCTATACACTTGTATTTTTTTTTTTTTTGAAACAGGGTCTTGTTCTGGCAACCACTAATTGGTCCTCCATTTCTAAAATTTGGCACTCCCCAAATTTTATTTGCATGGAATAATGTAGCGTGTACCTTTTTGGGATTATAAAGTTACATACTATATTATTGTACTCAACAGAATTCCCTAGAGACATCCAAGTCATATGTATCAACAGACATTTATTTTTATTGCTTAGTAGAATTCCGTGCTGTGCATATACCACAATTTCTTTAACCATTCATCTGTTGACGTCCAGTTTTTAACAATAACAAATAAAGCTGCTATAACCCTTAATATTAGGGTTTTTATGTTAAAATAACTTTCATTCCTGTGGCATAAATGTCCAGGAGTGCAATTATTGGGCTGTATGGTAGTTGCAAGTTTAACATTTTAAACAACTGTTAAACTCTTTTCCAGAGTGGCTTACCATTTTACATTCCCACCAGTTATGTATGAGTGAGCCAGTTTCTCTGCATCCTTGCCAGCATTTGGTGGTGTTATTTTTTAAAATCTTAGTCATGTTGATATGTGTGTGGGGGTATCTCATTGTAGTTTTAATTTAAAGTTCCCTAATGGCTTATGATATTGAATACCTTTTCATGTGCTTATTTTTATCCTCTTTGGTAAAATGTCTGTTTATATATTTTGTTCATTTAATAGATTATTTTTTACTGTTGAGTTCTGAGAGTTCTTTACATATTCTAGAATTTAAAATATGTAAGTTCTTTGCTAGATATTTGGTGCTATGATTTGAAAGATGGCATTCCCTCCAAAATTCATGTGTTGAAACTTAATCCCCATTATGATGGTATTAAGCGGTGGGGTCTTTTTGGGAAGTGATTAAGTCAGGGGGACTCTCCTCTCATGAATGAATTAGTGCCTAGCTGGAGGGAACTAGCTTAGGCCCTTTTTGCCCTTTCCATCCCTTCAGCTATTTGAGGACATAGCATTTGTCCCCTCAGGAGGATGCAGCAACAGGGCTCCATCTTGGTTGAAAGTGGAGATGGGCGCCTCACCAGATACCAGACGCTGGTGATTAGATCCTGGAATTCCCATCCTCCAGAACTGTGAAAAATAAATGTCTGTTCTTTATAAATTACCCAGTTTGAGGTATTTTGTTATAGCAGTACAAAAGGACTAAGGCATATGACTTGCAAATATTTTCTCCTGGTGTGTAGTTTTCCTTTTCATCCTCTTTATGTAGCTTTCACAGAACAAACATTTCTAATTTCAGTGAGGTCTAATTCATCAGTTTTTCTTTTTTATGGATCATGCTGCTGTTGGTGTCAAGTCTGACAACTACTGGCTCAGCCCCAGAACCTGACAACTTTCTGTTATGTGTTTTGCTGAAAGTCTTATAGGTTTATATTTTACATTTAAGTCTGTGATCCAATTTGAGCTCATTTTTAAAATATAAAGCATGCAATTTAGGTCTAGGGCTTTTTTTTTTTTTTTACCCCCATATGGATATGCAATTGTTCCAGCATCATTTGTTGAAAATGGTTTTGCGCCTTTAAATTTCCTTTAAATTGGTTTTGCGCCTTTGTCAAAAGTCAGTGTAGCAGACTGTGTGAATCTATTTCTGAGTCTCCTGCGCTGCTCCGTTGATTCATGTGTCTACCCCTCTGCCCACACCACACTCTCTTGATTACAGTAATTACAGAGCCAGGTTTCATATGGGTAGAGTAGTTTCTCCCATTTCTTTGTCTTTCTTCTTTGTCAAGATTGCTTTAGCTATTCAGTGCCTGTGCCTTTTCATATATATTTTAGCATAAGCTTGCCTAGGTCTATGAAAAAACTATTGCTAAGATTTTGATAGGAATTACACTAAACTATAGACAAATTTGGGAAGAATTGACAGCTTTACTAAAGTGAATCTTCAGTTCATGAACATGATATATCTCTTCATTTGTTTAAGTCTTCTTTGACTTTCACAAAATCAGCATTTTGTAATTTGTAGCATATAGATCTAGTGCATGTTAAGTAAATGCATAAGTATTTCATTTTCCTTGGAGTGATTGTAAATTGCCCTGTGTTTTTAATGTCAGCTTCTGCATGTTCACTGTTACTATAATTGATTTTTATGTGTCTTTATATTTATTTGAATTACTAACATATTTAGATTTATTTTGACAATTTTATTTAGTGGTTTGTATTTGCCCTACCTTTTCTATGGTCTTTCTTGTCCTCCCCTGCATCAATTGCATTTTTTTTTCTCATTCAATTTTTTTCCCTGCTAGTTAGGAGATTTTATTTTATTATATTTTTTGAGACAGAGTCTTGCTCCGTTGCCCAGGCTGGAGTGCAGTGGCGTGATCTCAGCTCACTGCAACCTCCGCCTCCCCAGTTCAAGCAATTCTCGTGCCTCCAGCCTCCCAAGTAGCTGGAATTACAGGCTCATGCCACCACGCCCAGCTAACTTTTGTATTTTTAGTAGAGAAAGGGTTTCACCATGTTGGCCAGGCTGGTCTCAAACTCCTGACCTCAGGTGATTCACCCACCTCGGCCTCACAAAGTGCTGGGACTACAGGCGTGAGCCACCACGCCTGGCCTTCATTTTTTTATTTTTTGAGGCAGAGTCTTACTCTGTCACCCAGGCTGGAGTGCAGTGGTGCGATCTCAGCTCGCTTCAGCCTCTGCCTCCTGGGTTCAAGCGATTCTCATGCCTCAGCCTCCCAAGTAACTGGGATTACAGGTGAGCGCCACCACGCCACGCTAATTCTTGTGTTTTTAGTAGCGACAGGGTTTCGCCATGTTGGCTGGCTGGCCTCAAACTCCTGACCTCAGGTATCTTCCTGCCTCAGCCTCCCAAAGTACTGGGATTACAGGCATGAGCCACCACATCCAGCTAGTAAGGAAATTTTCTGCTATATTATTTTCAGTTTGTTAATCATTCTAAAATTAACTTTTGAATATCATTTATCAAAATCTAACATTAATTAATATGTTTGCCCCCTTCTTAAACATATAAAATCTTTAGGACATTTTATTTTATTTTATTCTTTCTGAAATTTTATTTTATAATTTCAGATTTTATTCTCAATTCACAGGGTACTGTGCAGAATTGTTATGTGAGTACATAGTATGATGCTGAGGCTTGGGGTGCCAATAATCCTGTCACCCAGGTAGTGAGCATAGTACTCAACAGGAAACTTTTCAGCCCTTGCTCCGCTCTCTCTCTTCTTCCTCTGGGAGGCCCCAGTGTCTATTGTTCCTGTTTTTATGTCATGTGTACCCAGTGCTTAGCTCCCACTTATAAATGAGAACCTGTAGTGTTTGGTTTTCTTTTCCTACATTAATTCGCTTAGGATAATGGCCTCCAACTACATCAATGTTTCTGCAAAGCACATGACTTTATTCTTTTTTATGGCTGCATAGTATTCCATGGTATACATGTACTACATTTTCTTTATTCAATCCAACACTGATGGGCATCTAGATTGATTCCATGTCTTTGCTATTGTGAATAGTGCTGTGATGAACGTATGAGTACATGTGTCTTTTTGGTAGAATGATTTATTTGTCTTTGGTTATATAATCCAATAATGGGATTTCTGGGTCAAATGGCAGTTCTGTTTTCAGTTTTATGTGAAATCTCCAAACTGCTTTCCACAGTGACTAAACTAATTTACATTCCCACCAACTGTGTATAAGCATTCTCTTTTCTCCACAGCCTTGCCAGCATCTGTTAATTTTTGACTTTTTAATAATAGCCATTTTGACTAGTGTCAGATGGTATCTCATAATGGATTTGATTTGCATTTCTCTGTTGAACATTTTCCCATATGTTTGTTGGCCACTTTTTTATCTTCTCTTGGGAAGTGTCTGTTCACGTCTTTTGCCTATCTTTTAAAGGTAATGTTTGTTTTTTTGCTGGTTGAATTGTTTAAGTTACTTATAAATTCTGGATATTAGACCTTTGTTGGATGAATAGTTTGCAAATATTTTCTCCCATTTTGTAGGTTGTCTGTTAAATCTGTTGATCATTTCTTTTGCTGTGCAGAAACTATTTAGTTTAAGTAGATCACACCTGTCAATTTTTGTTCCTGCTGCAATTACTTTTGAGAATTTAGTCACAAATTCTTTCCCAAGGCCGATGTCCAGAATGGTATTTCTTAGATTTTCTTTGAGGAGTCTTGTAATTAGAGGTCTTAGATTTAAGTCTTTAATCCACCTTGGGGTAATTTTTGGATGTGGTGAAATGTCGAGGTCCTTTTGTTTCCTTCTGGTTATGGATAGCTAGCTGTCTCAGCATCATTTGTTGAATAGAGTCCTTTATCCATTGTTATTTTTGTCAACTTTTTTGAATATCAGATGGTTGCAGGTGTGCAGCTTTTTTTTCTGGGTTTTCTATTCTGTTTCATTGGTCTATGTGTCTGTTTTTGTACCAGTACCATGCTGTTTGGTTACTGTAGCCTTATTAGAATAATTTGAAGTTGGGTAATGTGATGCCTCCTGCTTCGCTCTTTTTGCTTAGGATTGCTATGGCTATTTAATTTCAGAAGTTTTTTCTAATTCTGTGAAAAATGACATTGGTAGCTTGACAGGAATAGTGTTGAATTTGTAGATTGCTTTGGGCTATGTCCATTTTAATAATATTGATTCTTCCAATCCATGAACATAGAATGTTTTTTCATTTGTTTATGTCATCTATGATTTCTTTTAGCAGCATTTTGTAGTTCTCCTCATACAGATCTTTCACCTCCTTAACTGGATGTGTACCTAGGTTTTTTTTTTTTCTTTTTTTTGAGACGGAGTCTCAGCCTTGCCCAGGCTGGAGTGCAGTGGCACGATCTGGCTCACTACAAGCTCCGCCTCCTGGGTTCACGCCATTCTCCTGCCTCAGCTCCCCAGTAGCTGAGGGATCACAGGCTACCGCCACCACTCTTCCAGCTAATTTTTTTTGTATTTTTTAGTAGAGGTGCAGGCTTCACTGTGTTAGTCAGGATGGTCTCGATCTCCGGACCTCATGATCTGCCCGCCTCGGCCTCCCAAAGTGCTGGGATTACAGGCGTGAGCCACTGCGCCCGGCCCCTAGGTTTGTTTGTGGTGTTTGTTTTTTTTTTTTGGAGGGGCTATTGTAAAATGGAATTACATTCTTGATTTGGCTCTCAGCTTGAATGCTATTGTTGTATAGAAATACTATTGATTTTTGTACATTGATTTTGTATCCTGAAACTTTACAGAGGTCATTTATCAGTTTTAGGAGCCTTTTGGTAGAGTCTTTAGGGTTTTCTAGGTATACAATCATATCATCAGTGAAGAAAGATAATTTGACTTATTCTTTTTATTTTTTTTTTTAATTTCCATTGGTTATTGGAGAACAGGTAATGTTTGTTACATGAGTAAGTTCCTTAGTGGTGATTTGTGAGATTTTGGTACACCGATCACCCGAGCAGTATACACCGCACTCTATTTGTAGTCTTTTATCCCTCACCTCCTTTCCCCTCTTTCCCCGAGTCCCCAAAGTCCATTGTGTCATTCTTATGCCTTTGCATCCTCATAGCTTAGCTCCTGCTATAAGCGAGAACATACGATGTTTGTTTTTCCCTTCCTGAGTTACTTCACTTAGAATAATAGCCTCCAATCTCATCCAGGTCACTGCAAATGCCATTAATTCATTCCTTTTTATGGCTTAGTAGTATTCCATCATATATATACATATACCACAGTTGTTGTTTTTTTAATCCACTCATTGATTGATGGGCATTTTGGTTGGTTCCACGATTTTGCAATTGTGAATTGTGCTGCTATAAACATGCGTGTGCAAGTATGTTTCCCATATAATGACTTCTTTTCCTCTGGATAGATACCCAGTAGCGGAATTGCTGGATCAAATGGTAGTTCTACTTTTAGTTCTTTAAGGAATTTCCACACTGTTTTCCATAGTGGTTGTACTAGTTTACATTCCCACCAGCAGCACAGAAATGTTCCCTGTTCACTACATCCACACCAACATCTACTATTTTTTGTTTTTTTTATTATGGCCATTCTCACAGGAGTAAGATGGTATCACATTGTGGTTTTGATTTGCATCTCCCTGATCATTAGTGATGTCAAGCATTTTTTCACATGTTTGTTGGCCATTTGTGTATCTTCTTTTGAGGATTGTCTATTCATGTCCTTAGCTCACTTTTTGATGAGATTGTTTTTTCTTATTGATTTGTTGAATTCATTGTAGATTCTGGATATTAGTCCTTTGTCAGATGTATAGATAGTGAAGATTTCTTCCCACTCTGTGGGTTATCTATTTACTCTGCCGACTGTTCCTTTTGCTGTGCAAAAGTGCTTTAGTTTAATTAAGTCCCAGCTATTTGTCTTTGTTTTTATTGTATTTGCTTTTGGGTTCTCGTCATGAAATCCTTGGCTAAGCCAATGTCTAGAAGAGTTTTTCCAATGTTATCTTCTAGAATTTTTATAGTTTCAGGTCTTAGATTTAAGTTCTTAATACATCTTGAGTTGATTTTTATATAAGGTGAGATATGAGGATCCAGTTTCATTCTCCTACATGTAGCTAATCAATTATCCCAGCATCATTTGTTGAAAAGGGTGTCCTTTCCCCACTTTATGTTTTTGTTTGCTTTGTTGAAGATCAGTTGGCTGTAAGTATTTGGGTTTATTTCTGGGTTCTCTATTCTGTTTCATTGGTCTATGTGCCTATTTTTATACCAGTACCATGCTGTTTTGGTGACTATGGCCTTATAGTATAGTTTGAAATCAGGTAATGTGATGCCTCCAGGTTTGTTCTTTTTGCTTAGCCTTGCTTTGGCTATGAGGGCGCTCTTTTGGTTCTATATGAATTTTAGAATTGTTTTTTCTAATTCTGTGAGGAATGATGGTGGTATTTTTATGGGAATTGCACTGAATTTGTAGATTGCTTTTGGCAGTATGGTCATTTTCATAATATTGATTCTACCCATCCATGAGCATGTAATGTGTTTCCATTTGTTTGTGGCATCTATGATTTCTTTCAGCAGTGTTTTGTAGTTTTCCTTGTAAAGATCTTTCACCTCCCTGATTAGGTATATTCCTAAATGGTTTTTTTTTTTTTCTTTCTTTCAGCTATTGTAAAAGGGGTTGAGTTCTTGATTTGATTCTCAGCTTGGTCACCATCGGTGTACAGAAGAGCTACTGATTTGTATACAGTAATTTGTATCTAGAAACTTTGCTGAATTCTTTTATCAGTTCTAGGAGCTTTCTGGAGGAGTCTTTAGGGTTTTCTACATAAATGGTCATATCATCAGCAAACAGCGATAGCTTGACTTCCTCTTTACTGATTTGGATGCCCTTTATTTTTTTCTCTTGTCTGGGTGCTCTGGCTAGGACTTCCAGTACTATGATGAAGAAGAGTAGTGAGAGTGGGCTTCCCTGTCTTGTTCCAGTTCTCAGAGGGAATGCTTTCAACTTTTCCCCATTCAGTATTATGTTGGCTGTGGGTCTGTCATAGATGACTTTTATTATATTGAGGTATGACCCTTGTATACCGATTTTGCTGAGAGTTTTAATCATAAAGAGATGCTGATTTTGTTGAATACCTTTTCCTGCATCTATTGAGATGATCATGTGATTTTTGATTTTAATTCTGTTTATGTGGTGTATCACATTTATTGACCTGTGTATGTTAAACCATCCCTGCATCATTGGTATGAAACCCACTTGATCATGGTGGATTATCTTTTTGATATGTTGTTGGATTCGGTTAGCTAGTATTTTAGCATCTATGTGCATCAGGGCTATTGGTCTCTAGTTTTCACTTTTGGTTATGTCCATTCCTGGTTTTGGTATTAGGGTGATACTGGCTTCATAGAATGATTTAGGGAGGGATCCCTCTTTCTCTATCTTGTGGAATAGTGTCAATATGATTGGTATCAAATCTTCTTTGAACGTCTAGTAGAATTTTGCTGTGAATCCGTCTGGTCCTGGACTTTTTTTTGTTGGTAATTTTTAAATTACCATTTCAATCTCACTGCTTGTTATTGGTCTGTTCAGTGTATCTAATTCTTCCCGATTTAAATTAAGCTAAGAGGGTTGAATCTTTCCAAGAATTTATCCATCTTTTCTAGGTTTTCTAGTTTATGTGTGTAAAGGTGTTCATAGTAGCCTTGAGTCATCTTTTGCATTTCTGTGGTGTCACTTGTAATATCTCCCATTTCATTTCTTACTGAGCTTATTTGGATTTTCTTTCTTCTTTTCTTGGTTAATCTTGCTAATGGTCTGTCAATTTTATTTATCATCTCAAAGAACCAGCTTTGTGTTTGATTTATCTTTTTTTTTTTTTTCAGGCTTCATTCACTTTATTTTTCTTGTATAAAAACCCTATGTTGTAGCCATAGCTGGAGCTTGGGTCCTCTGCACGGAAACTCTAGCGTGGGTCTTGACGAGGTGGTCAGTGAATTCCTTATAGGGAGACTTGGTGAATACAGTCTCCTTCTAGAGGTCAGGGGTCAAGTAGCTTTAGGTCTGAGATGGCATCAAAGGTGGCCTTGCCTAAGTTGCCCAGGGTGGCAATGCAGTCCCTGGCTGAGGTGTAGTAGTCATCAATACCAGGCATCATCAGCAACTTCTTGCGCACAGGGGCTGAGATGATGCCAGTGCCCCTGGGCACAGGGATAAAGTCACCAGCACAGAGCTGCAGCGGCCTGTCACCTTGCAAGGGATGGCATGGGGCTTTCCAATCTTGTTCCCCCAGTAGCCTATGTGCACAGGGACAATGGAGTGCTTGGCCAGGATCATGGCCCCAAGGATGGCAGTGACCACCTTCTTGGAGCACTTAATACCCAGACCGTCGTGGTCATTGTAGTCCCCGATGGCAACAAACGCTTTGAACCTGGTGCTGTGGCCAGCATGGGTCTGCTTCTGCACTGGTATAACCTTCAAAACCTCATCCTTGAGAGAGGCCCCCAGGAAAAAGTCAATGATCTCAGACTCCTTGATGGGCAGGGAGAAGACATAGCTCTCCAGGGATTTCATCTTCATGTCCTTGACCAGACGGCTTGGTGACGGGCATCCACTCTTTGTCCTCACCTTGCCTCCGCAAGCTCCGTGGCTGCGACCCTGGCCCTGGATGCTACTGCCAAAGCCTCCCAGGAAGCCACCGCGGTTCCCTATCCCAGGGCCCCTGGCGCCTCCAGCCCCGCCTGCCCCTGCATTGCATCGGCGTCATGCGCCATTTGGTGTTTTCTCAAAGAAGCTGATTTATCTTTTGTATTTTTTTTTTAAATTCATTTAGTTCTGTTTTGATCTTGGTTATTTCCTTTCTTCTGCTGGGTTTGGGTTTGATTTGTTCTTGTTTCTCTAGTTCCTTGAGGTGTGACCTTAGATTGTCTGTTTGTGCTCTTTCAGACTTTTTGATGTAGGCATTTAGGGCTATGAACTTTCCTCTTAGCACTGCCTTTGCTGTGTCCCAGAGGTTTTGATAGGTTGTGTCACTATTGTCGTTCAGTTTGAAGAACTCTTTAATTTCCATTTTGATTTCATTTTTCACCCAGTGATCATTCAGGAGCAGGTTATTTAATTTCCATGGATTTGCATGGTTTTGAAGGTTCTTTTTGGAGTTGATTTCCAGTTTTATTCCACTGTGGTCTGAGAGATTGCTTGTTACAATTTTGATTTTCTTAAATCTATCCAATTTCGATTTTCTAAATCATATTTGTGGCCTATCACATGGTCTATCCTGGAGAAAGTTCCATGCACTGTTGAATAGAATGTATATTCTGCAGTTGTTGGATGGAAAGTTCTGTATATATCTGTCAAGTCAATTTGTTCCAAGGTATAGTTTAAATCCATTGTTTCTTTGTTGACTTTCTGTCTTGATGACCTGTCTAGTGCTGTCAGTGGAGTATCAAAGTCTCCCACTATTATTGTGTTGCTGTCTATCTCATTTCTTAGGTCTATTAGTAATTATTTTATAAGTTTGGGAGCTCCAGTGTTAGGTGCATATATATTTAGAATTGTGATATTTTCCTGTTGGACAAGCCTTTTGTTGTTATATAATGTCTCTCTGTCTTTTTTAACTGCTGTTGCTTTAAAGTTTGTTACGTCTGATATAAGAACAGCTACCCCTATTTGCTTTCATTGTCCCTTTGCCTGAAATGTCTTTTTATACTCCTTTAACTTAAGTTTGTGTGAGTCCTTTTGTGTTAGGTGAGTCTCTTGAAGTCAGCAGATGGTTGGTGACTTCTTATCCATTTTGTCATTCTGTATCTTTTAAGTGGAGCATTTAGGCCATTTACATACAATGTTAGTATTGAGATGTGAGGTACCATTCCATTCATTGTGCTATTCCTTGCCTGTATACCTTGATTTTTTGTTTTTGTTTTTTAAATTGTAGTTTTGTTTCATAGGTCCTATGAGATTTATGCTTTAAAGAAGTTCTGTTTTGATGTGTTTCCAGGATTTGTTTTAAGATTTAGAGCTCCTTTTAGCAGTTCTTGTAGTGGTGGCCTGGTAGTGGCAAATTCTCTCAGCATTTGTCTGAAAAAGACTATCTTTCCTTCACTTACAAAGTTTAATTTCACTGGGTACAAAATTCTTGGCTGTTGTTTTGTTTGAGGAGGCTGAAGATAGAGCTCCAGTCCTGTTTAGCTTTTGGGGTTTCTGCTGAGAAATGTGCTGTTAATCTGATATGTTTTTCTGTATGGGTTACCTGGTGCTTTTGTCTCACAGCTCTTAAGATTTTTTTCTTCATCTTAACTTTAGATAATCTGATGTCAATGTGCCTAGGTGATGATCTTTTTGTGATCAATTTCCCAAGTGTTCTTTGTACTTCTTGTATTTGGATGTCTAGGTCTCTAGCAAAGCAAGGAAAGCTTTCCTCAATTATTCTCCCAAATATGTTTTCCAAACTTTTAGAATTCTCTTCTTCCTCAGGAACACCGATAATTCTTCGGTACGGTCATTTAACATAATCCCAGACTTCTTGGAGGCATTTTCTTATTCATTTTTCTTTGTCTTTGTTGGATTGGGTTAATTCAAAGAACTTCTCTTCAAGCTTTGAGTTTCCTTCTTTCACTTGTTCAATTCTATTGCTGAGACTTTCCAGAGCATTTTGCAATTCTCTAAGTGTGTCCATTGTTTCCTGAAGTTTTGATTTTTTTTAATTTATGCTATCTATTTCCTTGAATATTTCTTCCTTCACTTGTATCATTTTTCGGATTTCCTTACATTGGACTTTGCCTTTTTCTGGTGCCTCCCTGATTAGCTTAGTAACTAACCTCCTAAATTCTTTTCCGGTTAAATCAGGGATTTCTTCTTAGCTGAATGGATCCATTGCTAGTGAGCTAGTGTGATTTTTTAGAGGTGTTAAAGAACCTTGTTTTGTCATATTACCAGAGTTGGTTTTCTAGTTCCTTCTCATTTGGGTAGGCTCTGTCAGAGGGAAGGTCTAGGGCTGAACACTGTTACTCAGATTCTTTTGTCCCATGGGGTGTTCCCTTGATGTAGTACTCTCCCCCTTTTCCTAAGGATGTGGCTTCCTGAGAGCTGAGATGTAGTGATTGTTATCTCTCTTCTGGATCTAGCCACCCAGCAAGTCTACCAGGCTTTGGGCTGGTAGTGGGGGTTGTCTGCACAGAGTACTGTGATGTGAACTGTCTGTGGGTCTCTCAGCCATGAATATCAGCACAGTATTTGGGGTGTCTCCTGAGTCCTGCAAAAGCAATCCACTTCCTTCAGGGGTCTGTGGGTCCTCTCAGGTTTCCTGATTCATTCCTGCAGTCATTCTGGAGCAAAAATTCATGATGTGAGATTCACATGCTGCTCTTTCCATCCGAGTTGGAGCTGAAATCTAGTCCTGCCTCCCATCTGCCAATGACTTCTTTTTTCCATTTAGATGTCTTTTATTTATTTCTCTTGTCTGATTGTTCTGGCTAGGACTTCCAGTACTATGTTGAATCTTAGAACATTTTAATTCTAATGATACCACTCCTGGCTTACATACTCTGTCTTATATGTTATTATGTTATTGTTATATAATATAATTTTATCATTTTTGTTTATCTCCACAAAACTGTATCATTTTTATTTTATAAGAATCAGTGTTTTGTTTTCATTCTATCACATACCTACATTTTTTTCTTTTTACAGCATTTTTTATCCCTTTTTTCATTTCCAACTTTTAAGTTCAGGGATACATGTGCAGGATTTTCATGTTTGTTACATAGGTAAACATGTGCCATAGTGGTTTGCTGTACAGATCATCCCATCACCTAGGTATTAAGCCCAGCATCCATTAGCTGTTTTTCCTGATGCTCTCCCACCTCCCACCCTCTACCCTCCAATAGGCCTCAGTGTGTGTTGTTCTTCTCCCCCTTGTATCCATGTTTTCTCGTCATTCACCTCCCACTTATAAGTGAGACCATGTGGTATTTGGTTTTCTGTTCCTGTGTCAGTTTGCTGAGGATAATGGCTTCCAGCTCCACCCATGTCCCTGAAAAGGACATGATTTTGTTCTTTTTTATGACTGCATAGTATTCCATGGTGTATATGTACCACATTTTCTTTATCCAGCCTATTATTGATGGGGATTTAGGCTGATTCCATGTCTTTGCTATTGAGAATAGTGCTGCAATGAACATATGTGTCCATGTATCTTTATAACAGAATGCTTTATATTCCATTGAGTATACATCCAATAGTGGGATTGTTGAGTTGAATGGTATTTCTGCCTCTAGGCCTTTGAGGAATTGCCATACTGTCTTCCACAATGGTCGAACTAATTTATACTTCTACCAACAGTGTAAAAGTGTTCCTTTTTCTGCCAGGTGTGGTTGCTCATGCTTGTAATCCCAGCACTTTGGGAGGCCAAGGCAGGGAGATCACCTGAGGTCAGGAGTTCGAGATCAGCTTGGCCAACATGGCAAAACCTTATCTCTACTAAAAATACAAAAATTAGCCTGATGTGGTGGTGGACGCCTGTAATCCCAGCTACATAGGAGGCTGAGACAGGAGAATCATTTGAACCCGGGAGGCAGAGGTTGCAGTGAGCCAAGATCATGCCACTACACTCTAGCCTGAGCAACAGAGCAAGACTCCATCTCAAAATATATATACATATATATATATATATATATTCCTTTTTCTCCATCCCCTTGGCAGTATCTGTTGTTTTTTGACTTTTTAATAATAGCCATTATGACTGACATGAGATGGTATCTCATCATGGTTTTGATTTGCATTTCTCTAATGATCAGTGATGTTGAGCTTTTTTGCATATGTTTGTTGACTGAATGTATGTCTTCTTTTGAGAAGTGTCTGTCATGTCCTTTGCCCACTTTATAATGGGGTTGTTTTTTTCTTGTAAATTTGCTTAAGTTCCTTGTAGACTCTGCCTATTAGACCTTTGTCAGATGAATAGATTGCAAAAATTTTCTACCATTTTATAGGTTGTCTGTTCACTCTGATGACATATCTACAATTTTCTTTGCATGTCAGACTTTCCACCTGAGATTACTTTCCTTCTGCCTGAAGTGCATACATAGAATTTTCTTTAATGAGAATTTGTTGGTAGTACACTTTCTCAATTTCCTTTCCCTCCACTGAATTATATTAATTTTCCCCTTGGTCTCTAAAGATATTTTTCTTGGATAATTCTAGATTAATAATTATTTTCTGTTACCAGAGTCAATATATAATGTTCTTTGTCTTCTGGTTTCAGTTGTTGAAAATTTGGCTATCAGTTCATTGTTTTTCCTTTAAAGGTAACATGACTTTTCTCTCTAGTTGCATTTAAAATCATTTTGTCTTTGGTGTTTTGCCATTACTATGATATGTGTAGGTATGAATTTATTTTTATTTTTATTTTTCCCACATGGGGACTTGTTGGGCTTTATAAGTTTGCGGATTGTTTTTATCATAAATGTTGATGAGTTCTCAGCCATTATTTCTTCAGTTATTGTCTCATCCCATTTTATCTCTTCTGTCCTTCTGTCATCTGATTACATGTGTTTTAGACCTTCTTGCTCAATGCTCTATGCCACTTAACTTTCTTTTATACTTTCTATCTCTTTTTCTCTTTCTGCTTTATTCTGGGTAATTGAGCTCTACTTTCCAGTTCACTAATTCTCTCTTTAGCTGCCTTTAATCTGCTATAGAACTTACTAAGTTTTAAATTTCAATTATTATATATTTAGTTCTTTTTCAAATTTTTACTTAATAGTTTATTTTTTCCTTTTTAAACTCATGTTTTAATTCTCTTGGTTCACTGAAGACATTAACATATTTATTTTATATTCTATGATTGGTACTTTAGTGTGTGAAGTTTTCATATATTTGATTTTGTTCTTTGTTGTTTCTGCTGGTTCTTACTCATAGTACCTTGTTTTCCTGTGTATTTTGTGAATATTCATGATGGTGAATTGTTATTTCTTAGAACAGTAAGAATTCTTTAAGGCCTGACTTGAAGGTTAGTTATTGCAGAGATTTATATTTGATTCTATTGTGTGTCTGAGAACTAAATTCTTGACTTGAGGTTTCTTGTACCACCTATGTAGTGTGAAGTTAGGATGTAGACAGGGAGAAAGCTGTTGCGGTTATTAATACTTAGGTTTTTTCCCACTTTCTATTCAACACTAAGGTCAGACCTGTTTCCCTGAAGTTCTCTTTAGGGGTTTGGGGGAAGAGAGTTGTGATTACTTTTAGTATACTATTACTTAGAAGGTGTAGCATTTTGTCATCCCATTTTTATTGGAAGAATCACTTATTATGCTTTCTAACTTGAGAAGACCTGGTCTTTTTCTCCTCCCTCCCAATCCCTGGGAGGCTGTGGAAATCTAAGGTCAAGGTCATTTAGTTAGATATACAACCCCAAGAGAAAAGCAGGTTTCAGTGTGGTATGTACCTTTCTGGGTTTCCATAGTCACTTAGTTTTTGACTTCTGAATATTCCTTAATGTCTTGCTTGGCTCTTGTTGCATTTAAAAAGGAAGTTTTAGCCCTTTTCACGAGATGGTGCCAAAAGCAAAGAAGGAAGCTCCCGACCCTCCTAAAACTGCAGCCAAAGTGATGGCTTTGAAGCCCAAGAAGGCGGTGTTGAAAGGTTTCCACAGCCACAAAAAAAAGAGAAGATCTGCACGTTACCCACCTTCCGGCAGCCCCAAACACCGTGACTCCAGAGGTAGCCCAGATATCCTCGGAAGAGCACCCCCAGGAGAAACAAGCTTGACCGCTATGCTATCATCAAGTTTCCACTGACCACGGAGTCTGCCATGAAGAAGATAGAAGACAACAACACATTTGTGTTCACTGTAGATGTTAAAGCCAACATGCACCAGATCTAACAGGCTGTTAAGAATCTCTATGACATTGATGTGGCTAAGGTCAACACCCTGATTTGGCCTGATGGAGAGAAGAAGGCGTATGTCCAACTGGCTCCTGATTCTGATGCTTTGGATGTTGCCAACAAAATTGGGATTATCTAAACTGAGTCCAGCTGGCTAATTCTAAATATATGTACATATTTTTACCATAAAAAAAGAAGTTTTAGTATTTTATTTAGCATTTTAATGTTTACAGTTCGTGGTTAGGAAGACATCTAGTCCACCATACTTCTAGAAATGGAAGCTCATTTTTCTTTTAAAGGTAATTAAAGTGAAGGTTATAGTCATCCTCATTAGTAATCACAATGACTTGAAATCATTTCTTGTACCTAAGATAGATACTTTAGCACAAAATGAACAAAGGTCATATAATTAAAGAAAATTATCTTTCTCATATAGATAATGGGAGGGGAGGAAAGTAAAATGTTAAACAAAAAGCAAATGTTAAACCAAATGGTAACATTAATATTATTATTGCTTCTTTACCATTTTTGCACAATTTTCAATCATGATATATGAGATACTCCTTGCAAGAATTCTATGAGTTGCTGTTTCATTGTAAAATCAGAGTACCCTAAGAGTTGAGGCTGAGGGTTGTAATAGTTGCATTATATTCTGTTGCATTGATAAATATTTTTCTTCTTCTTTTAGTTATTAAAGTTAGTTCCGATTTTTTTTTGTTGTAAAGACTACTGTTATGAACTTTGTTGACATGACTTTTTGTCACTTTATTTTTTTCTTATAGGAACAATCTTAAAAATAGTACTTCTGGGTAATAGAGTGTAGACAGCTTTAATTATTAAAAGTCTAATTTATGTGTGTTGGCTTGAGATTATGCATCCCTCAAATTTAGCGTAATAACTGTTAGTGAATCATCAAGATCGTTGTAAAGTTTATGGTATAGCAGTAGCCTCAGATTTTGTACTGGTAGGGGTTTTAGAACAATTTCTTTTTCCAGGGCTTTGGCTCCCATTTCGTCTGCCAATTTGAAACCAGACATTCTCCTTTTAGTCATCAAATACCACCTTCATTAGTTGAAGCCTGTATACCATAAATGTGAAACAGCTTTTATACAACTTTGTTTGGAATATAGCAGTTTGAATTTTCCTTCCTTTGCTTCCTTCTTTCCTTCCTTCCTTCCTTCCTTCCTTCCTTCCTTCCTTCCTTCCTTCCTTCCTTCCTTCCTTCCTTTCTTCCTTCCTTCCTCTCTCCATCCCTCCCTCCCTCCCTCTTTTCTTTTTTTTTTCTTTTTCTTTGACAGCATCTTGCTCTGTCACCCAGGCTGGAGTGCGGTGGTGTGATCATGGCACACAGCAGCCTCAAGCTCCCTGGGCTCAGGTGATCCTCCCACCTCATCCTCCCTAGAAGCTGGGACTACAGGCATGTGTCACCACACCTGACGAATTTTTGTATTTTTTTATAGAGACAGGGTTTCACCATGTTGCCCAGGCTGGTCTCAAACTCCTGGGATCGTGTGATCCTCCCAGCAATTTGAATTAACACAAAACTATGTTTGAAATGTAAGAATGTCATTAGCTCTTAGCAGTATGTTTTAAAAGGATCATTAAGTTACTTGGGCCTGGGTAGCATAGCTTAGAAGTGTCTAGTCGGTCTCGAAAAGTTTCAAGAGTTTAGATTTTTTAAACTTGTATTTCTGTGACCATATATCCCCAAGGCAGCTTGAGACAAGACCAGTTGGGGTTCGTGCTTCTGCTGCTATTGCATATGCTGTGATATGTTTGCAGAATTATCAAAGCAAGACTCATCCCATGGGGTCCTGCCAGCTGCTAGAGTAACATTTGACACCCTCCTGCTTTACAGTGTATCGGGAATTCTATCAGGAGTGATGAGATGCCATAGCCCTTCATTTCCCTCTTAGCTGGTTATCTGCCCTTTTTCTCCCTCACTGGGTTGAGGAAAGCTAGGTAATATTCTTAGAGATTACTTATGTTTTACTTTGTGTTTTATTTTGTGAACCTTTTCTTTATGTAAAGGCCCAGCTATGCAGCAGGAAAAGAACCTACTCTTGTTTCCATCACTGGGAGGAAAAAATGTTAATCAGACTGTCATGAATGTGTTGGGAGGGTAGTTAGATACCACTTTAGAATCCTGACCCTGAGCTGTCAGGAACACTCACTGGATACAATCCCAGTTTATGTGGTTATCCTTCTATCCTAAATATTACCATGGTTACTATTCTTGCCATTCTTGTTACTATTATGGTGTTTTCTTTTAGCTGTTAGTATAAAATACTGTGCTAAGCCTTTTAAAGCAACCGTTTGAAGTTGGTACTATTTGTTGTCCTCATTTAACAGGAAACAGAGGCTTAGAGAGATTAAGTAACTTGTCCTCAACCACATGCAGCAGTCAGGGTTCAAATCCAGACTTGCTCTTAACCAGTTTTGTGTACTGTATTGCCTATCTAATAAAAAATAGTCCACCTTCTGAAACCTTACTATTCCAAGTACACCCTCTAGACCAGCAGGACTGGAATCACCAGAGAACTCATTAGAAAGGCAGAATCAGCCCCACTCCACCCCAGACCTACTGAATCGCAATATACATTTTAACAAGATCTGCCAGGTGACTCTCACGCACATTAAAGCCTAAGAAGCACGACCCAAAACAGAATATAAAAAAGGCAGATTAACTTGATTAGGGAAGACATTCCAGAGCACATAGAATATGAACTGGTATTTATAGAAGGCTGATTTCCACTTTTATCTATGGTGCAATGAATTCAATGCTTGTATCTACCCAAAATTCTTATGTTGAAACCCTTATCCTCGGTGTAATAGCATTTGGAGGTGGAGTCTTTGGGAGGTAATGAGGTCATGAGAGTGGAGCCCCTCATGATGAGATGAATGCTTTTATAAAAAGAGATACCAGAAAGATGATCTCTCTCTTTCCTCCCGTGAAGATACAGCAAGATGGCCACCTGCAAACCAGGAAGAGAGCCCCTACCAGGCTGGTACCTTAATCTTAGACTTCTCAGCCTGCAGAATTGTGAGAAATAAATGCTTGTTGTTAAAGCCACCTAGTCTGTGGTATTTGTTATAGCAGCCCAAACTCACTAAGACAAATGATGTGAAATAATATAGAAAAAGACTTCTGAGAAAAAGTAAACAAAAACTCCTCTAGTTTACCAGTCATTACTTGAGTGGCCAATGTAATTATCCTGATTTCATTACAGGGCACATAGTGAATATTCAGAACTACTTTAAAATTTGTTACAAGACCAGCTTCTTAGCATGGAAGGCAAGCCTTCCCAACTGGCTTCAATGTACATTTTTAAAGAATGAAATCCTGTCTTTTTGGAATCTTATGCAGTCATAAAAAAGAATAAAATCATGTCCTTTGGAGCAACATGGATGTAGCTGGCAGCCATCATCCTAAGTGAATTAATGCAGGAACAGAAAACCAAATATCACATGTTCTCACTTATAAGTAGGATCCAAGCACTGGATACACCTGGACATAAAGATGGGAACAATAGACACTGCGGAATACTAGAGTGGGGAGGGAAGAAGAGAGGCAAGGGGTGAAATGAAATGCTACCTATTTGATTTTATGCTCACCACCTGAGTGACAGGATCATTTGTACCCCAAACCTCAGTGTCACACTACCCATGTAACAAACCTGCACATGTACCTCCTGAATCTAAAATAAAATTGGAAGTTATTTAGAAAAGAAAATAAATCATGTCTTCTGCAGCAACATGGGTAGAATTGGAGGTCATTATCTTAAATGAAACAGGTCAGACACAAAAGATGAATATTGCATGTTCTCACTCATAAGTGGGAGTTAAATAATATGTACAGATGGACATAGAGAGTGGAATCATGGACATAGAGAGTGGAGAGATTCAGTAGGGTGAAGGAGTGGGAGGGGATGAATGATGAGAAATTATTTAACAGGTACAATGTATATTATTTGGGTGGTGGATACCCTAAAAGCCCTGACTTGACATCTACACAATCTATGCAGGTAACAAAACTGTACTTGTACCCCATACATTTATACAAAAACCCCCAAAATACCCATACATTTTTAGTCCTAGTCCCATATATAGTTTCATCTATTGTATACTCCAGTCACATTTAAATAATCTCTCATTTACTTATTCATCTATATAATACCTACTTGTTGAGCACCTACACTTACCAGGCATGCTGGAAGCAGCATGTATGAAATTTTCTATATTCTTTTTTTTTTTTTTTGAGACGGAGTCTCGCTCTGTCGCCTGGGCTGGAGTGCAGTGGCCGGATCTCAGCTCACTGCAAGCTCCGCCTCCTGGGTTCACGCCATTCTCCTGCCTCAGCCTCCCGAGTAGCTGGGACTACAGGCGCTCGCCACCTCGCCCGGCTAGTTTTTTGTATTTTTAGTAGAGACGGGGTTTCACCATGTTAGCCAGGATGGTCTCGATCTCCTGACCTCGTGATCCGCCCGTCTCGGCCTCCCAAAGTGCTGGGATTACAGGCTTGAGCCACCGCGCCCGGCCGAAATTTTCTATATTCTTGATGCTCTTGCTGAGGCCTTGATGCTGGAGAGACTGACCCTCCCAGGGCTAGCTGATTCCTAGAGCGATCAAACGACTCCGCTGTGCGCATGTCTTTAACATACAGACCAACCAATCCAGAGCCCACTCCCCCAAACATCTCCTTTATCAAACTCTCGCACACCAAGCCAATATTTCTCCTGCCCTGAATGACCCGAGGGCCAGATACTGAACAACTAGGGACCACTGCAACAGCCCAGAGTCCATCAAAATTATTCAAACGGTCTCATCATTAGCTTGCTCATTATACCTACCCTGCTGCACCCACTCCTTCCTGTGAAAACCCCAATAAAGGCTCTGGGCCATGTTTTCTCCTCTTCCTCTTCGGCCTCCTGACGAACCGTGGTCAGATTCCCTATGTGGATCTGCATGGCATGCCAGGCCTCCTATTTCCAGGGATTGGTGAGTAAACACTTGTCCCTTCACATCAGTCAATACTGGGCCTATGTGTCTTACCATACCTGATGAAAATAAATCCCAGTCACATTTTCAGAACGCAATGGTTAACAGTGGTTCCTCTCATGGAACCTAAATTCTAAAGCGGGAAGATATGGGGGAAAAAGATGCAGGCAAGGGTTGGTAGGTATTCACTTGGAATGCACCAAAATGTCTGTACTGATTATTACAGCCAACGTTTGTTTTGATTGGTCCGTGCTCATACCATAATACCACATATGAACTTTTTGAATAGCACCTCTGGATATAGGCAAACCCTAATCCCATTTTTCTTATTAGTCAAGTGTCCATAGAGAATAAAAGATGAGGCAGGAATGAAAACCTGTCTTGGAACTCAACGTCCAGTGCCTTTTCTCTTTTAAAATACAGTTCAGAGCTATAGTCATCCATCACTAAATGACAGGAGTATGTTCTGAGAAGTGCATTGGTGGTTTCATCATGGTGCAAACATCATAGAGAGTACTTGAATAAACCTCGATGGTTTAGCCTGCTATACATGTAGGCTACATGGTATAGCCTATTGCTCCTAGGCTACACACCTGTACAGCAAGTGACTGTACTGAATACTACAGGGAATTGTAACCCAATGGTAAGTATTTGTGTACCTAAACATAGAAAAAAAGTACAGTAAAAATATGGTATTATAATCTTATAGGATCACCATCATATATGTGGTTTGTCATCGACTGAAATGTTGTTACATGGCGCATGACTGTACTTACCTCTTAAGCCCCTTTGACTTTGTTTGTGATGCCTTTTTATCCTCATCTTTGATTTCAGAAATTTTATTTCTAGTTTAACTGCTATATCTTCACTGGAGTCTTCTCTGCTCTCCCCAGATAATTTTTATTACTTTTTTTTTTTTTAACACTTTGCTTATGCATCTCTTAGAGTCCTTGTTTCATTTATAGGTAGTTTTTATCTGTCTCTTTTATTGCACTCTAAGCTCCTTGATCTCAAGGAGGATATTTATATTACAGGGATATAGGTCCCCAGCACCTAGCACAGCACTGCACACAGTAGGATCTCAGTAAACATTGAAATTAAATGACTAATTAATCATTAGGAGACTTGCAGGGGCTTGCTTTTTGGAATCCAAATTCTGAATATAACTCTCCTCAGATGAGCATAAACTTGGATGTATACATAACAAATGGAGATATTTGCATTCAGCCAACAAAACAGGGTAGCATTCTTTAGTGGCATTCCTAAGGAACGGGAAACTGATTAGACCAATCACCTTCAATTTTCTTTGGCTCAGACTTTGATGACCAAAGTTCATTGTGATAGTAAAATCCTTGGGCAAAAATTTTGACTGCAGAACTATCCATCCTTATAAGGGCAGATGAAAGAAAAACAATATGCACTGTAAATTTCTCAGTAGAGCTAAGATTGTCTTACACCAGCTAGGTAGGCAAATCTTAGCAAATAGGCTTCATTTGTTCTCATTTTCATAATTTAAACTTCTGCTGTTAAGCCTATAACATAATACTCTAATCTAATCCATGGGCAGAGGCAATTTGGTCTTGTCGTCTGGCAGCCGTTTATTAATACTGGTGACTGGGAAAGACTAGACAAATGAATAAAGATGGTTTTTGTGAGTCCAGGATAAATGGTTGAAGCTAGGCCAACTGTTCCCTTTCCTGTCATTATGGAGTTGAAGACCCTAGAATTTTTGTGATTCAGGTAACCACTATGAGAACTACTTAATCGGTAGGATGTGGTAGAAAATAAAGTCATTAGTATTAGCCCTGTGTGCTAGTCATCCCTGCCTCTTAGCTGTGACTACACAGAGATATATGTGTGCACAACACAGTTGTAACTGACATCAAAGCGAACATCATGGAATAGATTTCCAAGAAAGTTTTGTTGTTACCTTAGGGTCTGACCTGACTTTTGACCTTCTAAACCTTGGTGTTTATGAGAAACATCCATACAACCACCCTTTGCATGGATATAGCACGTTTCTCCCCAGAGTGACATGGAGTGTTCCGTGCAGAAGGGGAAGATGGAGTGGGAGGATCTGGCCGCAGACAATTAAGAGCTACAGTTCTTCTCCACAGCAAGCATAGAACATAAGGGCAGCAATTTAGGATAGGAAATGAAGGATGCTGGGTCCAGCTGAGACTGTAAGGGGAATTCAGCAAGATAGAAATGACCTGACTCAGACTTTGTCTAGCTAAAATTAACCATGACTCTTAAAAAAAGAAAAAAACTCAAAAATGACTGGATCCACGAACGTCTTTGGTATTTACCCAGAACAGTTAATGTGCCAGATAATGTTTAAGCCTAACTATTGGGTTCACAAGTATAAAATATAATCTTTAAACTATTGAGTCTTAATTTGTACACATTTTATAAACACAGTCAAAACATCCCTCTTTGTCTGGGAAATAAAGAAAGTAAAACCACCGCACATCATTTATTGTTTTTAGACTTTGATCCCTGAGAGCAGGACCTACTTCATGTTGGTGTCCCCAGCTCCTAGGCGATGCCTTTCTCACATTAAATGCTCAATAAGTGTTTGGTTAAACTGAAATTTTGAGGCCAGGTGGGTGGCTCATACCTGTAATCCCAGCACTTTGGGAGGCCGAGGTGGGAGGATAACCTGAGCTCAGGGCTTCAAGACCAGCCTGGGCAACACAGTGAAACCCTGTCTCCACTAAAAATACAAAATTAGCCAGGCGTGGTGGTGCATGCCTGTAATCCCAGCTACTTGGGAGGCTGAAGCAGTAGAATTGCTTGAATCTGGGAGATGGAGGTTGCAGTGAGCTGAGATCACACCACTGCACTCCAGCCTGGGTGACAGTGAGACTCTGTCTCAAAAAAAAAAAAATTGAAATTTTGTAGGTGCTTTATTCAAAACTGGTTTTCATCATCTCTGCTTAGTTACCCTTACTTCTTCTTTTCTTTTCTTTTTTTTTTTTTTTGTTCATATAAGGTCTTTTTTCCCCCCACATACAGTGGTGTAGTTGCAAATTTGTCCTAGAATATTATCTGAAATTTTATGGTTTGAATGTAATTTTTACATAGGACCTATGTAAATTTGAAGATTCTGATCCATAAAGAATATTCTAGTAGTTTATGGGATTATTTTTAATAAGCCAAGAATGCTACATTTATTTTTAAAGCAAACAATAAGTTTTTAAAGTGTCTATTTAAACTTGTATTCTTGGGGTAGAATCTTTAGATTCAGCTGGAGTGGTGAACATTTTTACCAGAATATTACATTGTATTGTATAGGTTAATATTCATACAATAGCTGTAACAGGAGTATGCCTTTCAAAACCACACACATAGAAGATATTTGTAGAAGCTTATTTCTTTGGTGTACTGTAACAACGCCACAAAATAATTCTGTAGCACTTGCAAAGGAAGATGCAGTTGGGGAGACCAGCTCTTTAATATGTGGAAAAGCACAGGCAGCACATAAAGAAGTAGCCCCTGAAAAGGGAGCCCGGAAAAATAAATCTGATAAGGTTTGGGGATGTGAAGGGGCCCCTACACTAATCTGAGAGTGCTGTAGATTAGCAACAATAACAATATTAGTATATTATTTTGCTCTTTTGTTTCTCCTTTGAACCTTAGGAGTGGGGAATTGAATTAATTATATTCTTCTGTTCACAGCACACAACCATCATCATCCATTTCAGGCTCCTATCCCTTCAGTCCCTCCATCCGGAGCCCTGTTTCCACTTTCCTCCCTCCCCAAGCCATCTCGTACTCAAAAGTATTTGGGATAGGTATAGATGTAGGTAGATATACATTGTCTATACTTGGATAAGTATGTGTCTGAAAAATATATCTTCATATATGTGTTTTACATTTACATAAAGGGCATAGATATAATTGTATTACTTTTTCCCAGTCAACACTATTAAAAAACCAATCCATGTTACTCTACTTTTTTTACAGTTCATTGGTTCTGACTACCTATCTTTCCTTAATATGTATGTATCAGATTTTACTTATTAATTCCTTTTCTAACAAACACGGAGGTTGCCTCCAACTACACACTACCAAAAGTAAATAAATAAACAAATGCTGCAAAGAACAGCCTGTGCAGAGATCTGTGAGGAATTTCTCTGGGTAGATATTTAGAAGTGGGGTCGCCAGGTGATAGGCAGAATGCTTACTGAATTTCATAGGAAATACTTCGCTCTCCCAAGAGAGCTTGCTGGTTTATATTCCCACCGGCAATGCATGAGCGATCCCATTTCCTGATAAGCTTGGCCATATGTATGCAATATATTTTTTATTTTTAAAAATTGTGAATTACGAAATACATGCAAGGAAGTACATAACATAAACATACAGCCTAATTATTAAAAAGCAAAAATTTAGGCATCCCAGTAAAGAAATAGAACATTGCTAGCATCCCCCAAATGAAAGTCCCCTTTCCCAATCATAATCCCCTCCTTTCTCCCAAGCGTAACCACTATCTGATTTTTATGGTAATCACTTCCTTGCTTTTCTTTTTACCTTTACCACCCAATAATTCATATTTACTGTATAATTTTTAAAATATTTACTCTATAATTTAGTTTTGCCTGTTTTTGAGTTATATATGTATTCTTTTGAGTCTGGCTTCTTTCATTTGCTATTATGTTTAGGAGATTCAACCATGTCGTGTACTGCTGTAGTGAGTGCGTTTTTGGCTGTTGTATAATGTTCCGCTGTGTGATTATAAACTACCCTATTGTTTACTTATCCACTCTACTGTCTGTTGATAAACATTTGAGTTTTCAAAAGTTTTTAGATATTATAAATAGAGTTGTTATGGACATTCTTATACAAGACTCTTGGTGCTCATGTATACTCATTTATGTTGGATATATACCTACAAGAAGGATTGCTGGATTGTAAAATATCAAGATATTCAACTTCAGTGAATAATGACTAACAGGTTTCCAAAGTGGTTGTATTAATATCCATCTCCACCAGCAGCATTTGAGAGTTCCTGATATTTTAAGTTGCTCTATACTTGTTATTGTACCTTTTCCCCCTGAACTTTTATTATAAAAAATTTCAAACATACAGCAAAATTGAAAGATTTTATACACACTACCTGAATTCTATCATTAACTTCTTTTAGCATTTAGAACCTTCTAAATCCTCTCCCTTGTTCCATTTTTAAATTTTAAAAATTGAATTGGAATTTACATACTGTAAAAGTAATCATTTTAAAGTAAATAATAAAGTGACATTCACAATTAGTCATTCACATTATTGTACAACCACTATCTCTGTCTAGTTCTAAAATGTTTTCATCACCTCAAAATAAAACTCCATAACTATCATGCAGTTAATCCCATTCTTCCCTCCCCCTAGTCCCTGGCAACTACTGATCTCCTTTCTCTTTCTATGGATTAACCTTTTCTGGATATTTCATATGAATGGCGTTATATAATATGCGACCTTTCGTGTCTGGCTTCTTTTACTTAGCATAATGTTTTCAAGATTCATTCACCTTATTGCATGTATCAGTATTTAATTCCTTTTTATGACTGAACAATACATTTGAGCTATTGTGAATAATACTGCTATGAACATGTATAGCCCACATTTAGGCTATTATGAATAATGCTGCTATGTACAAATATTCATATGAGTACCTGTTTTTACTTCTTTCGAGTACAAATGAATTGTGGGGGCATATGGTAATTCTATGTTTAACTTTCTAAGGAACCATCAATTGTTTTCCACAGCAGCTGAACATTCCCACTACCAATGTACAAGGGTTTCTATTTCTTCATATCCTCACCAACACTTGCTATTGTCTGTCTTTCTTGGTTATAGCCATCCTAGTGGGTGCAAAGTGGTATCTTATTGTGGTTTTGATTTGTATTTCACTAATGATGTTGAGCATCTTTTCATGTGCTTGTTAGCCATTTATATATTTTCCTTGGAAAAACATTTAGTCCAGTCCTTTGCCCATTTTAAAATTAGGTTGTTTGTCATTTTGTTGTTGAGTTGTAAGAGTTCTTTCTATATTCTGGATGTGAGACCCTTTTCAGGTTTACAATTTACAAATGTTATTTCCCATTCTGTATGTTGTCTTTTTACTTTCTTCTTAATGCCCTTTGATGCACAAAAGTTTTAAATTTTGATGAAGCCCAATTTACCTATTTGTGTTGCTGTGATTTGTGCTTTTGGTTTTATATCTAGAAATCCATTGCTAAATCTGAGGTCAGGAAGATTTACCCGTTTTTATAGTTTTAGTTCTTATATTTAGGTAATTGATGCATTTTGAGTTAATTTTTGTATACTAAGTGAGGTAAGGGTGCAACTTCATTTTTTTAAAGATTAAATCAATGATTTATTTTGTATCTTTTCTTTTCCTTTGTTATAGTGTTTCCATTTTGTTTTTTTGTTTTTTTTGATACTTTAGGTTCTAGGGTACATGCGCATGATGTGCAGGTTGTTGCATATGTATACATATGCCATGTTGGTATGCTTCACCCATTAACTCATCATTTACATTAGGTATAGCTCCTCCCTAAGCCCCATACCCCATGACAGGCCCCAGTGTGTGATGTTCCCCACCCTGTGTCCAAGTGCTCTCATTGTTCAGTTCCTACCTGTAAGTGAGAATATGCAGTGTTTGGTTTTCTGTCCTTGTTATAGTTTGCTCAGAATGATGGTTTCTAGCTGCGTCCATGTCCCTACAAAGGACATGAACTCATCCTTTTTATGGCTGCATAGTATTCCATGGTGTATATGTGCCACATTTTCTTAATCCAGTCTATCATTGATGGACATTTGGGTTGGTTCCAAGCCTTTGCTATTGTGAATAGTGCTTCAATAAACATATGTGTGCATGTGTCTTTATAGCAGCATGATTTATAATCTTTTGGGTACATACCCAGTAATGGGATTGCTGGGTCAAATAGTATTTCTTGTTCTAGATCCTTGAGGAATCGCCACACTGTCTTCCACAATGGTTGAACTAGTTTACAGTCCCACCAACAGTGTAAAAGTGTTCCTATTTCTCCACATCCTCTCCAGCATCTGTTGTTTCCTGACTTTTTAATGATCACCATTCTAACTGGTGTGAGATGGTATCTCATGGTAGTTTTGATTTGCATTTCTCTGATGGCCAGTGATGATGAGTATTTTTTCATGTGTCTGTTGGCTGCATAAATGTATTTTCAGAAGAGTCTGTTCACACCCTTTGCCTAGTTTTTGATGGGGTTGATTGATTTTGTCTTGTAAATTTGTTTAAGTTCTTGGTAGATTCTGGACATTAGCCCTTTGTCAGATGGGTAGATTGCAAAAATTTTCTCCCATTCTGTAGGTTGCTTGTTCACTCTGATGGTAGTTTCCTTTCCTGTGCAGAAGCTCTTTAGTTTAATTAGATCCCATTTGTCTATTTTGGCTTTTGTTGCCATTGCTTTTGGTGTTTTAGACATGAAGTCCTTGCCCATGCCTATGTTTTGAATGGTATTGCCTAGGTTTTCTGGTTTTTATGGTTTTAGGTCTAACATTTAAGTCTTTAATCCATCTGGAATTATTTTTGTATAAGGTGTAAGGAAGGGATTCAGTTTCAGCTTTCTACATATTGTTAGCCAGTTTTCCCAGCACCATTTATTAAATAGGGAATCCTTTCCCCATTTATTGTTTTTGTCAGGTATGTCAAAGATCAGATGGTTGTAGATGTCTAGTATTATTTCTGGGGGATCTGTTCTGTTCCATTGTTCTATATCTCTGTTTTGGTACCAGTACCATGCTGTTTTGGTTACTGTAGCCTTGTAGTATAGTTTGAAGTCAGGTAGTGTGATGCCTCCAGCTTTGTTCTTTTGACTTAGGATTGTCTTGGCAATGCAGGCTCTTTTTTGGTTCCATATGAACTTTAAAGTAGTTTTTTCCAATTCTGTGAAGAAAGTCATTGGTAGCTTGATGGGGATGGCATTGAATCTATAAATTACCTTGGGCAGTATGGCCATTTTCAAGATATTGATTCTTCCTATCCATGAGCATGGAATTCCTATCCATGAGCATGGAATGTTCTTCCATTTGTTTGTGTCCTCTTTTATTTCGTTGAACAGTGGTTTGTAGTTCTCCTTGAAGAGGTCCTTCACATCCCTTGTGAGTTGGATTCCTATGTATTTTATTCTCTTTGTAGCAATTGTAAATGGGAGTTCACTCAGGATTTGGCTCTCTGTTTATCTGTTATTGGTGTATAGGAATGCTTGCGATTTTTGCACATTGTTTTGTATCCTGAGACATTGCTGAATTTGCTTATCAGCTTAAGGAGATTTTGGGCTGAGACAATGGGGTTTTCTAAATATACAATCATGTCATCTGCAAACAGGGACAATTTGACTTCCTCTTTTCCTAATTGAGACCCCTTTACTTCTTTCTCCTGCCTGATTGCCCTAGCCAGAACTTCCAACACTATGTTGAATAGGAGTGGTGAGAGAGGGCATCCCTGTCTTATGCCAGTTTTCAAAGGGAATGCTTCCAATTTTTGCCCATTCAGTATGATATTGGCTGTGGGTTTGTCATAAATAGCTCTTATTATTTTGAGATACGTCCCATCAATACCTAATTTATTGAGAGTTTTTAGCATGAAGCGCTGTTGAATTTTGTCAACGGACTTTTCTGCATCTATTGAGATAATCATGTGGTTTTTGTGTTTGGTTCTGTTTATATGATGGATTACGTTGATTGATTTGCCTATGTTGAACCAGCCTTGCATCCCAGGGATGAAGCCCACTTGATCATGGTGGATAAGCTTTTTGATGTGCCGCTGGATTCAGTTTGCTGGTATTTTATTGAGGATTTTTGCATCGATATTCATCAGGGATATTGGTCTAAAATTCTTTTTTGTTGTTGTCGTGTCTCTGCCAGGCTTTGGTATCAGAATGATGCTGGCTTCATAAAATGAGTTAGGGAGGATTCCCTCTTTTTCTATTGATTGGAATAGTTTCAGAACAAATGGTACCAGCACCTCTTTGTACCTCTGTTAGAATTCAGCTGTGGATCCATCTGGTCCTGGACTTTTTTTAGTTGGTATGCTATTAATTATTCCCTCAATTTCAGAGTCTGTTATTTGTTTATTCAGGGATTCAACTTCTTACTAGTTTAGTTTTGGGAGGGTGTATGTGTCCAGGAATTTATCCGTTTCTTCTAGAGTTTCTAGTTTATTTGCATAGAGGTGTATATTATAGTATTCTCTGATGGTAGTTTGTATTTCTGTGGGGTCGGTGGTGATATCCCCTTTATCATTTTTTATTGCATCTATTTGACTCTTCTCTCTTTTCCTCTTTATTAGTCTTGCTAGTGGGCTATCAATTTTGTTGATCTTTTCAAAAACCCAGCTCCTGGATTCATTGATTTTTTGAACGTTTTCTTGTGTCTCTATCTCCTTCAGTTCTGCTCTGATCTTAGTTATTTCTTGCCTTCTGCTAGCTTTTGAATGTGTTTGCTCTTGCTTCGCTAGTTCTTTTAATTGTGATATTAGGATGTCAATTTTAGATCTTTCCTGCTTTCTCTTGTGGGCATTTAGTACTATAAATTTCCCTCTACACACTGCTTTAAACGTGTCCCAGAGATTCTGATATGTTGTGTCTTTGTTCTCATTGGTTTCAAAGAACATCTTTATTTCTGCCTTCATTTCATTATGTACCCAGTAGTCATTCAAGAGCAGGTTGTTCAGTTTCCATGTAGTTGAGCAGTTTTGAGTGAGTTTCTTAATCCTGAATTCTAGTTTGATTGCACTGTGGTCTGAGAGACAGTTTGTTATAATTTCTGTTCTTTTACATTTACTGAGGAGTGCTTTATTTCCAACTATGTGGTCAATTTTGGAATAAGTGCGATGTGGTACTGAGAAGAATGTATATTCTGTTGATTTTCGGTGGAGAGTTCTGTAGATGTCTATTAGGTCTGCTTGGTGCAGAGCTGAGTTCAAGTCCTGGATATCCTTGTTAACTTGCTGTCTCGTTGATCTGTCTAATATTGACAGTGGGGTGTTAAAGTCTCCCATTATTATTGTGTGGGAGTCTAAGTCTCTTTGTAGCTCTCTAAGGACCTGCTTTATGAATCTGGGTGGTCCTGTATTGGGTACATATATATTTAGGATAGTTAGCTCTTCTTGTTGAATTGATCCCATTACCATTATGTAATGGCCTTCTTTGTCTCTTTTGATCTTTGTTGATTTAAAGTCTGTTTTATCAGAGACTAGGATTGCAACCCCTGCTTTTCTTTTTGTTTTCCATTTGCTTGGTAGATCTTCCTCCATCCCTTTGTTTTGAGCCTATGTGTGTCTCTGCATGTGAGATGGGTCTCCTGAATACAACACACTGATGGGTCTTGACTCTTTATCCAATTTGCCGGGTGTGTCTTTTAATTGGAGTATTTAGCCCATTTACATTTAAGGTTAATATTGTTATGTGTGAATTTGATCCTGCCATTATGATGTTAACTGGTTATTTTGCTCGTTAGTTGATGCACTTTCTTCCTAGCATCGATGGTCTTTATAATTTGGCATGTTTTTGTTGTGGCTAGTATCGTTTGTTCCTTTCCATGTTTAATGTTTCCTTCAGCAGCTTTTGTAAGGCAGGCCTGGTAGTGACAAAAATCTCTCAGCATTTGTTTGTCTGTAAAGGATTTTATTTCTCCTTCACTTATGAAGCTTAGTTTCGCTGGATATGAAATTCTGGATTGAAACTTATTTTCTTTAAGAATGTTGAATATTGGCTCCCACTCACTTCTGGCTTGTAGAGTTTCTGCCAACAGATCCTCTGTTAGTCTGATGGGCTTCCCTTTGTGGGTAACCCGACCTTTCTCTCTGGCTGCCTTTAACATTTTTTTCCTTCATTTCAACTTTGTTTGAATGTTGGCCTGCCTTGCTAGGTTGGAGAAGTTCTCCTGGATAATATCCTGAAGAGTGTTTTCCAACTTAATTCCACTCTCCCCATCACTTTCAGGTACACCAATCCAATGTAGATTTGGTCTTTTCCCATAGTCCCATATATCTTGGAGGATTTGTTCATTTCTTTTTACTTTTTTTCTCTAAACTTCTCTTCTCACTTCATTTCATTCATTTGATCTTCAATCACTGATACCGTTTCTTCCAGTTGAGCAAATCGGCTACTGAAGCTTGTGCATGAATCACATAGTTCTTGTGCCATGGTTTTCAGCTCCATCAGGTCATTTAAGGTCTTTTCTACATTATTTATTCTAGTTAGCCATTCGTCTAATCTTTTCCCAAGGTTTTTAGCTTCTTTGCGATGAGTTTGAACATCCTCCTTTAGCTTGGAGAAGTTTGTTATTACTGATCATCTGAAGCCTTCTTCTCTCAGTTCATCAAAGTCATTCTCCATCCTGCTTTGTTCATTGCTGGCGAGGAGCTGCGATCCTTTGGAGGAGAAGAGGCACTCTGGTTTTTAGAATTTTCAGCTTTTCTGCTCTGGTTTCTCTCCATCTTTGTGGTTTTATCTACCTTTGGTCTTTGATGATGGTGATATACAGATGGGGTTTTGGTGTGGATGTCCTTTCTGTTTGTTAGTTTTCCTTCTAACTGTCAGGACCCTCAGCTGCAGGTCTGTTGGAGTTTGCTGGAGGTCCACTCCAGATGCTATTTGCCTGGGTATCACCAGTGGAGGCTGCAGAACAGCAAATTTTGCAGAACGGGCAAATGTTGCTGCCTGATCATTCCTCTGGAAGCTTCGTCTCAGAGGGGCATTCAGCCGTATGAGGTGTCAGTCAGCCCCTACTGGGGGGTGCCTCCCAGTTAGGTTACTCGGGGGTCAGGGACCCACTTCAGGATGCAGTCTGTTCTCAGATCTCAAACTCTGTGCTGGGAGAGCTGCTTCTCTCTTCAAAGCTGTCAGACAGGGACGTTTAAGTCTGCAGAAGTTTCTGCTGCCTTTTGTTCAGCTATGTCCTGCCCCCAGAGGTGGAGTCTACAGAGGCAGGCAGGACTCCTTGTGCTGCGGTGGGCTCCACCCAGTTCAAGCTTCCTGGCCACTTTGTTTACCTACTCAAGCCTCAGCAAAGGCAGGCACCCCTCCCTGCCACCTTGCAGTTCGATCTCAGACTGCTGTGCCAGCAGCAAGCGAGGCTCCGTGGGTGTGGGACACTCCAAGCCAGGTGTGGGATATAATTTCCTGGTGTGATGTTTGCTAAGACTGTTGGAAAAGCTCAGTATTAGTGTGTCCAGAATTGGTGGGTTCTTGGTCTCACTGACTTCAAGAACAAAGCCGCAGACCCTCGCGGTGAGTGTTACAATTTTAAAGATGGTGTGTACGTAGTTTGTTCCTTCTCGTGTTCAGACGTGTCCAGAGTTTCTTCCTTCTGATAGGTTCATGGTCTTGCTGACTTCAGGAGTGAAGCTGCAGACCTTTGCAGTGAGTGTTACAGCTTATAAAGGCGTTGTGGACCCAAAGAGTGAGCAGCAGCAAGATTTATTGTAAAGAATGAAAGAACAAAGCTTCCACAGTGTGGAAGGGGACTGAGCGGGTTACCAGTGCTGGCTCAGGCAGCCTGCTTTTATTCCCTTATCTGATCCCAGCCACATCCTGCTGATTGGTCCATTTTTTTTTTTTTTTTTTTGAGACGGAGTCTCACTCTGTTGCCTGGGCTGGAGTGCAGTGGCTGGATCTCAGCTCACTGCAAGCTCCGCCTCCCAGGTTCACGCCATTCTCCTGTCTCAGCCTCCCGAGTAGCTGGGACTACAGGCGCCCACCACCTCGCCCGGCTAGTTTTTTGTAGTTTTTAGTAGAGACAGGGTTTCACCGTGTTAGCCAGGATGGTCTCGATCTCCTGACCTCGTAATCCGCCTATCTTGGCCTCCCAAAGTGCTGGGATTACAGGCTTGAGCCACCGCGCCCGGCCTGATTGGTCCATTTTACAGAGAGTTGATTGGTCCATTTTGACAGAGTGCTGATTGGTGCATTTACAATCCCTGAGCTAGATACAGAGCGCTGATTGGTGTATTTACCATCCTCTAGCTAGACTTAAAATTTCTCCAAGTTCCACTAGCTTAGCTAGACACAGAGCACTGACTGGTGCGTTTACAAACCTTGAGCTAGACCCAGAGTGCTGATTGGTACATTTACAATTCTCTAGCTATATATAAAAGTTCTCCGAGTCCCCACCTAAGTCAGGAGTCCAGCTGGCTTTGCCTAGTGGATCCCGCACCAGGGCCACGGGTGGAGCTGCCCACCAGTCCCATGCTGTGCACCTGCACTCCTCAGCCCATGAGTGTTCGATGGTACTGGGCGCTACAGGGGTGGCATCTGTTAGGGAGGCTCAGCCCCGTGGGAGCCCACAGTGGGGGAGGGGGGCTTGGGCATGGCAGGCTGCAGGTCCTGAGCCCTGCCCCACAGGGAAGCAGCTGAGGCCCGGTGAAAACTCGAGCATGGCATGGGCGGGCCAGCAGTGCTGGGGGACCCACCACACCCTCCACAGCTGCTGGCCTGGGTGCTAAGCCCCTCACTGCCCAGGGCTAGTGGTGCCAGCCGGCCACTCCAAGTGCAGGGCCTGCCGAGCGCACCCACCTGGAATTTGCGCTGGCCCGAGAGCCCTGCGTGCAACCCCAGCTCCTGCCCCCACCTCTCCCTCCACACCTCCCCGCAAGCAGAGGGAGCTGACTCTGGCCTCGGCCAGTCCAGAGAGGGGCTCCCGCAGTGAAGCAGCGGGCTGAAGGGCTCCTTGAGTGTGGCCAGAGCAGACGCCAAGGCTGAGAAAGCCCGAGAGCTAGCAAGGGATGCTGGCATGTTATCACCTCTCATTAGGGTGGGAGTGACCTGATTTTCCAGGTGCAGTCTGTCACGGCTTCCCTTGACAGGGAAAGGGAATTCCCCAACCCTTTGCACTTCCCTGGTGAGGTGATGCCTCGCTCTACTTTGCCTCAGGCTCCGTGGGCTGCACCCACTGTCCTGCACCCACTGTCTGACAAGCCCCAGTGAGATGAACCTGGTACCTCAGTTAGAAATGCAGAAATCACTTGTCTTCTGCATCGCTCATGCTGGGAGCTGTAGACTGGAGCTGTTCCTATTGGGCCATCTTGGAACCTCTCCAGCTTCATTTTTTTGCATGTGAGTATCCAGTTGTCTCAACACTAGTTCTTGTACCATTAACATTTAACTGTGCTTGTTTTATTATATTTCTACCCATTCATCAATCCATCTTACTTTTTTGATACCTTTCAAAATAGAGTTCTTCAATCACTTTCTTCTAAATTTTTCAGCATACGTATCATTACATAGAATTCAATATTTGTTTACAGTTTATTTTTAATGTAAATTTTACATATAATTATATGTATTATATATACATTATAATTATATGTATTATATACAAAATTATATGTATATAATGCATAAATCTTAATTGTTCTTTTTCTAGGTTTTGACAGCCACATATGACCATATATCCAAAACATTTATCAAGATATAAAACATTATCACCATGCAAGGATATTCCTCCCTGAAATTTCCCAAACTCCCAAGAGCAGAGGAAGTTTTTTCCCACTATAGATTAGTTTTGCCTATTCTAGAACTTCATGTAAATAGACTTGTTCAGTATACTCATTTTTGTGTAAGGCTTATTTCACCCAGTATAATTTTTTGAGATCATCCATACAGTTGATTGTATTAGTAGTTTGATTTTTCTTAGTGGTAAGTGGTAATTCATTTTATAAAGATGTTTGTCTATTCTTCTATTGTTGGACACCTGGGTTATTTCCAGTTCAAGGCTCTTATTAATAAAGATGCAATTAACCTTCTTGTCCAAGTCTTTTTCTGGATATATGTTTTCATTTCTCTTGGGTAAACACTTAGTAGTAGAATTGTTGGGTAATAGGGTAGGGGTACCATTTTCCCAGCAAAAATGAGTAAGAGTTTTGTTTGTTCTACATTCTTGCCAATATTTGAGGTTGGTAGTCTTTTTAATATTAGCCATTCTGGTGAACATGTCATGGTCTCTTATTGTGGTTTTAATTTTGCATTGATGACTAATGATGTTGAGCATCTTTCCTTCTCTCTCGTTTTGTATGTGACTGGTTTTTTCTTATTGCTTTATTCTTTTCTGTATCTTGATAGAAGCCTTTATGACACATATGTAAGATGTATCAGTCATTTCTATGGTTAGTATTTTCCAAACTAATATTATCCCATGCTGCCAACTAAAATATTTATTTGTTTTGTTTTTCATGCTTAGGTGTACAAATAACTTGAAACTAATTTTGGTACATCGTGTAAAGAAGCAGCAAAAATTTATTTTTTCCATGTGAATATACAATTTTTCCACAACCATTTTTCCTTTAAAGATCACTATTTCCCCACAATTCTATGAGCTGCTATTTTTCATAAACCATGTATTCATTTATGCCTGGATTTGCTTCTTGACTCTCCATGTTCTGTCGTTGATCTGTCTGTCTTCACACCAATACCACATTGACTTAATTCTGTAGCTTTATAATAAATCTAGGTATATGATAAAGCAAGTCTTCTCACTTTGTTCTTCTTTTCCAAGATTGTCTTGGCTAATCTTGGCAATTTGCATTTTCATAAAAATATTATAATCAACTTGTAAAGTTTTAACAAAATTTGGGGTTTTGATTGTGGTTTTATTGTTTCTCTGTATCAGTTTGGGGGAAAAGTGACATCTTTATAATTTTAAGCTTCTGAATCCATGAACATGGTGTATTTCTCTATTTATTTAAACCCTTGAAGTTTTTTCTCAGTAATAGTTTAGCGTTTCTCTGTGTAGAGGTTTACAAGTTTTTAGATGTATTCTTGTTTGCTTTTTTTGATGTTTGTTATAAATGGCATCTTAAAGTGTCTATTTGTTTATTTGTTGTTGGTATATAGGAATAAATTGATTTTAGTTTATTGACTTTGTAGTCAGCAACTTTACTAAAATTGCTTTTTGTGTCTATTATTTTTTTCTGTAGATTATTTTGCATTTTATATGTATACCATTATACATGTCAGCTATGGATATGAGTTTTATCTCTTTCTTTCCAATTCTTATACCCTTTAATTTTTTCTTTCCTTATTGTACTGGTACAGTACAAAGTTCAGTACAAAGTTGATAGAAGAAATGACAGTGGGCATTCTTATCTCATTCTACATTTCAAGGGAAAGCTATCAATATTTCATTAAGTATAATGCTATAGGTTTTTAAATAAATAATCTTTATTGGATTAAGCAAGTTCACTTCTAATTGTAGTTTACTGAAAGTTCTTTTTTAAAAAAATGATGAGATACTGAATTTTGTCAGGTAATTTTTCTCTATCAAAATGATAATATGATTTTTCTCTTTTACTGTGTTAATGCTCTGAATTTTACTGATTGGTTTTAGTGTGTTAGTGCAGCCTTGCATTTCTGTAGTAAACATGTCTTGCTCGTGTTGTGTTATTATTTCTATGTGTTGTTGAATTTTACTTGCTAATATTTTATATTTGGCATTTCAAAATTATGTACCTGAATGAGGTTGGCTAGTAATTTTTCTTTTTCAAAATGTTCTTGTCAGGCTTTGCTATTAAGCTTATTTTAGCCTCACAGAAGAAGTTGAATGATAGTCTTTATTTTCCTATTTTCTGGAAGAGTTATATAAGATTGACATTATTTCTTCCTTGACTGGTGTAATTAGCCTGTGAGGCCACCCTGGCCTGAAGCGTTCTTGGTGGATTTAATGTTCTTTTAATAGTTAATGAGGTATTTAGATTTTCTACTTCTTGTGTCATTTTGGTAAATTGTATTTTCTAAGAAGTTTGTTTTATCTAAAGTTTTAATTTATTGTCATAAAGTTGTTAGTAGCTACCTCTTAATATTGTTTTAATAGTTGGTATATGTAGTAATTTATTCTTTTCTATATATGTGTTGTAAATCTCTGCCTTCTCTCTCTTCCTGCCTTGGTCATTCTTACTGTACAATTATCAACTTTAATAGTGTTTTCAACTTACCTAGTTTTTCTTTATTGAAACTATGTTGTAAGTTTTTTTAATGTTTTACTAATTTTGATATAATCTTTATTATTTTCTTCTTATTTTGACTTTAATTTGCTATTCTTTTCCTAACTTCTTGTGACTAATACTTACCTCATTAATTTTTAGTTTTACTTCTCTTCTGGTGTGCATTTAATGGTGTACATTTCTCTTAAAGTATTCCTTTAAACTACATCTTACAAGTTGTGATAATTTTGAATTTTCAGTTCAAAATATTTTCTATGACTTTTTCTTTGGCTGTTATATCATTTAGAGGTAGATTTTTTATTTCCATATAGATGGAAATTTTAAAGTTTTAAAAATATTGACATTTAGCCTAGTTGCATCATAGTCAGAGAACATACTCTGTCTCATATCAGTTCTTTGAAATTTGTGGAGACTTGCTTTGCAACACATGCTCCATTTTTGAAAATGAAATTTTAAAAAACTCAATATGCATTTTAGTTTTGGGGCATAATATTCCATTTGTATCAATCAGGTCAAGTTTCTTCTTCTTTTGTTTAAATTGTATAGTCTGTGTATTCTATCAGCTTCTATTCATGATTGTAGTTTTGTCTGTTTCTACCTCTAGTCCTGTAACATTTGCTTTATATATTTGAGTTCACATTATTAGGTGCCTACACATTTATAATTGTTATATCTTCTGTATGAATTGGGTTCTTTACTATTAATGAAGTATTCCTTTCTATCTCTAATATTGCTCTTTTGCCTTAAATATGACTGCTTGATATTACTAGATATATCAGCTTCCTCTTTGTAGATGTTTGCATGGTATATGTTTTTCTTTCCTTTCACTTTTAATACTGTAAAATCCTTCTTAATGTGTATCCTTTTTGAACAATACAGAATTAGATTTTTTAAAAAAATCTGGTCTGACAGTCTATGTTTTCACTATTGAGTCCACTAATATTTATTTATCACAATTACTGATATTTCTGCTTTGCTAGGAGGACTTGGAATTTGGCTTTTAGTGAACTTAGGCTAATAGGACGACCTTTCTGAGATATTTACTATGAGCTCAAATTTTCTAGGTATGTCATAATTATAGAGAAAATTTCCATTTTTGTTTAAAAATATTCCATAGATGTGGAAAGAGAGAGTAGATGTGGTTTCAAGCTGAAATTCAAATAAACTAGATTCCATATGGGATAGCTATTGGAAGCACTGGCTAAGAAAGGAGCCATATCAAATTTTGAATACAGCCAAATCCAATCATCATGTTAGCATTGATGGAGCAAGAAAATATCTAGACTTATTGAATTATAATTACAGCTGTATGAATCACACACCACTATATATATAGCAAGTATGATTTTATCTGTGATATAAAAAGGCCTTTTTAATGGGATTTTACTGTAATTTTAATAGACTGGAGAAAGTAATGAGGGAGTCATAGCTTGTGTGTATTGGGGTGAAAAAGCAGGAAAGATATCTGTAGTAATCATTGAAGTGTTAAAAATATATTATGGCTGGGATCAGGATTAGGGAGGTGTGCCTGAAGTTAATGACTTATATATAAGGCCCTTGTAACTAAGGTACCAGTTCAGAATAGAAGTTTATAAAAAGCAAGAAAAATCGGATTGCTGAATCCAAATATAGAATACTATTTTGCAGTAAAATAGAAATACATATTTTAAATGACTAAAATAAATATAGAAAGATATTTTTGAGACAAATAAGGAAACATTGGTTATTAGATGATATTAAGGAATCATTGTTAATTTTGTAGCTGTGACCACGTTGTAGTAATAAAAAAAAGTCCTTATTTTTTTGAGAACACATAGAAGTATTTAAGGTTGAAATGACATAAACATAATGTCAGAAATTTGCTTTAAAATATTTGCAGTAACAAAGAAAAAGAAAGAACAAAAAGAGGGATAAAACAAGTGTGCCAAAATGTTAAAAGCTATTGAATTTAATCAATAGGTAGTATGAGAACGTCTTATACTATTTCCTCTGTTTTAGTGTATGGTTAAAATTTATAATAATTTTTTATAAGGAGTAAAATATTGCTAGAAAAGCACTATATATTCTTAATGTTAACACATTTAAGTATTTTCATGATGGATAAAATTTTATGTATATTTTTCAACTGACTAAAGGCTAGAAAATGAAGCAGGGAATGCTAAGGGTGGTGCTGGCATGTGTTGCAGTGGAATGGGTACAAGCTTGGTTACAAGCTTCAAGCTGCCACTAATGAGCTCCACTCCTTTGGCAGTATCCTTATACCTCTCTGGGCCTTGGGCTACTCTTTTGTTTCTAAGATGGGGCATTGTCCTAAATGAGCTCAAAAGTCTTTTTCTAGGTCTTATTATCTATGGTTCTGAATGTACTGCACTTGGAATCTTTTGTTTCTTGGAATTGGGAATGTATGCAAGATACTAGGTTTCCGATGGCACCCCTCCAAATTTTGGTGGTCTTAAGGAACCCCTGCAAGGTGAAGGGAGAGAGCTGAGGGATCAAAGGTCTAGATCTTCCCTAAACTCCAATTTAATAACCCAGCTCAGCCACTATTTAATTTTTTCTCATGGGTCCTGTTTTCTGCCAGCATCCCTAGAAAGAGTTGGTCTCTCTATGCCCACTGTGTATGGTTATGTTTGCAGCTCCTGTTCTGTCTTACTGCATGTGCTTTCATACAGACTGTGAGTGCTTCAAGGTAAGAACTTTCTATTTCATTTTTGTGTCCTTAAGTACCTAGGACACAGTCTGGCATGTGAAGGGGCATACAAAATATTTGCTGAGTGAATGAATGGATGAATGAATTAAAACAAACTAAAATACTTTGTGACATTTAATTTAATTTCAGGGAATATAATGAAAAGAATATGAATTCATTTTTACTATGAAGTTTAGGAAGCTTTGGCTTTCCAATGGGGTACATTCTTCTTGGCACACCCACTCACTTTCTCTGTTGTCTTCTTATTCCACCCCCTTCAGTAATCTTCAGCAGGATTCATTTGATCAGAAAGCATTAAGTTATGTCCTCCCCTTATCGTCGAAATTCCTTTAGCTGTAGTTTTAAAACTAGGGCTGAGGGGGCAGGAGGCTGGGGAAGTCATAGGTGAATTATGTTGCATCCTCCAGATGACTGATTTTCTGCAAATATTTAGGGAAATGTCATATAATTGGCAAATGAAGCATTATTTTATATTAAAACAAACTCAGATACATTTTGGAGTAAAATGTTCAATGAACACGAAATCCTAAGCTAGGCCTTGAGACTTCTGGGAATTTTCTAGGCTAAGACTGTCCTCTCCACTAAGAATGTCAGCGATTTATTTAGGTATTTGTATTTGAGGTAACCTGTGAGGATGCCAACCCGGCAGATATACAGATAGAGTGTGGCTCTGTGGGGTGCAGGAATAAGAGCTATGGAGTTGACGAAAACTAGACTGAAAATGGTACCTTTGAGAGAGCTTCACAGAAAAAGCCTTGAGGAAGACAAAAAAAAATTGTGTCTTATTTATTTATTTAGAGACAGGATCTGGCTCTGTCACCCAGGCTGAAGTGCAGTAGTGCAATTATAACTCACTGCAGCCTCAAACTCTTGGGCTCAAGTGATTCTCCCATTTCAGCCTCCCAAGTAGGTAAGACTACAGGCATACACCACCACTCTCAGCTAATGTTTCTTTCTTTTTTTTTTTTTCTGCCAGAATAGGGTCTCACTATGTTGCAGAGGCTGGTCTTGAACTCCTGGCCTCAAGCTATCCTGCTGCCTCAGCCTCCCAAAGTGCTGGGATTACAGGTGTGTGCCACTGCACTTGGCCTGATTTATTATTTCCATGGTGCTTTGGTAAAAAATGCCCAAGTTGTGCTGACCTAAGACACATATAAAATTCCCAGTGTAATAATTAAAGAAAGCAAGTTACCTATTCTGTTTTTAAACTGTCATATTTTTATTTGCTAACTACACCTCAGTAAAGCTCTGGGGGAAAAGCTGTCATATTTTATTTAGGACTGGCTTGATTGTTTTGTCCCTGTGTGTGAACACATGAACACTGTTGTTTTAGACTGAAATATAATTTATAAAAAGTATTAGAAAACACGTTTAGAAAAATCATAGTCAGTGTGTATGATTGTTTTCTTATTAAATAGAAGATAATTTGAAACAATTGTCAATTCCCTAGGTAACTAGATGCTCCCTTTCTCTTTAATAAAAGAATCAGATAATTCAAATCCTCTTAGTTCATGCAAGTCTGGCTTTTTTTTCTCTCTCATTTTTTTAGATTTCAAGTGAGTGGGCATTTACTTCAGTCAATGCAGTCAATATTCAAGGTTCAAAATTGTCTTATTGAACTGTCAATTTGATATTTATTCTTTATAGTCACTTTTTTTTTTCCTGGCATGGTTATGGGTGTATTCAAATCCATTTCTCATCATTGGCAAGATTGTTAAACTGAAAAAGAGCCTGGTATTCCAGGTGTCTGTGTTGCCTGAAGTGACACTTACTAAACCCAGATATATTTCTAATTCAGCTTACTCGAAAAAAAAGTTAAGCACTGACCAGTGCAAGGCACGATAGGCGTGACACTAGTATAGTTTGCTGAATATAGTAGGTAATCAGTAAGGGCCTTGAAAGTAGGAATAACAGTAACAAACAAAGCACGTAAACTCTCTGCATTTACTCCTTTGTCTGTAAAATAGACGTAATTATTTCCCCTCAGAAAAGTTGTAAAGTAGAATAAATTTACCAGGCACAATATAAAAATATTAAGGAGTGAAAAGTTATATGGATTATTCTAAAAGGTAGAAAATATATCTTTTTTTTTTTTTTTTGATGGAGTCTGGCTCTGGCTGGAGTGCAGTGGCACGATTTCAGCTCACTGCAACCTCTGCCTCCCAGGTTCAAGCAATTCTCCTGCCTCAGCCTCCCATGCAGCTGGGATTACAGGTGTGCACCACCATGCCAGGCTAATTTTTATATTTTTAGTAGAGATGGGGTTTCACCATGTTGGCCAGGTTGGTCTCGAACTCCTGATCTCAGGTGATCTGCCTTCCTTGGCCTGCCGAAGTGCTGGGATTACAGACGTGAGCCATCGCGCCTGGCCAACTTGGCCACCTTTTCAAATGCATGTGGTGTTTTCCATTATTTACTTTTTGAATTTTCCTTTTCTTTGGTGACTTTTACAGTTGCTTGTATTCCTTTTCAAAGCAATGCTCTGCACCTGTTACCTTCATTTTCTCACTACACGTTACACATCCCTTCTTTAATCCCTTGTTGTTTTTACCAAAACTACACTTTCAAAATCTTCAGTGGCTCCTTTCTGGTCAAAACATTTGGCCCTTGCTCAAATACCTCATACTCCCTACTCTTTTAATTTTAATTAAATTTTTATAGTCGTCCCCTTTGGAAAACTCTTTACTTACCTTGGCTTTTATGGTAATGTACTTCTTGGCCTTCTTGCTATTTCTTGGATGGTTGTTTCTGTTTCTTTCTTTCTTTTTTTTTTTGAGACAGAGTCTCACTCTGTTGCCAGGCTGGAGTGCAGTGGCGCAATTTTGGCTCACTGCAACCTCCGCCTGCCAGGTTCAAGCGATTCTCCCACCTTAGCCTCCCGAGCAGCTGGGACTACAGGTGCTCGCCACCACACCTGGCTAATTTTTGTATTTTTAGTAGAGATGGGGGTTTCACCATGTTGGCCAGGATGGTCTCAATCTCCTGACCTTGTGACCCGTCTGCCTCAGCCTCCCAAAGTACTGGGATTACAGGCATGAGTCACCACGCCTGGCCTCTTTCTGTTTCTTTTAAAGATTCCTTCTTCCCTGGTGTTCTTTGGGGCTGTCTTCCTCAAGACTTTTTCTGTGGAAATTGCTGCTGTCTCAAAGTTTCCATTTTCAGTCTTGTTTTCCTCAACTCCATTGCTCTTACTTCTGGACCCCACCGAGCCACAGCCTGTCTGTACATCTCCCTGGATGGTGTCCTCACAGGTTCCCTTAAATACAAACAGGTGTGAACTTGAAAGCATATCAAGTCAGCGTCCCTTCCTAACTTCACCTCTGATGTTTTAGTCACCTATTGGTCATGAAGTTCCATTGATTCTTCTAGGGAAAACTCCTGCAATTGTTTCAAACTTATGAGGAGCCATGTGATTCATCCAGTTACTAAGCTTGTAGGTGCAACCAGGATTCAAGCTGAAGTCTTAGAACCTGAAGACTAAAGACCTACGGCTTAAAAGACTCACAGCATCTTAACAGAAATCCTTGGTACCAGATATATTCCAGAACTCAGAATTTTTTCAAGTTTATAAAGATAGTGATGTATATATGCTATTAATAAGGTAATACCCTTCTGGGGCAGCATGGCGGACATAATCACATAAATTAATATTTCTGCAGTAAAATGTGTGATTATTCTCATGGAATGTGATCAGTCAAGACTATAAAAAGCCTCTAGTCAGTTTAGGTTAGGTTTTGCCACAAAATGTGGTCAGGTCAGGTGAGGCTTTGCTACCAAGTACATTATAGAAAGACGTCCATTTTGAGAGCTTTTTGAATTTTTGGAATTGTGGATAAGGGATTGTGGACCTCAAAAAGTAATTACCTGGAATTAATGTTTGTAGTTTTGATACCATATTTTCACTGGGCAGATAGGCAATTTTCACCATAACCATCTAGGGAAACAAAATATTTTCTTACCTTAAAATAGGGGTCCCCAACCCCAAGGCCACAGACGGTACCGGTACCGGTTAGGAACCAGGCCGCACAGCAGGAGGTGAGTGGCAGGGGATCCGGCCTTACGGCCTGAGCTCTGCCTCCTGTCAAATCAGCCTGGGCATTAGATTCTCAGAGGAGCTCAGACCCTACTGTGAACTGCGCATGCGAGGTATATAGATTGCATGCTCCTTATGAGAATCTAACTAGTGCCTGATGATCTGAGGTGGAACAGTTTTATCCCCAATCATCCCCCACCCACCCCCAGCATGGAAAAATTGTCCTCCATGAAACCAATCCCTGGTGCCAAAAAGGTTGGGGACTGCTGGCTTAAAAGGAACCTTAGGAGACAAGGAGATACCTGGGACAATACCAACTTGTTTGGGCGAGACTTATTTGGGTTGCCAGTCTCCTGACATATAGACTTCCTGAATGTCAGGGGTTGAGGATGAGAAACTCAGGTGGTATTAATGAGTTCCTGCCAGTAAGATGTCCCGGAGGAATGTTTTCAGATACTTAGGAAGTTGCTTAAGTGCAACTTTGTCAGACTCCAAATTCCATTCATTATCAAACCTAGTTTTCTGCCCTGTATAAAATAAAGTCTATTTCTAGGTCTTGATGGGTTCAGTTATACCTAGCATAATCTGCACAAGTATAATCTGAACCTACTTACCTCCAAGTAACTCTTTAACAACTATAATGTACTCTGTAATAATTGGGAACAGGGCAATGTGACCTTCAGCTTTATGGGGTTCAGATCTGAAAGGAAGTTCATTCTCAGAGCGGATGAGCAGCTGAGGAGGAGTTTGCAGGGAGAATGTCAGGAAAGGCTCAATTTTTTTGTAAATTTGGTGATAGAGATGGTCATTCTGCATATAGCAGTGTATAAGGCACCTCCTTGTTCAATGGGGTGTCAGGTCTTTGAGCTCTGTATCATTTGTTGGTATTGCTTGTGTGACTTCTAGCAAGTTCATTTCTTGATGATTTGGTTTTCTCATGTGGAAAATCAAACTAACCATGCTTACATCCTACTGCCTCACAGAGAAAGTGTGAAAACTAATGGGTTAATGCTGGAAAAGGGCTTAAAGATCTTTAGATACAAGTAGTTATCAATCATAGCATAGAATCATTTGGACTTTAGAATAATGGTTCTAAAGAGATTACAAAAATACTGTTAATGCACGTTTATTAGAGTAGACCCTTTTTCAAGTTACAGCTGTAGTTTCTAATGTAGCAAATTAATTTTATTTAATCAGTCCATTCTAAACGGGCCTGGAACTCTGTCGGAGAGTGATCTTACACCAAAAGGGCAAGATACATGATCTTACACCAAAAGGGCAAGATACAAGGGCATTCTCATTTGACTGTTAGGTCTCTAATTGTGCAATTTTTCCCAGTTAGGCTGTGGGCCCTCTGAAAATAATACAAGGAGAGTAACTCAGAGGCCTAAAAACATTTTTTAAGTGTTTTTTTTTGAATTACTAAAAATACAAAAGTTTCACATACTGGAAAAATATATTGAAATAACATATTTTATTAAGCATAATTAAAAAAATATTTTCAATGAGCAATCCAAGGGCTTAGATTAATTAACCTTCTGGAGCTTTGAATATAATAGCTTTCTCGTATGTGTTTATCGGAAAGTTATAAGGAAAAATTCATGAAAAAATTTAAGTACATGCCTAGAATTGAAATACTTTGAAATGGACTTCACATTTAACATAAATACTTAAACTAATTTTAATAAAGATGAAAAATACATGATTTAAAAAAATATTTTTAATTATTCAACCTAAATGCAAACCAATGTGGTTTTTCTAGAACAAAAATTTAAAACCTGGTACAAGTTTCACAAGAAACTATTTTCAGGTCTAATATTAAGTAATTACTTCACAATAAATATAATTTTGTTTGAACTCTTAGTACATTATGTTAAAGATAATTTGCTAGAGCAGTGGGTAGATTAAATTTGAAAACAATAAAGACTAAATACTTGGAGATGAATTGCAACCTAAACTTACAATTTAATTACCATGTTGATTATTTAGCAAATAAAGTGAGAACAAAAATAATGTCCTTAGAAAGTCATACAGTATAATTGATTATGGTGTCTACTACTCAAGTATAGTTTGACAAGTTTGGTCTACATACTTTGAAAATAATTTATAGGAGGTTTAGGTATTAAAACTCATTATATATGCAAGTACATAGGAGAGTAATTTAAACAAGTTTATTTTACTGAATATAAATAACCAGGCAGAATATCCTAATAAATAATTATTTTCCTTTTTGTATTCATTACAGTAATTCATTGTTGAATTATATTGGTCAAGTACCTGAAATTATATTTATTGAATACACAAATTTATTATTTGATATTAGCTGAAAAGTTCTCTTTTCATACCTATTCCTAGCATTTCGCTAAAGACCTTAAAAGTGTTTTTCTTTTTTTTTTTTTTTTTTTTTTTTTTTTTGAGACGGAGTCTCGCTCTGCCGCCCAGGCTGGAGTGCAGTGGCCGGATCTCTGCTCACTGCAAGCTCCGCCTCCCGGGTTCACGCCATTCTCCTGCCTCAGCCTCCCGAGTAGCTGGGACTACAGGCGCCCGCCACCGCGCCCGGCTAGTTTTTTGTATTTTTTTTTTAGTAGAGACGGGGTTTCACCATGTTAGCCGGGATGGTCTCGATCTCCTGACCTCGTGATCCGCCCGTCTCGGCCTCCCAAAGTGCTGGGATTACAGGCTTGAGCCACCGCGCCCGGCCAAAAGTGTTTTTCAGTTTAATAAATGTAGTGTTCCTGCTTTAAACATTAGAGAAACTGAGTCTTAGAAAATTAGCAATTTATTGCTAATTAGTAAGAAAATTAGTAACAATTGCAAATAAGTAAGCTGATAAGAAAATTAGTAACAATTGCAAATAAACTACTTCTCACTGAGATTATTCATTTGGAATTAAATTTATACTGCTCATATATATTTATTTAAACATATATTACTGGATTCTTAAAGTAGTATCCTTGAAACTTCTTTTGGGAAAGTTTGGTTTATAAACTATTTAATTTGGAAAGTGGTTTATCTTATTTTAATCCAAACACATTTCAAATTCATAGCCATTCCTGAAAAGAACTTACTCACAATGAATAAATAAACAAATTAAGAAAATAGTATTTTTCATATTCACATTTATCATTGGAGTGAGCGGAATTTCTTGTTAAAGTGGATTCTGATCTGTGCTATATGAAAACAAATGACTTAGGGAAAACAAGGCTATAATGCCACCTGGGGGCTTTTAAGGACATCACAGTTCACTAAAACTAATAATCCTATAGGGTAAATTCCAGTTACCTCCATTTGCCCTTCAGAATAATCATTACCATTTATTTTTTCCCTTTTCGCTGATTTTTACAGTGATTACAGAAAAGGAATAATGGTTCAAAATATTATCCTATTTTCTACAATCTACACTATCAAGATATTTCTTTCCTGTAACCAAGCAACATTCTTCCTCTTAGGAGACAGCATAGGTACACTATAAGATGTCTACAATTGTATGTTACATTATGAGATACAGCAACATTACAGGGTCAAACCAAAAAAGAACAAGCTTAAACAATAAAAAAAATCCCATATACGGATATGTATCTATGGCAGTGAAAATATTCTCTCTTTTTTTGTTAATCTTAAAAACTCATAGAAGAGTTAGTCACACCAGCCAAGCCACCTCAGGGAGGTAGCATATGAGAAGTGGTTACAGAGCAACATTTTTTTTTGAGGGAGCTCCTTTGCATTCATAATTTGGTAGTCTTTACTGAATGCCTAATGTTTGCTGAATATTGTTAAGAAAAAAGAAACGCCCTCTGTGCTGTCAAATGATAGTATACACAATACACATGAGGTGAAAATATATAAGAGCTGCTGATGTCCTTATCTACAGTATTTTTGTTTGTTTTATAACAAAATGTTTGTTTATTATTATTATTATTTTTTACCATTTTGGCTATCTTATGCTTTAACTGTATCTTTCCCATTTGGGTGTTTTTCAAATTTCTGTTGCTATAAGCAATATCATGTTTAATTAAAAGCTCATTATTCTATTTGTGAATTTATTCACATCCTTTTTTTCTTTCCATGAATTACCTGTTAGCTTGATAGATATATATATAGATATAGATAGATATAGATATATATTTTAGATGTTCAATAAATATGAATAAATATCAATATTTTAGAATTTTCTAATTGTCCCAACAGAAAAGATATATCATAAAGGAAAAGGAAAAAAAGCTGAAATAGACAGTGACATCTTATCTGTGAGATGAAGAATTTGGTTCATGTGCACATGTTCAGAGAACTAAGCATGGTCTAGCTGCAGCAGGGGTATTTAAACAAGAAGAATAAGTTTGCAAGTGAGTCTGATCTGTTATTTTTTGTTTTTGTTTTTGTTTTTCCATCAGCTGGTCACTATAGCATCTGCTATAAGCTCTGGTTAGAAGTTGATGAGATTTGTGATGTTTAAAGATGAAGATTTATAAATTACATCTGTAGGTTATTTGAACCGTATTACATTACTATGGCAGAAAGTAGTAGCAGTTCCCCCAGATCCATTTTTATTGTTACCAATAAAATTTTTATCTGAGCATTTCACTGCTCAGAATAGAGGTTACATCCCCCAGCTTCCCTTGCAGCTGTCTGTGTCCATATAACTAAGTTCTGGCCAATGGGTTGTAAATAGAAATATCCTGTGGCAACTTCTGGAAAACATTCTTTTCTTTTCTTCTTTCTCCTTCTTTTTTTTTTTTGGAGGGAGTCGCGCTCTGTCTCCCAGGTTGGAATGCAGTGGCACAATCTCGGCTCACTGCAACCTCCAATTCCTAGGTTCCAGTGATTCTCCTGCCTCAGCCTCCCGAGTAGCTGGGACTACAGGCGCATGCTACCACACCCGGCTAATTTGTGTGTTTTTAGTAGAGACGGGGTTTCACCGTGTTAGCCAGGATGGTCTCGATCTCCTAACCTTGTGATCCGCCCGCCTCAGCCTCCTAAAGTGCTGGGATTACAGGCGTGAGCCACTGCACCCGGCTGGAAAACATTCTTAAGAGACAAGTGGCACACACTATTTGCCTCTTCTTTTCATTCCTTCATCAATTCTGCTGTCTGAACAAAGCTGCTGTTGTCTTAGGTCATAATAATACAGAGGCCACACAGAGTAAAGCTATAGGGAAGAAGCCAAAGTGCCTCGCACCATGGAGTGCTAAAACAGCCCTGGACTATTACCTAGGAACGATCTCCCTAGAAGGGAGAAATTAACTTCTATTATGGCACTCTTATTTTGGATTTTCTACAACTTGCAGCTAAATCTCTTCTCCTCGGATATAATTGCTATGGGAAATGCAGATTCATTTATTGATTAGTTACTGAAAAAGTTGTTTTAAAATTAATTTTTATATAATATATTCATGCATTATTTACCACATTCATTTTGTCCATCCTCTCAGCTTAGAAGCATCATGACAGTATTAGAAAGGGTACTGTTACACACAGTTTATAGAAATGCAAATAATAAACATAAGAAAAATATCCAGCCTATAACTAAAAATGCAAATCAAAACAATAAATTATTCTTTATCTAGTAGCAACTTAACAAAAATATTTTTAAGTTCCCAAAACAGATAGAAAAAGGAAACTGGCCTACCATTTCACTGCTTGTCACAACATAACTTGAAGAGCAATTTGAAACTATGTATCAAGAGCCATAAGAAGATATTTGCCTTTTGATCCAGAAATTCTGTTTCTGGTAAACAGTTCTAAAAAAAATTGTGAATACTAAAATGTTACATGCACAAAGATACTCACTGAGGCATTATTAATAATGTTGACAAATTGGAAACAATCTAAATGTCCAATATAGGGACTGGCTAAGTAAGGTATAATCATATATATTGAATAGATTATCAAATGACCATTGAAAATGAGGGTTATTTATTTACTCATTTAAAAAATTTATGTGTTGGTATACAATGGCATCTCAATAAATATAATCATATACTGCCTAATGATTTTTTTTGGTCAGTGACAGACTGCATACATGATGGTGGTTCCACAAGATTATAGTGGAGATGAAAATTCTCATTGCCTAGTGATGTCAAAATGCAATGCATGACTCACGTGTTTGTGGGCATGCTGGTGTAAACAAAGTAGTCATATAAAAGTAGAGCATATATAATATGTACCCTATATAATAGTTGATAAGAATAATGATGTTACTGCTTTATACATTTACTATGCTCTTCTTTTTATTGTTATTTTAGAGTGTATTCCTTCTACTTATTAAAAAAAATGTTAACTGTAAAACAGCCTCAGGCTGATCCTTCAGGAAATTTTCCAGAAAAAGGCATTGTTGTCATAGTGGATGACAGTTTGCCCCTGACAGCCTCCTGATGGGACAAGATATGGAGGTGAAAGATAGTGATATTGATGATCCTGACTCTGTGGAGGCCTAGGCTAGTGTGTATGTTTGTGTCTTAATTTTTAACAAAAGCATTTTAAAAGTAAAACAATAAAAATAGAAAACTCTAAAAATAGAAAAAAGCTTACAGTTTACAATGTATGTTTTAAGATGTGTTACTAAAACAGTCAAAAAATTTTTAAAAATTAGAAACTTGATAAAGTAAAAAAATTATAATAAGCTAAGGTTAATTTATGATTGAAGAAAAAAATTTAAAATAAATTGAGTGTAACCTAAGTATACAGTGTCTGTAAAGTCTACTGGAGTGGACAGGAATGTCCTAGACCTTCACATTCACTCACCTCTCACTCACTGACTCACCCAGAGCAACTTCTAGTCCTTCAGGCTACATTCATGGTAAGTGCTCTATACAAGTAGACCCTTTTAAAAATCTTTCATACTGCATCTTTACTGTACCTTTTTTATGTTTAGATACACAAATACTTACCACTGTGTTACAGTTGCCTACAGTATTCAGTACAGTAACATGCTGAATGGATTTGTAGACTAGGAGCAATGGGCTAGACTATATATCTAGGTTGTGTAAGTACTCTCTACAATGGCACAATGACAAAATCACCTGATGACACATTTCTCAGAATGTATCCCTATCATTAAGTGACCATTACTCTGTTTATCAAATGTGAGTGTCTACTATGTTCCAGGGTTTGTTCAGGTTACATAACGACAAGCAAAAGTAGGTAGACATGGTCTTGGTTCTCATAGAGCTTATACCTTATGGGAGAGACAGATGGTTTAGAGACACTTATGGTTATTGCTGTATGGGAAAAGGAACATGATTCTATAAAAGCAAATAACAAGGGAACCTGACCTAGTCTGAGATGTTAAGACAGGCATTGCTAATTAAAGATGTGACCTTTGCACTAAGATTTAAAGAATGGAAAGAAGTTAATGAGAAAATGGATATGAATGCTATAAATTAACATGGAAAATGTCTAGGCTATAGTAACTGGAAAACACATAGTAGAAAAATGAATCTGCAATATGATTATGTGTGGATATAGGTGTACAGAAAAAAAAAAAAAGACTGGTGGGAATACATCAAAATGCTAAGAATGATTTAAAAGGTGGTAAAATTTTAGGTGATTTCCCGCCCATATATTTCCCTAATTCTCTATAATGTGCTACAATTACTTGTATGAAGAATGTTTTAAAGAAATGCTGTTTTTTTCTGTTTGAGTAACAAAATGATCAGCATAACACGTGTAGGGAAGCTTTGACTCTTAGAGTACAAAGAAGGAAAAAAGTTACAGTTTTTCGTAAAGCAAAAGAAGAAAAAGAAATGTTCGATTATGCAGTCATTGACTAAGAAAAGCCCTCTGTGGACATATGCATAGGGTATTAGAATTTGGCTACTCCAAGTTGAAAAGTGGAGCAGAAAAGTGTTTTTTCTTTTTCTTTTTACCATTCAGAGGGTCTTCTGTAGTCAAAGGACCTAGAAAAATAATTGGGCTCACAAACATTTAAAAAGCAGGCTTAAAAGCTGGCAAATACCATGTGGAAATGATTAACTGCTTTTGGAAATTGTTCTGTTAAAACATGTTTAAATTTTAATGAAGGAAAAAAGGTATACTAGCCCTTTTAAAGGGCTGGTTTAGAAAACTCTTGGCAACTTCATGTCATATCTAGTATTGTGTGCAAAGTAACTTTTATACTTTCCCTGAATGCAAGGAGGAAGGAAGCAGATGGATGAATGAGGAATAGTAATTTAGTTCCCAGGGAAACCCTTTGCTAATTGGAAAAAAAGACAGGATCTGTGGCTATGGAAATGCATCTAGACTGTTGTGAATTCTTCTGCTGTTATTTTCTACCCTAGAAGAAGACGCATTATAGATTTTTCCTTTTCAGTTTAAGAACTAATTTAGTTATCTAGTGAATGCTGACCACTAGCAACAATAAGAAAGGCCATGCCACTGAAGAATTCAAGTTTCATTGGCAGGTGCACAGACCTACAGAGTGCCAAGCAGTAATAAGACACTAAAATCTATTAATTAGGCTCAGGAATCTTTACAAAAGTTCATTAAACAGAGGTTAATGTAAGAAACTATGTACAGAAGTACAAGAATTAGAAAGTACATGTGCCATATAGTTTACCCCAAGAATATGAAGGTGAAACAAAACCATATATGTTCAAAATATGTCAATTACTTAAGTGTATTTTAGCATCTGTGAAACAAAATCATAATAATTTAAATTAACATTCTAGATTTCAGTCAGGTAGGGAAAATGATAAGCCTTTTCATTCTGTCTTAATCAGAATATTTCCATTGCTGCTTAAGACTCCCTAAGAGAAAAGGCATCTTTGAAACCTTAGCACTTGAAACATGTTTAACTTGTAAGAAGAATAAAATATGTGAGTACCAAATAAAATAATGCATTTATATATTAATTTGATTTCAATGCTCAGAATTTTAAACATCATTTTCCTACCAGGAAAGTTGAGGACCCACCTGACCAATTTTTTGAGACGGAATCTTGGTCTATGGCCAGGCTGCAGTGCAGTGGCACAATCTCTGCTCACTGGAACCTCCGCCTCCCAGGTTCAAGCGATTCTCCTGCCTCAGCCTCCCGAGTAGCTGGGACTATAAGTGTGCGCCACCACACCTGGCTAATTTTTTGTATTTTTAGTAGAGACAGGGTTTCACCATGTTGGCCAGGATGGTCTTGATCTCTTGACCTTGTGATCTGCCTGCCTTGTCCTCCCAAAGTGCTGGGATTATAGGCGTGAGCCACCTCCCTCGGCCCTGCCTGACCAATTTTATGTCCAAAGACTTAATTTCTCACCCTGTCTTCCTGACTGCCCCATCATACACACACACACACACACACACACACACACACACACACTCTCTCTCTCTCTTTCTCACCCCATATAATTACAGACCAGGGCTTTTCTTAACTTTGCGGGGCACATTACAATCATCTGGGAAACTTTTAAAAATCTGTGTCCAGGCGGCTCCCTATGCCAATTACATTAACTTCTGGGTGGAACCCAGGCATGAATATTTTATAATGTTCTCCATTGTGCAGCAAGGTTGAAAATCCTTGCTCTCCATACACAAGTAAGCTAACAAAATTACACATTTATTTTAGCATTTTCATACTTTATCTAGATAAAGGCATAATATTGTTGTTCTGTATCTATAGATACTGGCTATGAATGCCCAATGGGATATTATACTCATTGATAAACTGCTTAAATCCTAAGGATGGTAGAAGTAGAATAGGTGGTAAAGTAATTATAATATACATTACCGATTGCTGATTTAGGAAGTGTCTTACATGTGCTCATCTGTAGTATTAATAACTAGGGTGGCTCTCAGTAAGAATCCAAACTTAACTAATGCTTCTTGGTAACCTAAATGGAGATTTAGTATCTTGGAAGTCTTACCAGCATTCTCAATAGTCATAGTGATAGTAACAATACAGCAATTAAGCTCATCTATTCTTGCACCTTTCTGGCTGCTGACAGTGAACTAACCTAGGCCGACCTTTACTAATAGAACTGCAGATGTAATAGAACTGTGGATGGATGTTTGAACAGATTCATATTGTTAAACATTGCTCCACCAGTTACATACAGAGAAAAGAAAAATTCTTTGCCTGTGTTGTTCACAGATTTAATGTGATACACTGTTGGCTGACTGTGGTTGATTAATAAGTTATTAAATAAGGGTCTGAAGCTAATTCAGACAATGGAATATGTTATGGTGGATTTCTGTCATCATGAATGTACTCATTACAAATACTATAATTATGAATGAAAAGTCATTAGAGATAAAGACAGATAAATTAATTTAAAATTCTACTGCATTCTGCTTAATTCCACAAAATCTACAACAAACTCATTAGTAGGAATGTGCAATCCTTAGCAGAACAATTATTTGAATAAGAGCACAGGATAGTCTATTGGTGTAGCGGCCTATATTGAAAAGATGTCAACTGGAGAGAATGCACTGGTTGTATTTGTTAGAGGGGAAAGTAAGAGAAAGCTTTAAATAAGAATTGTGAGCTGGAGGATCTTTCAGTGCAGAGTCCTAAAAATTATGATAAGTAACACTTTGTTAATAGAAATTATATTTGTAGGGACATAGTTTTTTCTTTAATTCTAATTTTAAAAATTGAATTTGGGCTGGGTGTGGTGGCTCACTCCTGTAACCCCAGCACTTTGGGAAGCCAAGGCAGGTGGATCACCTGAGGTTAGGAGTTTGAGACCAGCTGACCAACATGGTGAAACTGTTTGTCTACTAAATTAAAAAAAAAAAATAGCTGGGTGTGGTGATGTGTGCCTGTAATCCCAGCTGCTTGGGAGGCTGAAGCAGGAGAATTGCTTGAACCTGGGAGGCGGAGGTTGCAGTGAGCCGAGATCTCACCACTGCACTCCAGCCTGGGAGACAGAGTGAGACTCCATCTCAAAAAAAAAAAAAAAAAAAAAAAAAAAAAAAAATTGAATTTGGAGTCAGAAAAACCTAGATTCCAGTCCTGGCTTCATTACTTAACAGGCAATATAACAGTATAACCATTGCTAAGATACTTTACATTTTTGAGATTCAGTTTCATCATCTCAAAAACGTAGCTGTTTCTCCTGCTAACTTCATAGGGTGGTTGTGAGGAAAAATTAAGACAGTGGAAAGGGATGGAAACCGGAAAACACTAAGCAAGTATGCAGCAGACACTAGTGCTAATCCACCCAATAGCCAATCCTCCCTTCATTCTTGTTGGGCAGAACCATAATTTTATTTGTGTATTCACTCATTTCCTAGTTGGTTAAGTCATGATTAATCTAATGTAATCCTGGTGATACGGTTTGGCTCTGCGTCCCCACCTGAATCTCATCTTGTAGCTCCCATAATTCCCATGTGTTGTAGGAGGGACCTGGTGGGAGATGACTGAATCGTAGGGGCGGGTCTTTCCCATGCTGTTCTTGTGAGAGTGAATGGGTCTCACGAGATCTGATGGTTTTAAAAATGGGAGTTTCTCTGCACAAGCTCTCTCTTTGCCTGCTGCCATCTATGTAAGATGTGACTTGTTCCTCCTTGCCTTCTGCCATGATTGGGAGGCCTCCCCAGTCATATGGAACAGTAAGTCCAATAAACCTCTTTCTTTTGTAAATTGCCCAGTCTCGGGTATGTCTTTATCAGCAGTGTGGAAATGGGCTAATACACCTGGTGATCTCAGTTCCATACTAGCAATTAGTTTAGGAAAGGGGAAGGGAATCCAAACCTGGCCAATGGACATGAGGAGAAGTTTCTCAAGAGGTTCTGTTAAAGAGTTACTCTCATATACTGGTAGAGTTGCAAGATTCAATGACAACTTCAGGTTGCCAATAAATATCTTAATGGCCTGAATTTTAAAATCAGCTTTGTTGAAATATAAATCACATATCATATAATCTACCCATTTAAAGTATACAATTTCATGGTTTTTAACATATTTACAGATATGTGAAACTATTACCATAGTCAATTTTAGGTTTTCATCACCTCAAGAAGAAACCTTACATCTTTTAGCTGCCATTGCCCTGTTACCTCTTTACCCACCCCTAAGCAACCACTAATCCACTTTCTGTCTCTATAGATTTCCCTATTCTGGACTTTCATATGAATGAAATCACAGCATGTGGTCTCTTGTGACTGCCTTCTTTCACTTCGCATAATGTTTTCAATGGTCATCAATGTCGCAGCATGTGTCAGTACTGTATTCTTTTTTATGGCATAATATTCTATTGTATGGTTATACAACATTTTGCTTATAAATTTGAGTTCTTTCCCCTTTTGAGTATTACAAATTATGCTGCTATAAACATACATGTCCAAGTTTCTGTGTAAATATATGTTTTTGTTTCTCTTGGTTATATACCTAGGAATGTAATTGCTGGGACCCCTTCATTTCAGGGAATTCAAAGGGGAATTCCAGGGAATTCTCAGGAAGATGGCAAAGAAAACCCCAGGGTGACAGCTGTGTATCAGACCTAGAAAACAACCAGTTTAGATAGAAGCAACAAGTCAGAAGTCTTGATGAAGGAGGTCTCCAGCAATAAAATTAAACTGGTATTTTCTATTATTGGTGCAGTTGATTGAAAGATTATATTGAGAGCAATAAGCTAAATCATAGGCCAGCTAGTTCACCCAGAGAAAGGGACAGTTAAGAAGAGTTCTCCTGGGGACAGAACAAACCTCAAACACTAGCCTCAAAAATGATCCCTGCCTGAATTTAATTGGCTCAGACCACAGAACCATTTATACCACAGGACATTGTCTAAAACAATCAGCCAGCAATTAGTGGAGACCAATAAAAGGGGCAGAAGGTTTTAAAGAGAAATCAGATAAACAAAGAGAGCCCTGCTAAGATCAGTCATTCCAGGGTGACCGTCCCATGCTCAAGGCTGCACTCTGTGATGAGTACAGAAGCTTCACACTGTGGCGGGAGAGAAACAGACCACTACAATAGTTTAGCCAAGCTACTAAGTACACAAGCAAACAACAACATAAACAAGCTCCAGACAAGGGAGGAAATAAGTATCTAGTGTCAAACAATATATTACCAAAAATGTTTAGTTTTCAATAGCAACAAATAATCGTGACACAAGCAATGAAACAGGAAGGTGTGACACACACACAAGAAGAAAAAGCAGGCAACAGAACTGCCAGTGAGAGTGTCCAGATACTGGGTTTAATAGATGAAGACTTCAAAACAGCCTTTATAAATATGTTCAAAGAACTAAAACCATGTGTGCAGAAGTAAAAGATGCTATGATGACAATGTCTAATCAAATAAAGAATACCAATAAAAACACAGACATTTTTATAAAAGGGCCAGGTGAGGTGGCTCATGCCTGCCATTCCAGCACTTTGGGAGACCCAGACAGGTCAATCACTTGAGCCCAGGAGTTCCAGATCAGTCTGGGCAACATGGAGAAACCCTGTCTCTACAAAAAATTAGCTGGGCTTGGTGCTGTGTGCCTGTAGTCCCAGCTACCTGGGAGGCTGAGGTGGAGAATCACTTGAGCCTGGGTGGTCGAGGTTGCAGTGAGCTGACTGCATTACTGCACACTCCAGCCTGGGTGACAGAGTAAGACCCTGTCTCCAAAAGAAAAGCAAAGAAAAGAAAAGACATTTTTGTAAAAGAACCAATGGAAATTTGAAGTAAAAAAGTGAAATAACCAAAATAAAAAATTTATTGGAGAGGCTCAGTAGATTTGAACTGGCTGAAAGAATCAGTATACTCGAGAACAGATTGATAGAGGTTATGTAAGCCAATGAACAAAGAGAAAGAAGAACGAAGAAAACTGGACAGAACCTCAGAGAAATGTGAGACACCATTAAGCACACCAGCATACATGCAGTAGGAATTCCAAATGCAGAACAGAGGAAGGAGCAAGAAAAATATTTGAAGAAATAATGGCTGAAACTTCCTAAATTTCATTAAAAATTATGCAATAAAGATACATAATAAACTCTAAGTAGAATTAACAAAGAGATCCATACCTAGTCACACCATGAAGAAGAAATGGAATTCTATTACTATATTTGACTCAATAGTGAATAACATTTTCCACCTAATATCACAGCCGTAACACTGTAAACACTGAATATTGACTGACAAAAAATCTGTTATATCTATATTGAGAGTATAATGAAAAGGAACATTGGCAATATAGGTAGGCGATGAGGTGAGGAAGGTTTCATGTGAAGGCTTGGTGGGGAAGGCTTTTAGTGTTAGTGCTCATCTAACATAAGAAATCAAAGATGGCAAAATGATGACATGAGACAACAAGTATAAGATTTAGTAGTATTGCATTTTGTCAGAAAAATAAAGGCAAATTACAAAGAAGCAGCTACAGCTTTGAAAGTGGTTGCCTCTGGAAGCAGTATTGGTGCTGGAAATGGATGGGGCAGTGTATTTATGTTTTATTTTTAATTTTGGTAAAATGTATACTATATTATATTTGACATCTTTTCAATTTTTAAGTGTACAGGTCAGTTTTTAAAAATATGCCCACATTCTCGTGCAACCAGTCTCCAGAACTCTGATGATTATTTTTAAGCTAGGTCTCCTTAGAACTTACTCCTTCAGTTTACTCATTACTAATTTGCATGTGCTCATCTGCTACCCTTCAGTTGTTCTTCTTAAAATGCAAGAATTTACTCAATGTTATCCTAAAGCCTAAAACATATTTCTTTTTTTAAATTATACTTTAAGTTCTAGGGTATATGTGCACAATATGCAGATTTGATACATAAGTATACATGTGCCATGTTGGTTTGCTGCACCCATCAACTCGTCATTTACATTAGGTATTTCTCCTAATGCTATCCCTTCCCCAGCTCCCCACCCACCGACAGGCCCCAGTGTGTGATGTTCCCCATCCTGTTTCCAAGTGTTCTTATTGTTCAGTTCCCACCTATGACTGAGAACATACGGTGTTTGGTTTTCTGTCTTTGTGATAGTTTGCTGACAATCACAACAGAACATATGGTGTTTGGTTTTCTGTCTTTGTAATAGTTTGCTGATGGTTTCCAGCTTCATCCATGTCCCTACAAAGGACATGAACTCATCCCTTTTTATGGTGGCATAGTATTCCATGGTGTACATGTGCCACATTTTCTTAATCCTGTCTGTCATTGATGGACATTTGGGTTGGTTCCAAGTCTTTGCTATTGTGAATAGTGCCACAATAAACATACCTGTGCAAATGTCTTTACAGTCGCATGACTTATAATCCTTTGGGTATATACCCAGTAATGGGATTGCTGGGTCAAATGGTATTTCTAGTTCTAGATCCTTGAGGAATCGCCACACTGTCTTCCACAATGGTTGAACTAATTTACACTCTCACCAACAGGGTAAAGGCATTCCTATTTCTCCACATCCTCTCCAGCATCTGTTGTTTCCTGACTTTTTAATGACCATCATCCTAACTGGCATGAGATGGTATCTCATTGTGGTTTTGATTTGCATTTCTCTGATGACCAGTGATGATGAGCATTTTTTCATGTGTCTTTTGGCTGCATAAATGTCTTCTTTTGAGAAGTGTCTGTTCATATCCTTTGCCCACTTTTTGATGGGGCTGTTTGTTTTTTTCTTGCAAGTTTGTTTGCATTCTTTGTAGATTCTAGATATTAGCCCTTTGTCAGATGGATAGATTGCAAAAATTTTCTCCCATTCTGTAGGTTGGCTGTTCACCCTCATGGTAGTTTCTTTTGCTGTGTAGAAGCTCTTTAATTTAGTTAGATCCCATTTGTCAATTTTGGCTTTTGTTGCCATTGCTTTTGGTGTTTTAGTCATGAAGTCCTTGCCCATGCCTATGTCCTGAATGGTATTGCCTAGGTTTTCTTCTAGGGTTTTTATGGTTTTAGGTATAACATTTAAGTCTTTAATCCATCTGGAATTAATTGTTGTATAAGGTGTAAGGAAGAGATCCAGTTTCAGCTTTCTACATATGGCTAGCCAGTTTTCCCTGCACTGTTTATTAAATAGGGAATCCTTTCCACATTTCTTGTTTTTGTCAGATTTGTCAAAGATCAGATGGTTGTAGATGTGTAGTGTTATATCTGAGGCCTGTGTTCTCTTCCATTGTTCTATACATCTGTTTTTGTACCAGTACCATGCTGTTTTGGTTACTGTAGCCTTGTAGTATAGTTTGAAGTCAGGTAGCATGATGCCTCCAGCTTTGTTCTTTTTGCTTAGGATTGTCTTGGCAATGTGGGCTCTTTTTTGGTTCCATATTAACTTTACAGTAGTTTTTTCCGATTCTGTCAAAGAAGTCATTGGTAGCTTGATGGGGATGGCATTGAATCTATAAATTACCTTGGGCAGTATGGCCGTTTTCACGATATTGATTCCTGCCATCCATGAGGATGGAATGTTCTTCCATTTGTTTGTGTCCTCTTTTATTTTGTTGAACAGTGGTTTGTAGTTCTCCTTGAAGAGGTCCTTCACATTCCTTGTAAGTTGGATTACTATGTATTTTATTCTCTTCGTAGCAATTGTAAATGGGAATTCACTCATGATTTGGCTCTCTGTTTGTCTGTTATTGGTGTATAGGAATGCTTGTGATTTTTGCACATTGATTTTGTATCCTGAGACACTTTGCTGAAGTTGCTTTTCAGCTTAAAGAGATTTTGGGCTGAGACAATGGGGTTTTCTAAATATACAATCATGTCATCTGCAAACAGGGACAATTTGACTTCCTCTTTTCCTAATTGAATTTCTTTTATTTCTTTATCCTGCCTGATTGCCCTGGCCAGAACTTCCAACCCTATGTTGAATAGGAGTGGTGAGAGAGAGCATCCTTGTCTTGTGCTGCTTTTCAAAGGGAATGCTTCCAGTTTTTGCCCATTCAGTATGATATTGGCTGTGGGTTTGTCATAAATAGCTATTATTATTTTGAGATACGTTCCATCGATACCCAGTTTATTGAGAGTTTTTAGCATGAAGGGCTGTTGAATTTTGTTGAAGGCTTTTTCTGCATCTATTGAGATAATCATGTGGTTTTTGTCTTGGGTTCTGTTTATATGATGGGTTACATTTTTTGATTTGCATGTCGAACCAGCCTTGCATCCCACGGATGAAGCCCACTTGATTGTGGTGGATAAGCTTTTTGATGTGCTGCTGGATTCGGTTTGCCAGTATTTTACTGAGGATTTTTGCATCAATGCTCATCAGGGATATTGGTCTAAAATTCTCTTTTTTGTTGTGTCTCTGCCAGGCTTTGGTATCGGGATGATGCTTGCCTCATAAAATGAGTTAAGGAGGATTCCCTCTTTTTCTATTGATTGGAATAGTTTCAGAAGGAATGGTACCAGCTCCTCTTTGTACCTCTGTTAGAATTCGGCTGTGAATCTGTCTGGTCCTGCACTTTCTTTGGTTGGTAGGCTATTAATTATTGCCTCAATTTCAGAGCCTGTTATTGATCTCTTAGAGATTCAACTTCTTCCTGGTTTAGTCTTGGGAGTGTGTATGTGTCCAGGAATTTATCCATTTTTCTAGGTTTTCTAGTTTATTTGCATAGAGGTGTTTATAGTATTCTCTGATGGTAGTTTGTATTTCTGTGGGATCAGTGGTGAAACCTCCTTTATCATTTTTTATTGCATCTATTTGATTCTTTTCTCTTTTATTCTTTATTAGTCTTGCTAGTGGTCTATCAATTTTGTTGATCTTTTCAAAAAATCAGCTCCTGGATTCATTGATCTTTTGAAGGGTTTTTTGTGTCTCTGTCTCCTTCAGTTCTGCTCTTAGTTATTTCTTGCCTTCGGCTAGCTTTTGAATTTGTTTGTTCTTACTTCTCTAGTTCTTTTAATTGTGATGTTAGGGTGTCTATTTTAGATCTTTCCTGCTTCCTCTTGTGGGCATTTAGTGCTATAAATTTCCCTCTACGCACTGCTTTAAATGTGTCCCAGAGATTCTGGTATGTTGTGTCTTTGCTCTCAATGGTTTCAAAGAAAATCTTTATTTCTGCCTTCTTTTCATTATTTAACCAGTAGTCATTCAGGAGCAGATTGTTCAGTTTCCATGTAGTTGTGCAGTTTTTAGTGAGTTTCTTAATCCTGAGTTCTAATTTGATTGCCCTGTGGTCTGAGAGACAGTTTGTTGTGATTTCTCTTCTCTTACATTTGCTGAGGAGTGCTTTACTTCCAACTATGTAGTCAATTTTGGAATAAGTGCAATGTGGTGCTGAGAAGAATGTATATTCTGTTGATTTTGGGTGGAGAGTTCTGTAGATGTCTATTAGGTCTGCTTGGTGCAGAGCTGAGTTCAAGTCCTGGATATCCTTGTTAACCTTCTGTCTTGCTGATCTGTCTAATATTGACAGTGGGGTGTTAAAGTCTCCCATTATTATTGTGTGGGAGTCTAAGTCTCTTTGTAGGTCTCTAAGAACTTGCTTTATGAATCTGGTTGCTGCTGTATTGGGTGCATATATATTTAGGATAGTTAGCTCTTCTTGTTGAATCGATTCCTTTACCATTATGTAATGGCCTTCTTTGTCTCTTCTGATCTTTGTTAGTTTAAAGTCTGTATTGTCAGAGACTAGGGTTGCAACCCCTGCTTTTTTTTTTTTTCTTTCCATTTGCTTGGTAGATCTTCCTCCATCCCTTTATTTTGAGCGTATGTGTGTCTCTGCATGTGATATGGATCTCCTGAATATAGCACACTGATGGGTCTTGACTCGTTATCCAATTTGCCGGTCTGTGTCTTTTGATTCGGGCATTTGGCCTGTTTACATTTAAGGTTAATATTGTTTTGTGTGAATACGATCCTGTTGTTATGATGTTAGCTGGTTACTTTTCTTGTTAATTGATGCAGTTTCTTCATAGAATCGATGGTCTTTACAATTTGGCATGTTTTTGCAGTGGTTGGTACCGGTTGTTTCTTTCCATGTTTACTGCTTCCTTCAGGAGCTCTTGTAAGGTAGGCCTGGTGGTGACAAAATCTCTCAGCATTTGCCTGTCTGTAAAGGATTTTATTTCTCCTTCACTTAGAAATTCTGGGTATGAAATTCTGGGTTGGAAATTATTTTCTTTAAGAATGTTGAATATTGGCCCCTGCTCTCTTCTGGCTTGTAGAGTTTCTGCCAAGAGATCTGCTGTTAATCTGATGGGCTTCCCTTTGTGGGTAACTGGACCTTTCTGTCTGGCTGCCCTTAACATTTTTTCCTTCATTTCAACCTTGGTGAATCTGACAATTATGTGTCTTTGGGTTGCTCTTCTTGAGGAGTATCTTTGTGGTGTCCTCTGTTTTTCTGAATTTGAATGTTGGCCTTCCTTGCTAAGTTGGGGAAGTTCTCCTGGATAATATCCTGAAGAGTGTTTTCCAGTTTGGTTCCATTCTCCCCATCACCTTCAGGTACACCTATCTAATGTAGATTTGGTCTTTTCACATAGTCCCATATTTCTTGGAGGCTGTGGTCATTTCTTTTTACTCTTTTTTCTCTAACCTTTTCTTCTCACTTTATTTCATTAATTTGATCTTCAATCACTGATACCCTTTCTTCCACTTGATTGAATCAGCTATTGAAGCTTGTGCATGCATCATGAAGTTCTCGTGCTATGGTTTTCAGCTCCACCAGGTCATTTAAGGTCTTCTCCACACTGCTTATTCTAGTTAGCCATTCATCTAACCTTTCTTCAAGGTGTTTAGCTTCCTTGCCATGGGTTTGAACATGCTCCTTTAGATTGGAGGAGTTTATTACTGACCTTCTGAAGACTACTTCTGTCAACTCGTCAAAGTCATTCTCCATCCAGTTTTGTTCAATTGGTGGCGAGGAGCTGTGATCCTTTGGAGGAGAAGAGGTGCTCTGGTTTTTAGAATTTTCAGTTTTTCTGTTCTGGTTTCTCCCCATCTTTGTGGTTTTATCTACCTTTAGTCTTTGATGTTGATGACCTACCGATGGGGTTTTGGTGTAGATGTCCTTTTTGATGTTGATGCTATTCCCTTCTGTTTGTTAGTTTTCCTTCTAACAGTCAGGTCCCTCAGCTGCAGGTCTGTTGGAGTTTGCTGGAGGTCCACTTCAGACCTTGTTTACCTAGGTATCACCAGCAGAGGCTGCAGAGCAGCAAATATTGCAGAACAGCAAATATTGCTGCCTGATCCTTCCTCTGGAAGCTTCATCCCAAAGGGGCATCTATCTATATGAGGTGTCTGTCGGCCCCTACTGGGAGGTGTCTCCCAGTTAGGCCACACAGGGGTCAGGGACCCGCTTGAGGAGGCAGTCTGTCCATTCTCAGAGCTCAAACGCTGTGCTGGGAGAACCACTGCTCTCTTCAGAGCTATCAGACAGGGACATTTAAGTCTGCAGAAGTTGTCTGCTGCCTTTTGTTCAGCTATGCCCTGCCCATAGAGGTGAAGTCTATAAAGGCAGTAGGCCTTGCTGAGCTGTGGTGGGCTCTGCCTAGTTTGAGCTTCCTGGCTGCTTTGTTTACCTACTCAAGCCTCAGCAATGGTGGATGCCCTTATCCCAGCCAGGCTGCTGCCTTGCAGTTCAATCTCACACTGCTGTGCTAGCAGTGAGCAAGGCTCTGTGGGCGTGGGGCCCACTGAGCCAGGAATGGGAGAGAATCTCCTTGTCTGCCAGTTGCTAAGACCTTGGGAAAAGTGCAGTATTTGGGCAGCAGTGTCCCGTTTTTCCAGGTACAGTCTATCATGACTTCCCTCGGCTAGGAAAGGGAAATCCCCCGACCCCTTGCACTTCCTGGGTGAGGCGATGCCTTGCCCTGCTTCGGCTTGCCCTATGTAGGCTGCACACTCTGTCCAAGCAGTCCCAATGAGATGAACCAGGTACCTCATTTGGAAATGCAGAAATCACCTGTCTTCTGTGTTGATCACGCTGGGAGCTGCAGACCAGAGCTGTTCCTATTTGGCCATCTTGCCACCTCCTGAAATATGTTTCTTGAGAGCAGGGACTACAAGGTTCAAATTTTAAAGATTTTAGTGTCTTTTTTGGTTTTTAATGTAATGTCTCACAGCACATTCTAGTTTGTCTGCCCTTCCTTATACATATTAGAAGCAGCTTGTCTATCTACAAGAAATCCTGCTGGGATGTTCATTATGATTTGCTATCTGAACCTTAAGATTGCTTTTTAAGAACATTTTATACTATAAATTCAATTTGTAAATGGTTATGGGACTACTTAGGTTACCTATTTGAGCTTGAACAGATTTTGATAATTTGTGATATTTGAGAAATTGCTCCATTTCATCAGTCGTTAAATTTTTGTGTGTAGGGTTGTTTATAATACTCTCTTAAAATCCTTTTAATGTCTGTAGGGCCTAAGTAATATCCCTGCTTTCATGCCTTATACTGCTAATTTTTATCTTTTATTTTTTTTCTTTGTCAGTCTTGCTAGAGGCTTATTAATTTCATTGATCTTTTTAAACACCAGCTTTTGGTTTTATTGATTTTCTCCATTTAAGTTCACTGACTCTTGCCTTGTCATCTCCATTCTGCTACTAGTTCATCCACTGAGTTTTAAATTTTGGTTATTCTATGTTAAATTTAAAATTTTCCATTTGGTTCTATTTTATATGTTCTATTTCTTTGCTGATACATTGTGTTTTAATGTTTGTTTCAAGAATGTTTATAATTGCCATGCAAGCATTTTTATAATATGTTTTAAAGTCTTCGTGAGGTAATTCCAACATCTGTAGTTTTGTCATTGGCTACTGTTGATTGTATTTTTCCATGTGAGCTGAGACTTTTGTGTTTCTCCATATGCCAAGTAATTTGGGCTTATACTCCTAGACCTTTGGAATATGACACTATGAATCTTGGTTTTAAGTCCTATGGAGACTGTTGGTATTTTTCTTTTAACAAGCAATTAACCTGACTAGGTTAGGCACAAGTTTTAATTCACCTTCTGTGAGCTGTGGCTCCAATGTTTGTTCAGTTTTAATGCCTTTACAGTGTTATCTGTATTTGTCCCACCTAGTAATTAGTCTTGGACCTGGGCAGAATTCTATTAGCTCAGTTTTCAAAGTCTTTGGCACACTAATTAGGTTAAGAGCCTTGCATATGAAGATAAGGAAGGTGAGCCTAGATGTTCATATAACACTAATTGGGGTTGCTTTCCTGAACTCTTCTATTTCCACTCTCTCTGTGGTACTTTCTGTTTCTTTGGGGTTTCCCTTTTTGGAAACCACCCACTTTCATAATTGCTCCACCTCTGGTGCTAGTTAGTGGAAGGGTAGAAAGATGGGAAAAAGCAGGTCTGGGTTTGGATGCACTCTTTTGCAGCATGAGCTCCACTGAATGGAGAGGAAGTCTCCCTTCCCTTAGAGTTTTGGCTCCTGCAGTCTCCTGTTGGTAGCCACTATAACAGCTGCCACCATTGCTGTGGGATATCTTGGAGTCTGAGGCATGAGAGAATGGACAAAAAGGACAGGAAAAGACCCAGAGGATTCCTGCATTCTCTCTAAGCTTTGGGAGTTCCTCTTCCTGCAGTTCCAGCCACAACTAGAAGCCACAACTAGAAGGTACACCTTTCTCTTTCTGTACCACAGTGCTCCTTTCCAGATTTGAGGTTGCATTGGATTCAGGCTGGGGAAGTTGCTGAAGAAAAAAAGAAATGCTGACTTGCTGGTAGTTTGAATTCTGGTATTCTTCCCCAATCCACCTTTTCCAGAGTCCTCAAAGAGTTACATCATCTATTTTGTTCAAAGTTTATAGTTTTGTTCAATTGGAGAGAAAGGGTGATGTGTGTTTATCTTATCTCACTCAGAACTGGACTTTTATTAAGTTTTCAGGGTTCTTTATATATTCTGGGGACAAGTCCTTTATCACCTACATAATTTGGAAATATTTTCCCTAGTCTATGGCTTATTTTTTATTCTCTTAACAGTGTCTTTTAAAGAACAGAAGTGTTAATTTTGATGTAGTACAATTTATCAATTTTTAATTTTATGGATTGTGCTTTTGAGATCAAATCTTTAAAAAGTCACAAGGATTTTTCCTTTTTTCCTTTTTTTTTTGACAGGGTCTCACTCTGTTACCCAGGCTGAAGTACAGTGGTATGAACATGGCTTACTGCAGACTCTAGCTCCTGAGCTTAAGTGATTCTCTTGCCTCAGCCTCCAAAGTAACTGGAACCACAGGCACCTGCTGCCACACTCGGTTAATTTTAAAACTTTTTGTAGATATGAGGTCCCGCTATGTTGCCCAGTCTGGTCTTGAACTGCTGGGCTCAAGCAATCCTCCCACCTCAGACTCCCAAAGTGCTGGGATTATAGGCTTGAGCCACCGTGACTGGCCTTTCCATGTTTTATTCTAGAAGTTTTATAGATTTAGGTTTTACATTTATGCCTATGATTAATCCTGTATTTTGCATATGGAATGAGATATAAATTGAAGTACATTTATTTGGATATGGATACCAAATTGTCTAGCACCATTAACAAAAAGCCTTTTTCAAAAGTCTTTCTATACTGATGGCCTTTACACTTTTGTAAAAAAAAATCAGTTGTCCATATATATGTAGTTTTATTTTGGTACTCTATTCTGTCCCATTGGTCTATTTATCTCTTTTATTGTGGTAAAACATACTAATATGTCATTTTAACCATTTGTAATTGTACAATTCAGTGGCATTAAATACATTCACAATATTGTATAATCATCACCACTATCTATACACAAATTTTTTTCATCGGTCTCGACATAAACTCTGTACTCATTCAATAATAACTCCCTATTTCCCCCCTCTCATCCCTGGTAACCTCTATTCTATTTTCTGTCTCTATGAATTTACCTATTCTAAGTATTTCATATTAGTGGAATCATACAATATCTATTCTTCTGTATTTGGTTTATTTCACTTAAAATGATGTTTTCAAGGTCCATCTATGCTATAGAATATATTTAAAAATTAATTCCTTTATGCCTAATACTTCACTTTATGCGTATGTTACATTTTATTTATCCATTCCTCTGTGGATGGACATTTGGGTTGTCTCCACTTTTTGGCTATTGTGAATAGTGCTGATGTCAACATTGGCCCAAATATCTGTTGAGTCCTTTCTTTCATTTCTTGTAGATATATGCTTAGAGGTGGACTTGCTGGGTCATATGGTAGTTGTATGTTTAACTTTCGAGGGTCTGCTAAACGATTTTTCACAGTGGCTGCTCCATTTTACATTTCTATTAGCAATGCACAAGGACTCCAATTTCTCCATATCCCTATGAGTACTTATTTTCCATCTGAAAACAATTATAAGCATCCTAGTATGTGTGAAATGGCATGCCACTGTGGTTTTGATTTGCATTTTTCTAATGACTAATGATGTTGAGCTTCTTCTCAGGTGCATAAGGGAATGGCCATTCATATACCTTCCTTGGAGAAATGTCTACTCAAGTCCTTTGCCCAGTTTTATTAGGGTTGTTTTTTTTGTTGTTGTTGAGTTGTAGGAGATATTTATATATTATAGGTATCACTTCCTTATCAGATGTATGATTTGCAAATATTTTCTCCCATTCTCTAGGTTTTCATTTTCTTGAGAGTATCCTTTGATGCATGAAAGTTCTTAATTTTGATGAAGTCAAATTGGTTTATTTTTTCTTTTGTTGCCTGTGCATTTGGTGTCACAGCCACTAAATTTTGCCAAATTTAATGTCATGGGCCAGGCGTGGTGGCTCAAGCCTGTAATCCCAGCACTTTGGGAGGCCGAGACGGGTGGATCACGAGGTCAGGAGATCGAGACCATCCTGGCTAACACGGTGAAACCCCATCTCTACTAAAAAATACAAAAAACTAGCCGGGCAAGGTGGCGGGCGCCTGTAGTCCCAGCTACTCGGGAGGCTGAGGCAGGAGAATGGCATGAACCCGGGAGGCGGAGCTTGCAGTGAGCCGAGATCCGGCCACTGCACTCCAGCCTGGGCGACAGAGTGAGACTCCGTCTCAAAAAAAAAAAAAAAAAAAAAAAAAAAAAATTTAATGTCATGAAGATTTTCCCCTCCAATTTTTTTTTCTTCTAAGATTTTTACAACTTAGCTTTTAAGTTTAGGTATTTGACTATCGTAATACTTGTGTGTGGTAAAAGATAAGGATCCAAGTTCATTCTTTTATGTGTAGAGATCCAATTTTCCTAGTACCATTTGTTGAAAAGATTGTCCTTTCCCCATTGGGTGGTCTTAGTACACTTGTCAAAAAAATTGACCATATATGTGAGAGTTTTTCTCTAGGCTCTCTGTTCTATTCCATTGGTCTACATGTCTGTCCTTGTGTCAGTACTATTACCTTAACTTCGTAGTAAGTTCCACAGTTGGGAAGTGTGAGTCCTCCAACTTTATCTTTTTTGTCAAGATTATTTTGGCTATTTGGGACCCCTTGCAATTCCATATAAATTTGAGGATTATTTTTCCATTTTTAGGAAGAAGATTATTGAAATTTTGATGGAGATTGCATTGAATTTGGAGATTGTTTTGGGAAATACTGATATCTTAACAATGTTAAGTCTTTCTATCCAAGAGCTTGGATGTCTTTTTATTTATTTAGGTACTCTTTAATTTCTTTCAGCAATGTTTTGTAGTTTTCAGTATAGAAGTCTTTTGCCTCTAGGGTTAGATTTATTCCTATGTATTTAATTATTTTAGATGCTATTGTAAATGGAATTGTTTTATTAGTTTCCTTTTGGATTGTTCATTGTTGGCAAGTAGGAACAACACTAATTTTTTTTGTATTAATCTAGTACCACTTAGCTGAATTTATTTACTATCTCTATACCTTTTATGTAGATTCTTCAGGATTTTCTATATATAGGGTCATATCATCTGCAAATAGAGCTTTACCTCTTCCTTTCCAATTTGGATGCTTTTTACTTCTTTTTGTGTACTAGCTCTGGCAAGAACTTCCAATACAGTGTTGAAGAGTGTGGTCAAAGAGGACATCTTTATTTTGTTTCTGATCTTAGGGGAGAAGATTTCAGTCTTTCACCATTGAATGTGATGTTAACCATGGGTTTTTCATAATTACTTTTTATCATATTGAGGAATTTCCCCTCTATTTCTGGTTTTCTGAGAGTTTTATTATAAAAGGGTGTTGGATGTTGTAAAATGCCTTTCTGCATCAATTGAGATGATCCTGTGGTTATCTTCGTTTGTTTTATTAATGTGATGTATTACATTGGTTGATTTTCTTATATTGAATCACTCTTCCATTCCTGGAATAAATCTTATTTGGTCATAGTAAATAATACTTGTTAATATGCTGTTGGATTTAATGTGATAATATTATATCAAACAGTTATTCATTTATAGTCATAAGGGACATTGGCCTGTAATTTTCTCTTCTTGTGATGTTTTTATCTGGCTTTGGTGTCAGGGTAATGCTGGCTTTGTATAAGGAGTTAAAAAGTGTTTCCTCCTCTTCACTTTTTGGAAGAATTTGAGAAAGATTAATGTGAATTCTTCTTTAAATGTTTGGTAAATTCATCAGTAAAGCCATCTGGTCCAGGACTCCACTTTTTGGGGAGGTTTTTGAATACTGTTCCAATCTCTTTACTTATTATATGTCTGTTAATATTTTCCATTTATTTTTGAGTCAATTTAAATAACTGTGTATTTCAAGGAATTTGTTCATATCTTCTAGGTTATCTAATTTGTTTGCGTACAATTGTTCATAGTAGTCACATAGTTCCTTTTCTCTCTGTAAAGTCGGTAGTAATGTCGCCACTGTCATTTTCAACTTTAGTTATTTGCATTTTCTCTTTTTTCCTTTGTCAGTCCAGCTAAAGGTTTTTAAATTTTGGTAATCTTTGCAAAATACCAACTTTTGGTTTCATTGATTTGCTCTATTTTTTCTATTTTCTATCTTGTTTATCTCTGCTCTAATTCTTATTATTTCCTTCCTCCTACTAGTTTTGGGTTTCATTTGCTCTTCTACTTCAAGTTCCTTATGGTATAAAGTCAGGTTATTGATTTTAGATTTTCTTTTTTAATGTAGACATATATACCTATAAATTTCCCTTTACTGCTTTTACTGCATCCTATAAGTTTTGTCGTGTTGTGTTTTTGTCTCTAGGTATTTTATAATTTATTTTGTGCTGCTTTTGCGTGTGACTCATTGGTTGAGTGTTTTAATTTCAACATATTTGTGAATATTCCAGTTTTACTTCTGTCACTGATTCCTGTTGTGGTTAGAGAAGGTAATTCGTGTGATATCTATCTTTTAAAATTGATTGAGACTTATTTTGTGGCCTAACATATGATGTGGTCTAAGAGAATGTCCTACATGTACTTGACATGAACATTTATGCTGATATTGTTGGGTAGCATGTTCTTTATATGTGTTAGATGTAATTAGTTTATTGTGTTTGTTTATGTCCTCTATTTCTTTATCTTCTGTCTGGTTGTTCTATCTATTATTGAAAGTGGGCAAATGAAGTCTGCTACCATTGTTGTAGAACTATATCTCTCTTCGATTCTGTCAAGTTTTGCTTTATAAATTTTGAGGGTCTATTATTAGGTGTGTAAATATTTATAATTATTATATCTTTTTGCTATATTGACTATTTTATTAATATATAATATAATGTTTCTGTTTGTCTTTGGAAACTTTTTTGATTTAAAGTCTATTTTGTCAGATATTAGTACAGCCGCTCCAGTTCTCTTTTGGTTACTATTTGCATAGAATATCTTTTTCTGTTCTTTCCCTTTTGATCTATTTGTGTCTGATCTAAAGTCAGTCTTTCATAGATAGCATATAGTTGGATCCTAGAGTTTGGGTTTTTTGTCAATTTGCCTTTTCTTTGGACAGTTTAGTCTATTTATATTTAAAGTATTACTGATAAAGAGGAATTTCTATTTTGCTATTTGTTTTCTATATGCTTTATAGTTTTTTGTACCTCATTTCCTCTATTACTGCCATCTTTTGCGTTTAGCTTATTTTTTGTAGTAAATGTTTTGATTCCCTGATCATTTCCATTTACGTATATTTTACAGGTATTTTTGTGTTTACCATGAGAATTACATTTAACATCCTAACGTTATAACAATCTCATTTTAATTTATACCAATGTAACTTCAATTGCATACAAAAACTCTGCTCCTATATTGCTCCACCCCCACCCTTTCTATTGATGCCACAAATTACATCTTTATACATTGTGTGCCCAATAATATACTAATCTTGTAAAAAGTTCTTTCTTAGCTGTCCTAAGAGGAACCAAGGGAGGAAGTGTTCACCCCTGGACCCGTGCTTTAAAGGATCAGCAGAATGTTCCTTACATCAGAGTAATGTGGCAGTGGGCAAACCCTAAAGAGCATGAAGCAAACCCTAAAGAATGTGGATAATCAGAAGGATAAAATTTAGGCTATTTGCACAACCACATTGTCTCATTTGAAGATATTCCTTCCAGAACTGAATTCCTGATGTCTCTGGGCTTTGTTTTACTAAAGATAAGTCCGTCTTTCCCAGGGGATAGTCTCTGTTTTGGTCTGTCTTCAACTGTATGCAGACTGCAATTTGGGGCTAGCACACAGAAGGCAACATGCTCCTGATCCTTGGGAGTGTGTTCTTGCTGAGTGCACTCAAAGGAATACAAAGATGAATTATAGGAGAGTCCAGTTCCAGAGAGACTGTAAGTTTGTGCAGCTGCTCACGACTAACTTACCTTAAAGTGGAATATATGGCTCTCTCTTATTGGTGACTGGGATATTCTGCCTTGTCCCTCCAGAGCAGCATTTTATGTGATTCCTTTCTGCTTCTCTAGTGCATCTGTGTCCAACACATGTTTGCTGAATTAATGCATTGGTTGGGACATCTGTAGGTTCCCTACAACAATTTACTGCTAGGAGGATTATTTGAACCTAACAAATACATATGCAAATATATATATTTACACTTTTGCAAACATGATATGTATAAGTAGTTCCTAGACCAGCGATTTTCAGACCTTGCTACTCATCAGAATCACCCGAGGAACGTTTCCAAAACCCTGATTCCTACGTTCCAACCACAAAGATTATTTTAATGAGTCTGAGGTGGAAACCAGGAATCTACATTTTCAAAACCTACCCAGGTAATTCTGATATGCAGTCAGCATAGAGAACCACAGCCCTTTTGACTACCTAAGAAAATTTAGTAGTCAAAAAAGGTATATGAACTGCCTTCTATTCTTGAGGGAGATTCTGTTAGTATAGCATACAGTCAAGAACACTACCAATGCAGTCACTTCCTAGCTGTTATCTTTAGACAAATTACCTAATCGTTCACAGCTTCAGTTTCTTGATGTGTAAAATAGAGGATATAGGTTTACCATGAGGATTTATGTAAAGCTTCAGCGCAGAAGCTGTACTATACAGCACACGGTAAATGTTGGCCAGATTTATTCGGGTGTACACATAAGCCACTGGATTTGTCTGGATGCAGAAGTCTACTGCGGTACACCTTCTTCAGCCAGCTCTTGGGAAAGCGGGGGAGGTTTCCTGGTACCCCAGGAAGTGGAGGATACTAAAGCCATGTCACAGGGAGGGGGACTATTCTTGGTGCGCGCTTGCTCGCCGGCGTCTAGTTGCTGCTCCGCGCGCGTCCACCAGGGGCCGCTCGAGCTACCTAAGCTCCGTGGGCTACCCGGCGGCGCCCCCGCGCGTGCTCACTCGGAGCAGCGCGCGCCCCGCAATCGCCGCAGCCGTCCCCGCCTCCGGCCGCCGCTCCGAAGTGATTGCCCAAACCAAGCCTCTGTGGCTGGGTACGGAAGCGCTTTCGGGACAAAAATTCTCCCTCAACTGTGGTCTGCATTCCTTCGGCCGGTGGGCTGATCTGGGGCGGGAAGTATTAGCGCCTCAGTTGCGCTGCAGCCGGGGAGGAAGGAGGAGGCCGAGCCCGGGGTGGAGTTCTGGCAGACGGGCTAGACCGGGCGAGACGCCGCCGCTGCCCGGATGTTGCGATGGCTGATCGGGGGAGGCCGAGAACCGCAGGGACTGGCCGAGGTAAACTCCGGGCGGGCCTGCCCTGCGCCCTCCGAGCTTGCTGGAGGGGCGGCTTCGTTCCGGTTCGGCCTCCCTGGGTTCCGACCGCGGGGACCCGGGCGGAGGCGTGGCTGGGTGCTGAGTTAGTTCAGTTCGCAGTCCTCACGCCGGTGGGGGCGGAGGGCGCGCGAGCCGGGGCTCCTTGGACCGGACCCGGCGGGCCCCCAAACGCACCCTGGAGTTGCAGACCCCCGGCCCCGTTCCACGGCTAGCCGAATCGTGAGACCCTGGCTCAGGGTCTGCAGTCCTATTGGGACCTGTGACAACTTAGGGCTTCTGGCTACCGAAACTATCTTCATTTCCACTTAAAAAGTATCCAATTTAGCTAGAAACGAACGAGTTGTAACCGCAGCTTTCCACTTTTGGTTTGAATTGGTGCCTCTTCCTGGTGTCAGCTGATCCTAGCTCAGGGAATATAAAATTAATTTACTTATCCAAGAACCAAAAAAGGATATAATTATTTTTAAAAAGTAATAATTTGCTTCAAGGTCAAGAACATGATTTTCTAATTAACTGCTGTTTTTGGTTTCATAGTCACACACTCTTCATGGGCGAACAGACCGTGTGTAATGAGATTTACATTTGAAATGTGAATACAATGATTTTTGCAGTCTTGAAAATTTTGAGGTCCGGAATTTATTTCCTATGCCACACAAGAACAGAATTTGTGAATTCCATTTTATTTCTCATAGGAAGTATTTGTTTAGATTGTTAAAAGTAAGAAATTGGATTGTTGAGAGTAGGCAGTCTACTGTTTTAACTTCCTCATGTCTTTGCAGTTGATGGTATTGTCTGTTTTTAAAATTTTCTTGTTTCATATTAATCCTAAATCCTTGAGATTGTGGAAGAATTGTGGATTACTAAATAGCCACATATTGTATATACGACATTTTGGATAATTCTGTTTTAACCTGGTTCTTTGGTGAATCGTGTAATTTGATTAACCAGTTCTCCCATTCCTGGCAAGTTTTCACTGGAGGGGAAGCAGTTTATACAGTTTTCAAATTTCTCACCACAACCTCTGCTAGAAGGAAGACAGAATAAATGCAAAATTAATGCTTTGTGGTGATTTTTTTTTTTTGGAAGACATTTATGCATGTTTTAAATTTATATATTTCTTCATATGAAGGTAAATTCAGTTGTATAACTGCTGTGAATTTGTACATTATCAGAACCTGTGATTTTCCCTAATTTATTCAAGAACTTTGTATCCAGGCTTCTCGTTTAAGCAGTGGTTCTCAACTGGGGTGATTTTTGCCCCGCAGGAGGCATTTGGCAATGTCTGGAGACATTTTTGATTGTCATGCCTTGCAGAGCGGCAGTTCTACTGGCATCTAATGTGTATAGACCAGGAATGTTGCTAAATATCCTACAATGCACAGGACAGCGCTCAACAACAAAGAATTATCTGGGCCGGGAGCGGTGGCTCACTCCTGTATTCCCAGCACTTTGGAAGGCCGAGGGGAGCGGATCACTTGAGGTCAGGAGTTCAAGACCAGCCTGGCCGACATGGCGAAACCCTGTCTCTACTAAAAATACAAAAATTAGCTGGGCGTGGTGGTGCGGGGAAAAAAAAAAAAAAAAATTATCTGGCCCAAAAATATCAGCATCAAGTTTGAGAAATCCAGAGTCGATTTCATGCCTTCCTTTATTCATTTAGCAAACACGTATTGAGTGCTTGTAATGGATGAGGCACTGTTTCACTATTTTATGTCTTTGATGTGCAGTTTAGTTTCTGCCGCATTTTAACTGAGAAACATGCTTTCTGAAAGCTGAGTTGGATTGGCCCATTAATTTTTTTAAAGTGAGGTTTAATAGGATGCAATTTACATAAAATTCACCCTTTTGTAAATTTATTGTGATTTGAAAATACTGAAATTCATGATTCGAATTTGTGGTAGGAGAAGTGTTTTATGTGGAATTGGTAGTTATTTAGTTGATATAAGGAGAAATAATATTTAGTATTAGAACATGATATCTTAAAGCTTTTAAAAATCTTGTGTTCTCAGATGTATACCATGCAGTTGTATTCCAATATGGTCTTACAAATCATTTTATCTCTTTTTTTGTCTTTTGTTTTTTGCTTTTTTTTTTTTTTCCAATACAAGAAATCTCCTTTACAGACAATAGGTGAAGAACAAACCCAGAATCCCTACACTGAACTGCTTGTACTAAAAGCTCATCATGATATTGTACGATTTCTGGTACAGTTAGATGACTACAGGTAAGAAACTATAGTGATCTAATTGACTATTGTGTGGGAAGAGGTTTTAGGGAATTTTATGTTAAACACCTTTAAAATTAATACATCTTTTCTAAAAATTTTAAAACTGATCATTAGTAACATTTAGTAGATATTAAAATTGGCCTCTGATGAAATACGTATCTGGAGTCTTTTTTGGCCCAAAGTCATGGTGTCATGTCTGGTGATTTGAGAGTTTGTTTGTTTGCATTCTCAGAAATATTCTTAATAGTTTAAAAGAAGTGTATGACTTTAAAATTTGGGTGGGAGTTATAACAGTATATCAAGGAGAACCTGTATTTGAGAAACAAATATGGTAAATGTTTAAGTATCAGGTACCTACCAGGAATGTTTTATTTTTTAGTGGAAGGTAAGGATTTAATCCAAAGTTTTTGTTATTGGTGAAACCACTTGAAAATGTACATTATTCTGTACTTCCTTGCTAACATGTATAATAGTTGTGTTTAATATATTTGCAAATAAAGGTGAAGGTATATAGGTTTTAGGACTGTAGACTATTATTGATCTGTATATATGTATATTAAACCCATATTCAACTATATATTTCTCCTTTATAGCATGTTTCACCATAACAATTACATAATTAGTGGTGTAACTCAGTATTTTCATCCTCTCTAAAATGTAAGCTTCATGAGAATGAGGCTGTTTTTCTTATTCACCATGTTTTCTTAGTACCTAGTACAGTGCCTTACAGGTAGCAGATAATTCATAGATGGTGGCTGAGTGAATGATTCCCTAGACTACTAAGCATCTACATTGTGTGCCATCCTTATCCCCCAACTTCATTTCTGTTGTCTCTACAAGTTTTTCCGCTTTTATCTCTAATTTTCTCTTTTGCCTTTGCTGTTTTTATTCTTTCATTTTTCAGTCCATGGATGAGTGTTACTGTGATTATTCCTAACTCTGACCACCACTTCTGCTATTAACCTTGTCTTTCCTCTTCTTTCTTTTTTTTTTAAATTTAATTTTTTAAAATAGAGACAGGGTCTCACTATGTTGCCCAGGCTGGTCTCGAACTCCTGGGCTCAAGCTGTCTTCCTACCTCGGCCTCCCAAAGTGTTGGGATTACAGGCGTGAGCCACCGTGCTCAGCCTTCTCTCCGCTTTTTAAATGTTACTGGTATTTAGTTGCTTTTACCATGTGCAGTGCAGTTCTGACATTACCTGGAGTTAGGTCAAATTCCACAGGTGAAGGGCATAGTCTATACAACACCCCTTACTGGAGACACTAGCTGCAAGCCATGTATGGGTTTGTAGGCCACCTGCATGTCCACCTGCTGGCTACAAGTTCCCACTGTTCCTTCAGGTCTGATAGTTCACTAGAAGGACTCACAGAACTGAGAAAAGCACTATACACAGGATTACAGTTTTATTATAAAAGATACAAATCAGGACCTGCCAAATGAAAGGATGGATATAGGGCAAGGCCTAGGGGGTCCCACATGCAAAGCTTCCATGTCTCAAGACTCCTCGCCCTCTTGGCACATCAGTGTGTATCACCAATGAGTGAGCACACTTGAACTTTGGGTGTCCAGAGCTTTCATTCGTAGGCATGATTGTTTGAATCACTGGTCACATAACTGAACTCAATCTTCAGTCCCCACCCTCCCCACCATGGCTGGTAGCACAAAGCCCATACCTTTAAATCACGTGGTTCATTTTTCCAGCTTGGCCAGCCTCTTTCCTGATGTTATCTCAGGGCCCACTGTGAGTTGTTCCGTTAGCATAAACTTAGGTGTGGTCCAAGGGACCCACCATGAATATGAAGACATTTTTACCACTTGGAAAATTCCAAGGGTTTACAGACTCCCTTCTAGGAACCAGAGACAAAGTCCAGCAAAGTTATTAAACAGTACTGTGTTTCTTAACTTTTGCTTGAAAAGATTTGTCTCATGTATATTACTGGCCTGTCAGCACTGTTTTCCTATTGTGGTGCAAGTCAACCAAATCATGACATGTTAATCATCTGGAGCCTTTTTTTTGGCAGTATTACTTGTTGCTGTGTCCTGAGAGACACTCCATTTATTTAAGTGGTCATTTTTGTGGGGAACTGATTATTTCTGGAAAGGTAAGATTTTGGACAGCTAAAGTTTTCTTGTGCTATATTTTACCCGAGTAAGTTGCTAGATTAAAGAAAATCTGGGGCCGGGCGCAGCGGCTCACGCCTGTAATCCCAGCACTTTGGGAGGCCGAGGTGGGCAGATCACGAGGTCAGGAGATCGAGACCATCCTGGCTAACACGGTGAAACCCCATCTCTACTACAAATGCAAAAAATTAGCCGGGCGTGGTGGCGGGCACCTGTAGTCCCAGCTACTTGGGAGGCTGAAGCAGGAGAATGGCGGGAACCCGGGAGGCGGAGCTTGCAGTGAGCTGAGATTGTGCCACTGTACTCCAGCCTGGGCGACTGAGCAAGACTCTGTCTCAAAAAAAAAAAAAAAAAGAAAATCTGATAATTTCTTATAATCACGAATACTTGGATGTTAAGGAATCCTAAAGTTATTTTGTCTAGGAAAGTTAAATAATAAATACACAGAATGTGATCAGGTTGTGGACTTTAAATGTTTATATAAATTGTTAAGAGTCCATGTTCATTGTTGTCTTTCCTCTGTGAAATATCCTCTTGGCTATTCCTATCCCATAGTGAGAAGATGACTCTGTAGAAGAAGCCAGCCTATAGAATAATGGTTAGTGTACAAACGCTGACATATATTTGGTTCTGTTTTCCCCACGGTGGTGCTCACATATACTTTAGCTGTTTAATGATAGAGTAAATATTCTGTAAAGAGTAAAAAGCCATCTGTGAGTATGTTAGTTATCTATTGCTCTATCAGCTATCACGCCAAACTTACTGGCTTAACACATCCCCATCTATTTAGCTCATTATTCTGCAGGATGGCAATTCGGGCTAGGCTCAGCTGGGTGAGTCTGTCTTTGCACCAGGAACAGCTGATCTGGGCTAGGTTCACTTATGCCTCTGTCAGCTGGTAGATTGGCGGGGGCTGGCTGGTTCATTTCAGCTGAAGGTCTTAGCTGAAATGACTGTGGTCTCCCTCCATGTGATTTCTCAGGTGCTTGTTCACATAATGATCATGGAGTTCTAATAGCAGAAGGGCAAGCCCCAAAGTAAGACGCTTTTCAAGTCTCAGCTTGCATCATGTTTGCTGCTGTTTCATCAGCCAAAGCAAGTTAGGAGCTGGCACAAATTCAGTGAGTGGGTAAATAAACTTGACCTCTCACGGTAGAAGTAACTAAGTCCTATTGCTAATGGTGGTGGGAATATTGGGCGGGGGAATAATTTGTGGCCAGTTTCTGATCTACCACAGTGAATCTGAGATAGACGAAGAAGCCTGCTTTTTGGCTTTTGTAATGCAATGATGATACGACTTCATGATTCACATTTAATTCTTTGAAAAGTCATTATCAAATTTACATATCAAGTATGAAGTTTTTCAGTCATTTGCTGACCTGTAGAACTTTCAGTCTGTATGTTGTTTTTAAAAATTTAATTCTGTAGTGTACTAAAAAAAAAAAAAAGAAAGTCATTCTTGGTAAGGACACAGGAAAATCTACGAAGTATAAACATATTATGAACAGAATTAAGAACTGAATGTTTTTACTCTTAATAGTTTAGAATTATCTTTACCACTGCATATGTACATTATGCATTGTCAAATTAGAGAAATACCTTTCCAGTTTTTAAGTTTTATATCGTTACACTTTTTTTGTTTCTTAGTTTTTGAAGACATTACACTTTGTTTTTTTTTGGTCAGCTGTTATAATCCAGGTTTCACGCTTCAAGTCTTTAGATAATATCATCTTATTGAAAATTTTGCAGAAGGATTTTCTTGTTTTCTCGGTGGCTCAGCTAAAATCAGTGAGTGGAAAATTTTCTCAGATTGGTTTTTGAAGATACCCAATAAATCCTGTATAACCTAACAGACAGCTGCCTTTTCTTTTTTTCTTTAGTATTTTTTGAACATGAAGTGAGGGTCATATTGATTGGGAGATCACTAAAGAAGGCTAAGCCTCAGCAACAGTCTTCCAAAAAATGGACTGTGCTAAAATTGCATGTAATACTCTAGCATTTGACACATTAAACTAAACTGAGTTCATAACACATTTTAAGAAGAGTTTTCTCTGTTGCTCATTTGACCATTCCTTGCTCCTTCAGGAAACAGACAAGGTTGTGTAGGATGGTGATCATGACTGGAAAAGAATCAGATGACCCATGAAGTGCCAGACTGGAGAACAAAATGTGCCTCTAGGATGGTTGGTGAAGCTGTACATTCACAAGAAAGTAAATAAACTCAGTATAGCTTGATCCACTAAAAGTGAACAATATGCTGATTTTTAAGGAAATATTCTCAAGCTAAACATATTCTTTCTTATACACTAACCTTCAGAGAATAGAAATCAGTATAGTTCAGATCCTAGGATCTGGGTCCCCTGGGAAACAGTCAGTATAGTTTAGATCCTTCTAGTACCTGGGTTCCCTGGGAAGGAGACACTAAAACGGGGTTAAGCATGCAATAGGTTTATTAGAGAGAAAGCCAATGAAAGGAGAAGGGAGGAAGCAGAATTGGACAAGAGGAGCTGTCTCAGACTCTGATGCAGATGTGACAAAGTCTCTGCCAGCCCAACCTTTCGCTGGAGGAAAGGTTGCTCTTTAGAGTTCTCTGCTGGATGTAAATAACTAGGGCTTTGTACTTCTGCCTTGCTTGGTTATTTGCCGAGGGTCCTTCATGAAGAACATGCACGTGGCTTCTATCTTGCTTAAATCCCAGTGACTAGGAGCCAACTGAGCTAGTATAACTGGCTTGAAAGCAGAAATGGATCCTGAAGTCAACAGCTGGAGGCAGTCAGATAACTAGATTCCTCACAGCTGAGCAGTGAGTCCTCTCTTGAAAGGGGATCTGGGAGGCAGGTGTTGGTGTTTGCTACGCTTCCATAGTTGCAAGGTGGTCTATTTTATTTTTAACTTGCATGAACATACTCATTGGCTATGTCTTTGGGCAGCTTTTTCAGAAACTGTAATTATGCCATTGGTTAATATTTGATGGCTTGAAAAAGTTAATACAATTTTTAGAGCTATTAACGTACTTATGCCTGGAAAAGAGGGTATAAGCAGAACCCTTTTTATCACAAATTCCGACAGCTACAATATTAATAACAGACTCCATATCTGGCAGGTTTTTTTTAAAGCACTTACATCCAGTGTGACATTGACTTTAGACAACTTTATTATAGTAAATTTTACTGAAATCTGTTAACCAAATAACTTTTCTATTTCTAAAACCCCTAATCCGCCATGTGTGGTGAACCTGTTGATTGAATTTCTGTTGTTTTGGATCGTGCCCTGAATCAAGTTAGGGAATTACGGCAGTGTCATCACACAGATGCATGTGCCACCCTTGCTACTTTTCTCCTTGTTTCTAATAATTTTGTCCTTTCGGCTTGTGTTTTGGAGCTGTAGCTGAATTTTGTTTAATTGGATAAGATGTTGCAGGGTTTGGGAGGATGACAGGAGTGAGTGAAAAGGTAATTGCTGCTTCATGCAGTAGCATAGAATCAAATGTTGGGATAAGGACAGCAAGTGTCTAACAGTATTTCAGTTTCAAATTCGTCACCTTAGCAGTAAAACTCTATAATTTCTAGAAAAAATCAGTCTCTCTCAACTACAAAATACCCTTACTAGGCATTTGAAAATTATTTTCTTGATCTAAAGATCTACATCTTTAGAATGTAGCTTAAAAAATCCATCTGGCAACTTGAGCATGGATACGGGAAATAACTGCAATGAATTGCAACATATCACATATGTTTAAATCTATGTGTTCATAATGATACTTCACAAAGAGAACTCACCTTTGGAGAATGCTGGGGAACTAACTCATTATTTTGAAAACTGGTAAATAAAGGGGCAGAGTCAAGATCTATACTGCCTTTCTTATATAAACTGTGTCTTGGGATCAGTAATAATTGAGAAGAAATTTCTCTTTATAGAAGAATTCAGGCTAGGAAGAATGATAGAATATTGTAATTTTGCAACCTCTAATGTATAGGGGAGGAAAACACTTTTCTTTTACCTATCTTAGATTCATTGACCAGGACTCTACAACATAGACATACAAAAGACAGGTTAATGAGAGAAAAAGAAGTATATCGATGCGTACATTGTGTACACACACAAACGCACGAGTACTCAAGTTTAACTCATAGGGGTGGTTAAAACTTGGGCTTAGGCTGGGCATGATGACTCAGCCCTGTAATCCCAACACTTTGAGAGGCCGAGTTGGAAGGATTCCTTGAGCTCAGGAGTTTGAGGCTAGCCTAGGCAACATGGCAAAACTGTATTTCTATTAAGAAATACAAAAATTAGCTGGGTGTGTTGGTGCACACCTGTGGTCCCAGCTACTTGGGAGGCGGAGGTAGGAGGATCACTTTAGCTCAGGAGGTTGAGGCTGCAGTGAGCTGTGATTGGGGCCACTGACTGTAGCCTGAATGACTGAGTAAGACCCTGTCTCAAAAAAGAAAAATAAAACTTCGGCTTATATAGTATCTTAGCAGAACAAGAAATTTGTTGAGTGACAAGACAAAGGAAATGGACTTTGAGTTTCTTGGGGTGGCAAATTGTAAGAAGGCAAATATATGATGGAAACTGATGGTAGAGAAGGGCTCATTAATGAGGTTGGTTTGTGTAAACTCTTGGTGTCATCTAATCTGTGATAAAGGTTTTTATCCCTCTCCTGGTATGGGAAGTGGGGTAGAGGTTTTAGGGGGGCACTTTCACAAGGGTGATTTGTGGTTTTTTTCCCCAGGTAGATGTGGGGAGGACAGAGCTCATTCTGTGCCTGCATTTTCTCAGTTGCCTTAAGCCAAAGATGATAATGTCAGAGTGGCATAGTTTGGGGTTACATGCTCTGAACCCCTTCAAATGAAGTAATGAATTTAGGCAATGATTATTGATGGCCTAAATCATAACATATACACACAAGACAGCCAGAAATTATATTTCCTGATGGAGTATACAATCTGCCTCTGGGGTAGTCTTACCAAAAGTCAGATTTGGATCTATTTAGTCTCTAGATTTAACTATCAATTAACAAAAAATGCAGAGGACAGAGGTGCATGTTGGATAACAACACAGGAAAGGTAGCCAGCAAAATCCAGACTGTGAGAACTCCACAAGACAGGTGACCTTTTTTTCAACAAATAAATTGCAAGGAAAAATAGATGGAGAAAAAAATCATTAGAATAAAAGAGATATTAGAGATATATCAACCAAGTATACTATATAAGCCTATTTGGATCCTGCTTCTAAGTGTTTAAAAAAATGTGATCAGGTAAATTTGATCCTTGACTGGGTATTTGATGACATTAAGGAAGTAAATGTCAAGTAAGGAAGTAAATGTTAACTTAGGTGTGATGTAAAAGAGTCCTTAGAGATGCATTCTGAAATACGAAATGAAATACAGTGACTAGGATTTGCTTCAAAATAATTTACAGAGGGATTGGATTGGGTACAGATAAGACACTATTGGCCATAAGTTGATAATTACTAGAGACAGGCAGTGAGTACATGTGGCTTTTTATTATGCTCTTCTCTCCACTTTTGTATATATTTAAATTCTCCATAATGAAAAGTTAAAGATCTATATTTGAAATAGAGGAAATAAAAATGTCAATTTAAAAGGTATTTATGCCTCTGTATGAAATAAAATGTTTTCTTAGATATTACTAGTGTTTTGAGTGTTCAATGGAGAACCACCCTTGTTTCTCTTTGAGAACAGAATTTATTGAGAATAGATGCAGGAATCATACAGATGAACATGAACATATCAGCTTCATAAAGTAATAACCGATACAAAGCTGGATTACAGGATATGGCTCTTTGTTGTTTTTTTTTTTTTTTTGAGATGGAGTCTCGTCCTGTCACCCAGGCTGGAGTGCAGTAGTGTGATCTCTGCTCACTGCAACCACTACTTCCCGGGTTCAAGCGATTCTTCTGCCTCAGCCTCCCTAGTAGCTGGGACTGCAGGTGTGTGCCACCACACTGAGCTAATTTTTGTATATTTAATAGAGACGGGGTTTCACCATATTGGCCAGGCTGGTCTCGAACTCCTGACCTCGTGGTTTGCCTGCCTCGGCCTCCCAAAGTGCTGGGATTACAGGTGTGAGCCACCGTGCCTGGCCAGGATGTAGCTTTAATATGCACCCACAGTGGGTTTCCTTACACTTCAACCTGAGTCACGTAGACTTTTTTAATGAATCCCTGGGGCAACTGAACAGTTGCTGGCCTCCCATTCAGATACGGGCTTACCTCAAAAATAAGAGCAGACTAGTATGTTCTCTGTGAACAGATGAATCTTCAGAAAACCCACAAGGGGCCGGGCGCGATGGCTCGTGCCTGAACTTTGGGGGGCCAAGGCGGGCGGATCATAAGGTAAGGAGTTTGAGACCAGCCTGCCCAACATTGTGAAACTCCATCTCTACTAAAAATACAAAAATTAGCCATGTGTGGTGGCAGGTGCCGGTAATCCCAGCTACTTGGGAGGCTGAGGCAGGAGAATAGTTAGAACCTGAGAGGTAGAAGTTGCAGTGAGCTGAGATCGTGCCATTGCACTCCAGCCTGGGCAACAGGTCAAGACTTCATCTCCAAAAAAAAGGGCAACAGGGCAAGACTTCGTCTCCAAAAAAAAAAAACAAAACAGAAAACCCACAAGGGTCTGAACTGAGCATGCCTAATTCATTGTCTCAAGCAAGTGGGGCAGAGAGAGACCAAGAATGTTTCTCTAATAATAGGAGTCCTCCATGGAAACTTGAGTGCAGGGGAATGGAGGTTCACCTAACAGAAGTCACAGAGATTTTTTTGGTATTCTAATACTGTAATCTTGATGTGCAGTTTAGCTTTCTATTTGTGATTTGGGGAGGGAAGAACTTACCAAATGTTTTACCTTTGCAAATAACCATGGGAACTATGAAATCTTTATTTGTGAGCTAAAAGACCTTAGACTTTTAGATGTTAGAGTTGTGTTAATATAATACATTCTTTTTTAAGGAAAAGAAATTAATGTTGAAGTAGATCTAATTAAGGAATTAGTTGTGTCAGCATCTATGGCTCTTGAAAATGCTTTGAAATTTCCTTCAGCTGCTTTACAAGTCTCTCTCTGGATGCTTCTCTAATTTTCTTCAAGTAGTTCTAGCATACAAACATATACTTTAAATGAAAATTGTGCTATTTTTTAGGTTTGTCTCATTTCTAGCATTGTAGCAGCATTTTTTCAGTGTTATTTTATTGTAAATAAATGTAATAATGACTTCAGGCAATGATTATTGATGGGTGTTAACATCACACCCACAAAAATGACTGCCAGAAATTATGTTTCCTAATGGAGTATACAAACTTTATTTTTTACAAATCTTTATTAAGCTTTGCTGTCGTCTCAGCCACTGTTGGAAGGAACGAGAGAACACTTTCTCAGAGATGTTCAAAGAGAAGGTGTTTAGAGGGAATTATTTTTATACATTAAGATGGTTGTAAGTGAGAGTTCTCTAAGGACTCATGATCTAGACCCTATAGCATCACTTAGTAATGTTGGACTGTGAGTTCTTGAAGGGCAAGAACAATCTCTTGATCTTAATTCTCAGAGTTAAGCATCTATATAGTTAGTGCTTAGTAAGTATTTCTTGAATGACCGAGTAACTTATGGGCTATCATAATAAATTTAGTTCTCATAATTAGGGGATGAGAGGATGGAACATTCTAGAAGGTCTGCCATAGGTCTTTGTTAAACCATGTTTCACCTTGTTGAACTTGTTTTTCATGAATATAATTTTTGCTTAGTCATTTAATTTTGTAGTCTCAAGGAGTATTTTTAAAGACTTGGGTTTTTTTTTTTTTTTTTTTTTTTGGAATCTTGCTCTGTTGCCCAGGCTGGAGTGCAGTGGCGTGATCTTGGACTTGGTTTTAAGTTAAAAAAAAAAAAAAAAAAAAAATGAAGTATATGGATAAGAATTGGACAGGAATATGAAAAAATACAGAAATGTACTTTTGTGTGGCAGGTTTCTGGGTTTTAAATTTTTTAAATTTCTATTTTTTGTGGTAGTATATTTACATTAATTATAATGAAAGGAAAATATGGGGTTACATTACTGTCATTAACGAATCTATTTCACAGAGCCCTTGAACACTTAAATGTTTGCTTATGCATTCATTTATTCATTCAACAAGCATTTCTTTAGCACTTAAAACCTGCCAGAGGTAATCAGAGATTCATTAGACTGGCAAGTGCCATGTTATAAAGATAAAGATCAATAAATATGGTAATTCTTATAGTTCATGATTCTAACAAGCATATTTTTTTCTATTTTAACATCTCTAAAATTTGGACACATCATATAATTGTGTCTTTCAATTGTAATTGGCAGTATGTTTTCCTTAATGATAAATAAGAGTGTCTTACAATTGATGTCTTAGATTTGATGAAATACGGTATATTTCTAAACATTCATTAAGTTTTAAGATCTCAAAGCAAGAACCACATGTCAGGTGTCTTGACATTTCCCTAACTCCTAGCACGGAATCACACTAAATACATTTTTTGCTGATCGGTAAAGAAACGTTTCTGTCAAAATCTTATTTTTAGGCTTAAGTTTTTGCCCTCTATTAGAGTGTTTTTAAAAATTAGTATGTAAAATGTTTTCTGGCAATATTATTATTCTTCCATTGGATAGAATAGCTGAAAACTTATTGACATTTTAATCCTTTTTAATTTTATAGTTCATTACTTCTTTTCAGCAGTTACAATTAGGAATTCTTGGGTTGTATTTCCATTTCTGATTTGCAGATGGTTGAAGTGTATGCTTGACTGACTAGGATTTAGTTTAAGATAAACTGATATAGTATAGCTAGTTTTTCATTATCCATCATAGTAGGATGGATAATTGTAATTTGTGAATGATATCTCAACCCTTTATTCGTTTTTTTATGACAGGTACTAATATGTATCAAAGTTATACTGGTTTGTATTTTAAAGCTTAAAGTTTCCTCTTTAGGGGAGGTAGTAATAAATATTGAAATGGCAAAAAAAAAAAAAAAAAATGGTAGCAATAGAATATATATAAGAATAGAAGGCCTGAATAATCTACCAACCAGGTAATTGACCTTGGAGCAATAAAAAATTGGCTGTGATTTCATGCATTACTGTTGAGCCTTATTTAGATTTAACTTTTGTTCTCTACTGATTGAATTAAAGTTTGAGGTGAAATGCTCTGTATCCCATTTCTAAACTCTCAGCTGTTCTCAGTCATCTCTCATTGTGAACTCATGAAAGTCAAACATGATAAAACAATCATAAGAAGTTAAAAATTAGGGTTAGAAAAAAAGTATGTATTTTAAACTTGCAATCTTCTAAATGGCAGAAAAGCAATTATAAGAGTTTAAAGAATCAATAGAAATTGATGTTTTATACCAAAGAACACTTAAGACCTTGAGTCCTGCCCTCCCCACTGTCACTATATGAATAAAAAGAAATCAATAGGCCCAGAAACATAAGCTGCTAAAGATTTATTTCCAGCAACTATTTTTGATATTCAGGGTACTATTTATTAATCTGATTGAGAAAATGTAGATAATTAAGCATAGGAAATCTATTTTTATTTTTAAAATGATCATTTTCTTTTTAATCTCTAGATCTTTTATATCTCACATTTTAAAATAAGAATAAATGATAGGCGTGAATTTAAAAATAACTATGTGATTTTTAGCCAGTTACCTAAATTTAAAAGGTCCTTTCCATTAAAAAGATAGGTAGTTCTGTATTTAAAAATTATTAAAAGACTTTGTCAGACTGTATTTGATCAATTTCAGATCTCCTGAATAATCTTAGTTCTACCAGTAGTAGATGTACTCAAAGGGTTTTGAAATAAGAACTGAGTATGGGAATTGTCTGAGCCAGTGAAGGCACTGAACTTTGAAACTGAAGTTAAGAAATTTGAACATGAAACTCAGTTTGGAGTGTTAAAGTATTTCATGACTGAAGTAGTGGGATTTTGTTATAAAGGGGTAGAATTCATTAGAACAGATGCTCACATAGCATCTGTTAATTATCGGGGGACAGTTATATGTCATTCATAGCTGGCTCTCTTTAATACCACTTCTTTCTCTTTTACTAAAAAAAAGAAAAAACCTCGATTTGAGTGAAAGCGATATTATGGGGATAGCTTTAAATTGATTCTGAATCATTAAAAATTATTTACAAACTTGTGTACAACATTAACAATAAATTATTTGACATGCTTACAGTGTGATTATTGTATCCTATTTTGTTGGGTTAGTATAATATGATGATGGTGAATTTTAGTATAATATGATGATGAATAATCCTGTATGACAGGTTATTCCTCTTGATAGTGTTTGTGTTAAGGGTATCTTCTACTCTACAGAATTTGGTTGTTGTCCCTGTGTATATGGTGAATGGGATGTAAAAAGGAGAGAGAAGCTATAGTAGAGTGTCACAGCTCATTTTTCATGCCATGAGACAAACTTTACCTGTGCATTTCAAGCATCTTCACTAAAAAACAACAAAAAACCCTAAAAAAGTCCTCAAACCTTCCAAACCAAGAACAAAGCATTTATGTGGAAAGACTAAGGAGTTGAACTGAGCAAAGGATAGATCTTGACTTTAAATACAATTATTTACAGACAGAATAATAAAGTAATGAATTTATCTAACGTTGTGATCAGTTCCACCCCTGGAATATCACTTCCTATCACTGAAGCCACTTCTCAGCTTGGTTTCATTTCACTTAAGTCAAGGGTTTCTTAAAATCATGGAATTTGAAAGCAAAGAAGGACTTTAAAGATTATTTTTACATTTCTAGCAGGTTATTCTTTGTAAACCTATAAATGTCTTATTTATCTTTTGATCTTTCATACCTGGCACAGTACCTGGAATGTGTTTCATAAATATTTTTAAAATTAGCTCAAAGAACTTGATCTTCGTTAATATTAGTAAGTCAAAGTACCACTAATAAGGTTTGATAGTTCTTAATCTTAGTAATTAAATGTCAACAGTGATTTTTTTTTTCTTGACCCTTTTTCCCTAACCAGATTTGCATCTGCTGGTGATGATGGAATTGTAGTTGTGTGGAATGCTCAGGTGTGTATTGATTGTGTGTGCATTGTGTAATAAAGATATGATTATATAGTTGAGTATGTATTCATATAAATACTATCTGGGGATACATTTGCATATCATTATCATTAATTGACACATTAATATTTGAAAAGAGCTACTTAGGATAAATCCATATACAGTGGGGACCAGTATTTCATAGTGAAGAGGGAAAGTTTTTTAAATTAAGATTTTTTTTCCAGCTGGGTATAGTGGCTCGTGCCTGTAATCCCAGCACGTTGGGAGGCCAAGGCGAACGGGTAACTTGGGGCCAGGAGTTTGAGAACAGCTTGGCCAACATAGCAAGACCCTGTCTCTACCAAAAATACTAGAAATCAGCTGGGCATAGTGGCACACACCTGTAATCCCAGTTACTCAGGCGACTGAGGTTGCAGTGAGAGGAGATCATGCCACTGCACTCCAGCCTGGGTGACACAGCAAGACCATCTCGGGGGAAAAAAAAAAAGTTTTTTCCTAAGAAATGCCAAAGTATGAAAATTCAAAAAATACAAAATTTTAATCTTATTTAACAAAATTTAGGTTATCAGTAGCTATGCCCAGACTTCCAAAATGAATAAATGAATTGTGTTGATTTTTGTGAGACACACAAGTTTTCTTTCAACATTGCTTAATAGCATAATGTGACATTTTTCTCATGTTTGACTTAATATTAAAAAAGACTTTTTAAAAAATAAATACTTAAGGCTTCATCAGTTTCTTCAGAGCCTCCCTTCCTGATCATTTGTTACTCAAATTGTTCTTTTTCGAAGTGTTTATCTTCCTCTCACCTTTATTTTGGATTGTTACCTAGTCTGACTGTGTTAGATCTTTATTTTTCAATGGCTTTGCCTGTGATAAAAGCAGTTCTTTAACATTATTTTCACCACATTCATGAAGTCCTGCAATCTTGGAAAGATTTGCCATTTACATTGTATTTTTGCATGTATACTACTTGGTAAATTAGTGAGAGACTGATAGATGAAGACATTGGATGGATAGGAATAGATGTTGGTGTTAAATAGCGATGGAGTGGAGACTGACTTTCTAAGTGGTTAATAAATGAGTGGATAGATATACTTACGTGTATGTAGATACATATACAGTTGTTATGCTGACTTTTATCTTCTTCTATGACCTTATAACTGGAGACGTCAATAACAAATACTTGGACAATGGGGACTCCATATTTTTTTTCTGCAAACTAAGTTACTGATGTTTTTATGCTTAATTTACACAATTACATTTTTAAATTTATAGAAAAGAATACTCCTTAAAATTTTCTACAAAAATATACTAAAAATTAGCATTTTGTATTAGAAAATCATCAAAATTATTTATGGCTATACTTTCAGCAGTTGTTTAGATTCTGTGTGATTGCTTAAGTTAAATTCTAAGTAATTTTAAATGGAATGTATATGTATATTCTATATGCCAGTTCTACTTAATGTTGTCATTTGTGATTATCTAAATTGTGAAAGCTAGGCCTATTAACATTTTTATTGGTATTTCAGACAGGGGAAAAACTTTTAGAACTGAATGGACACACTCAAAAGATAACCGCTATTATTACATTTCCTTCCTTGGAATCTTGTGAAGAAAAAAATCAACTCATCTTGACAGCCTCTGCTGATAGAAGAGTTATTGTATCCTTTAATCTGGAAGAAATGAACAAGCTATAGTGGCCCAACGAGCCACTACATACATTATTAGTCTTTAGCTGATAGGGTCTTGTCTGTATATTCTTGTTACAGCAAAAATGATTTTTGTTCTATTATGAGATACCATTTATTAGGTATCTGATAAGTATTAGACTGGAAATAGGAGGTTAAGGCTTGTTATTGATGGAAACTCCACGACTCTTGCTGTTCTTTCCAGAGTTACTCTCTCACATTGTATAAAATTGATAAAATGGAAGAATGTGGACTTAAAAATAATTCATTTTATTATCTCAATTTACTTTTCAATTTAGGGAAACAACGATGAGTTGGACTGGAGAATAATTTACTTTTTTTTCCTCACTACAGAGCAGAAGAAACCAAATAGTCCCAACCCATAAAAATCTTTTGAGCATCTGAGTCTGACAGAAAAGTGAATTACCATTTGTTGTGTGTTTAATATTTAATAATTAACAATTTTATAAAAGGAAAATTACTTTTTCTTTACCCACACTTTTAGGTAAAAAGTTAAGATGGAATAGCAGTAGTAAAGTGCTTATGTGTAACAGGCATTGTTCTAATTGTTTTACATATGTGAACTCATTTAATCTTTAAAATTAGCCCTTTGACATAGGTATTTTTAATTATTCCTTTTTTTTTTGAGACAGAGTTTTGCTGTTATTGCCCAGGCTGGAGTGCAATGGCGCAATCTTCACTCACAGCAGCCTGTGCCTCCCGGGTTCAAGTGATTCTCCTGCTTCAGCCTACCGAGTAGCTGGGATTACAGGCCTGTGCCACCATGCCCAGCTAATTTTGTATTTTTAGTAGAGATGGGGTTTCACTATGTTGGTCAGGCTGGTCTCAAACTCCTGACCTCTGGTGATCCACTCACCTTGGCCTCCCAAAATGCTGGGATTATAGGTGTGAGCCACCACGCCTGGCCTTATTTTTAATTATCCTTATTTACAGATGAAAAAGTAGAGTCACATAGAGGCTAAGTAACTTCCCCATGGCACACAGCCAGTGTAGGGCAGAACTGGCAAGTCTGACTGCAGAGTCAGAGCCCCAAACCACTGTACTTCATAAAATGTTTTCTGTAAACAAACTCAGCCCTTTAATATCTGTATGTGGAACTGGCTTTGTGAAGTCCAGAGTCAAGTGCTTATGGATTACTGTTATCTCTCATTACTTTTATTTTTTAAAAAAAAGGTGTCAGTTTTTTTTTTTGAGATGGAATCTCTCTCTGTTGCCCAGGCTGGAGTGGAGTGGCACAGTCTCAGCTCACTGCAGCCTCTACTTCCCGGGTTCAAGTGATTCTTCTGCCTCAGCCTCCCAAGTAGCTGGGACTACAGGTGTGCGCCACCGCACTTGGCAAATTTTTTTGTATTTTTAGTAGTAGAGATGGGGTTTCACCATATTGGCAAGGCTGGCCTCAAACTCCTGACTTTGTGATCTGCCCACCTTGGCATCCCAAAGTGCTGGGATTACAGGCATGAGCCACTGTACCCGGTCAGATTAATTTTTAAAAGTATATGCTCATCTGAAAGTTCTGTTTAAACAGTTTCAAGCATTGATGAAGTTTTGGAGTAAGCCCAAAGGTATAGGTATTTCTTAGGCTCTTATAGAACCAAGATACAGACTGTAACGTGCTTTAAATGAATTCATCAGCTGAAGTGCTTTCTAGACAGATTGTTTATAGCTGAAGAAATGTCAAGAAAAGGTTTAAATGGGGGATAAACTCTCTACATACATACATATATACACACACGTATGTTTGTGATTACGATACAACATAAACAAGGGCATAAAATTCACTCAGATGGTTAGGTCAGAGTTGCTTGATTGCTACTCTGTAGAGGCAAATATTATGAAATAAAGCTCTCTTTTTTTGATATCAGTGTAATCTTTGCAGAAATAGAATTTAAAATACTTTGTTAGACCACTCCTAAGACACTATAACAATATTTTAAGGCAGTGATTAAAATTACGTACGGAAGTTAGTAGCTGGGACAGTGTCACTATGAATTTTACCTGTAAATGATAGTATGAACTCATTTCCTTTGCTGAATGATTTTTGTTGTTAGAAAAAAATTCTAGGCCACTTATTTGGCAATCTCTCTTACCCAGATGAATTCTAAATTTACTCTGCTTGCGTTTTTACTACAGGTTGAGCATCCCTAATCTGAAAATCCAAAATCTGAAATGCTCCAAAATCCAAAACTTTTTAAGCACTGACGTGATGCCACAAGTGGAAAATTTTATACCTGACATCATGTGACAGGTTGCAGTCAAAATTTTATTTAATGCACAAAATTGCCAAAAATATTGTATAAAACTACCTTAGGCTATATGTATAAGGTGTATATGAAAAATAAATGAATTTTGTGTTTAGACCTGGGTGCCATCCCCAAGATAGCTCATTAGATATATGCACATATTCCAAAATCCAAAAAAAATCAGAAACACTTCTGGTCTTCAGCATTTTGGATAAGGGATACCCAACCTGTAAAAACTAACTTCCTTAATTAAATACTGAAGGTAGATAATTTTTTAAAGCAATAGCCTTAAGAGCTCAAGTTACTGAATATTAAACATTTTGCTTGCAAAAAGTGAAATAAGTGAAAAGGCTGTGAGACACTACTAGAATTGTGGTAAATACAAGGCCAGAAAACATTTCCTAATTACTGGGAGCACTTTTTGTATGCTAGCAGTTTGTTTCATGTGTTATATACATAAAACGTAATTCTCATGATAATCCAGCTCCATCTAAAACATGACACAGAATGTAGATGGTCCCTGACCTAGGGTGGTCTGACTTAGAGTTTTTCAACTTTATGATGGTGTGAAAGGGAGGTGCATTAAGTAGAAGCTGTACTTTGAATTTTGAAGTTTGATATTTTCTCACACTAGTGATACATTGGACGATAGTCTTTACCAGTGCTGGGCAGCAGCTGCCTGGAGCTGCAGCTCCTGGTCAGCTGTGAGATCACAAGGGTAAACAGCCTTACTCTACAGTGTACTGTGTTGCCAGATGCCTTTTTTTTTTTTTGCCCAACTATAAGTTTATGTATGTGTTCTAAGCACATATAAGTTAGGACAGGCTAAGCTATGATGTTTGATAGGTGTGTTAAATGCATTTCGACTTGGGATATTTTCCACTTAGAATGGGTTTATTGTGGGAGAAAACTGTACTTTAAGTCAAGGCACATCTGTATAATAAAAATATAACAAAAGGCATTGGCCATGATAAGGTTAACTAGTTGTGAAATTAGTTTCAATTTTTAATATGTGCATATACATTTGTATCCATAGTACATACATGTATGTAAATGTGTTTTCAGACATGGTGTGAAATGTATTTCTTACTATAGGAAATGGTATAAAAGTTTGAAAATCACTGTGCTTCTTAAGTCAAACTAAACTCAGATGTTTTGTGAGAGGCCCTCTGATTATGTTAAATGCATATACAGGTAATGGTAATACACTGTTAGTGTCTTCTCGAATCAAGATAACAGTAGTAAATCATGCTATCCACATTATAGGGAGCTTTCAGTAAATACTAATGGACATGATAGTTTTGGTATAAGTACTTTATGCTTATTAGATTACGGTAGGCTATTCTGGAGAATAAACTTTAAACAGTTGCAATATTTAGTGCTTGTAAAGATTCAGTACTTCAGACCATTCATTATGTTGGCATTTTCAAATAATTTGATAGTAAAATTTACCTCAAACTTATTTTAGATCATAAGCCTGCTTTGCTAAGTTGATGACTCACTATATGAATTCATTTTTGTGGTGGTATAAACACTAAGTATTTTATGTTTTATTTAAAGAATTTCTAACTGCTTAACATTTGTGGTTTAATTGTTAATTAGAAAAGTTATAATTGAGATTTTAAAATTCTGTCTAGAAATTATTTCTTAACATAAATTTAGGTGTGGGATAGTGATACTGGCAGACAAGTTCAGAGAATATCATGCTTCCAGTCTACTGTAAAGGTAAAATCTTAAGTAAATATGAGTTTTTATGGCAATCTATTTTTGTCTGAGAAGACATGGTTTAAAAAGTTAGATGAAATTACTTTAGTGGGTCTTATGAATTATTTCTTTCCACACACTTGTAGTCATTTCATTCGTGTGACACCAGATTTTTGAGAGCATATGTATTAAGTGTTAGAATGTTTCCATTTGAAATTAGAGCAAGGGATAATCCCAATAGCAAGATAAGGAAAAAGGTAGTACCCAGTATGTTTTTTTGTAGGTAGTTCTAGGAAGAGATATTACTTGCAGAATGACCATAATAGTAGCTGGTCTGTTTTCTTTATACTTTGAATTTAAAATATAGAATTATTTGTCCCGTGACCTCTGCCTTCACTAAGGTCACAAAGGCAAGACATGTCAGTTACTTAGTTTCAAAACTAAAAACTGACATGGCTAATTTGCTGCTACTGTTAGTCTTATTCATTTTACAAACAGTGATTGGGGCTGATTATATGACAGAAGCTCTGCTACATTTTAGAGAAACAAACAGATAAGACTAGGTTGCTTGTAATACCTACAGAAATTAAGTGTTCAGAGAAAGTGCCACTGTTTTTTAGTAACGTAAGCAAGTTTTGGTAAAAGATAGTAGTAGTATTAGATGTTCTCTTATTTACTTTAAGGATAACTGATCTCCATATTGGAGCTCTTTTGTTTCTTTTTTTTCTTAATGTAAAAAGAATTGCTGTGTGCCACTAGTTAGGATAGTTCATTTTTTCCCAAAAAGGCAGGATCTCTGGTAGCCATCTCATGGCACTGTGCTGTTCAAAATATCAACTTAGTCAAGTTTCAGGGGAAGAAAGTGCCATGTACTATATATGCTTTTATCTAACTTAACAGTGGATTTTTAAAGAAGTCGTTAAAGTATTGATTTGATTAAAATCTCTATGTGGCCTGAAATGATGCGCCATTTACATTCCTTTAAAAATATTCTTGCTATCTGAAAAACTAAGGTCGTTAAGTTTCCAATGAAAATACATGGCTTGAAGGAACAAAGAAAGAAAAAAATTTAATGTATTTGGGGGAAATTCCTTTGGTAAACTGTGTTATGAACTGGTTATAGGAACTGGTCACTAAAAAAGTATCTTATTCCAATAAAGTGAAAGTAGTTTTAAAAGGGGTTTTACCGTGATGTGAATCAGCTAGATATTTGTGTTTGTTTTCTCCTGCTGTGATACTGTTTCACATAAAAATTGTTAAAAAATAGCATTGCACTCATTTAATTCAGTGGTCCAGTTGTTCTTGAATAGATAGCTTATCTAAGAAATTTATATCCCCAATATAAGAAATACTATCATTTACTTTTTGAACTAGCAACGTTTTTTAAAGGGTTGATGTTAGCAAGGAGATAGTGAAATTGGCATTTTATTGCATATTGAGACTATAAATTGATGTCTTCCTGGAAGGTAGTTTGGCATTATGAATGAATCTAAATAAATTATTATAGGTATTAATCCAGTGATCATTCTAGAAAACTCTTTAAAGGAAATAATCAGAAAATAGGGCAGAGATTTATGAACAGAAATGTGTACTACAAATACATTTTTATAAATGGATGTTTGGAAGTGCCCTAAATGTCTTATAAGAAAATAAATTATGGTAGATATATATACTAAAATTTATATTTCAGAAGAATATTAAAAGAGGAAAATGCTAGTGGTAAAATGTTAAGTAACAAAAGCGTATATTATCCTCAATAAAATATTATCAAACCAAATTCAGCAACATCTAAAAAGGATTATACACCATGACCAAGTGAGATTTATCCCTGGAATATGAGCTTAGTTTAACATCTGAAAATTAATCAATGAAATACACCCTAGTAAGAATAAAGGACCAAAACCACAGGATCATCTCAACAGGAAACAGAGAAGGCATTTGACAAACTCCAACACCTTTCATGATAAAAATACCCCACAGACTAGGAATAGATGAGAATTTCTTTAACCTAATAAAGGGCTTCTGTGAAAATCTCAAGGCTAATTTTGTATTAATGGTGAAAGGCTAGGCTGGTGTGGTGGCTCATGCCTGCAATCCTAGCACTTTGGGACACCAAAGTGGGTGGATTACTTGAGCTTAGGAGTTTGAGACCAGCCTGAGCAACATGGTGAAACTTCTCTACCAAAAAAAAAAAAAAAAAAAAAGAAAGAAAAATTAGCCAGCCTGGTGGCACATGTCTGTAATCCCAGTTATTACAGGAGGAAGTTATTACTGGAGGCTAAGGTGGAAGGATCGCTTGAGTCCAGGAGTTTGAGGCTGCAGCGAGTTGTAATTGTGCCACTGCACTGTAGCCTGGACGATAGAGCAAGACCCTGTCTCCAAAAAGAAAAAAAAAAAAATTAATTAAAAAAATGGTGAAAGACAAATAATTTCCCCCAAAGATCAGGCACAAGATAAGGATGTCTGCTCTCAGCACATCTGTTTAACATTGTACTGGAGGTTTTAGCCAGGGCAGTTGGGCAATTAAAAAAAGAAATAAATGACATCTATATTGGAAAGGAAGAGCTAAAAGTATCTCTATTCCCAAATGACATGATCTTGTGTATATAGAAAATCCTAAGTCCACAACCAAACTATTGAGGCTAGTAAATGGATTTAGCAAGGTTTCAGGATATAATATCAACACACAGAAATCAATTGTATTTCTGTTCATTATCAATGAACATTCCAAAAATTAAGAAACAATTCCATTTACAGTAGCATCCAAAAGAATAAAATACTCAGAAATGGATGTAGGCTGGGCGGGGTGGCATATGCCTATAATCCTAGCACTTTGGGAGGCTGAGGTGGGAGGATTGCTGGAGACCAGGAGTTAAAGACTAACCTGGCCAACATAGCAATACCCCCATCACTATTAAAAGAAATTTGAAGAAGTATGAGACTTACATACCAAAAACTATAAAACATTGTTGAAAGATATTAAAGATCTAAATAAATGGAAAGACATCCTGAGTGCATGGGTCAAATTTTACTGCTGTTATGATTACACCACCACCCACATTGATCTACAGATTGAACCCAATTTTCATCAGAATTGTAGCTGGCTTTTTTTTTTTTTGAGAAATTTACAAGCTGATCCTAAAATTCATATGGGAGTGCAAGGGACCTAGAATAGCCAAAACAGTCTTAAAATGGAAAAACAAAGTTCCAAGACACACTTCCCAATTTCAAAATTTAATATGAAGCTACAGTAGTCAAGACAGTGTGGTTTTGGCATAGTGATAGACATGCAGATCAATGGAATAGAATTAAAGGCCCAGAAGTAAAGCCTCACATAGCCAATTGAGTTTTTGACAAGAGTGCCAAGAACCTTTAATGGAAGAAAGAATAGTCTCTTCAAAAAATGATGCTGTGTCAATTGGACATCCACATACAAAATAATGAAATTTTAATCCCTACTGCGTGTCATATCCAAAAGTTAACTCAAATGTAAGAGTTAAAACTACAAAAATCTTGGAAGAAATAAAGGAGTACGTCTTTGTGACCTTGGGCACATCTTAAATATGGGCATATCTTAAATATGACATCAAAAGCATATCAACAACAACAACCAAAAAAATAAATTGGACCTCATCAAAATGAAGAGTTTTTGTGCTTCAAAGTGGAAAGACAACACACAGAATTGGAGAAAATATTTTCAAATCGTATATCTGATAAGGGACTTGTGTATACAATCTATGAAGAATTCAGTAAAAAAGCAAATACTCCAATTAAAAATAGACAAGATTTGAAAGAAAGAAATTTCTCCAAAGAAGATAAACAAATGTCAAATAAGCACATGAAAAAGAGGGTTCAACATCATTAGTCACTAGAGAAATGCAAGTCAAAACCACAGTGAAATACTATTTCCTATATACTAAAGTGGCTAATATGTAAAAGACAAGTGTTGGTAAGAATGTGGAGCAATTATAACCTTCATACATTTCTGGTGGGATCTAGAATGATACAATACAGCCACCTTGGAAAACAGTTAAACAGAATTATCATTTGACCCAGCAGTCTCACTCCTTGCTATATCCCCAAGAGATATGAAAATGTAAGTTCATATAAAAATGTATACATAATTGTTCATAGCAATATTATAATTGTCAAAATGGAAACAACCTATATGTCCATCAACTGATGAATAAACACAATGTATGTCCACACAGTGGAATACTATTTGGCAGTAAAAGAAATGAAACACTAGCATTAAAAATCCAGATATTAGGCCGGGCGCGGTGGCTCAAGCCTGTAATCCCAGCACTTTGGGAGGCGAGGCAGGCCAGGATCGAGGTCAGGAGATCAAGACCATCCTGGTTAACCGCAGTTGAAGCGTCGTCTCTACTAAAAAATACAAAAACTAGCGGTGAGGTGGCGGGGTGCCTGTAGTCCCAGCTACTTGGGAGGCTGGGAAAATGGCTAAACCTGGGGCCGGAGCTTGCAGTGAGCTGAGATAAGCACCACTGCACTCCAGCCGGGCAACAGAGCAAGACTCCGTCTCAAAAAAAAATTCCAGAGATTAGACAGAGTAGGAGTACTAGAAATATAAACTGCATTGGTTATTTTCGATTCTTTTAATCAACAGTTTTTGTTTGTTTTGTTTGTTTTGAGGCGGAGTCCTGCCTTTCATCGCCCAGGCCTAGCGGAGTGCAGTGGCGATCTTGGCTCACCACAAGCTCATGCCGGGTTCACGCCATTCTCCTGCCTCAGCCTCCCGAGGTAGCTGGGACTACAGGCCTCCCACCGCCAACTCACCCGGGTAGTTTTTTGGTATTTTTCTAGAGACGGGGTTTCACTGTGTTAGCCAGGCTGGTCTCGATCACCTGACAGTTTTAAAAGCAGCCCTGCTCAGCCTAGGCAAGATTACCAGAACCTCTGCCTTTTATTTTCTGTTCTTCTTCCTTGCTCTTGGCCTTGTCTGACTCAGAGTCAGTGGACAAGGAGAGTACTATTAAAGGCTTATATGGTACTTGAAACACTCACTTTCCTGAGTCTACCAAATATATAGAATTGAGAAGACTTAGGCGTTATTTATTCTAAAGATACAGAGAAACTAAGGTCATAGTTTCAGTTTGATTTAAAAAGGAGTTGAGGCAGTTGTGTATTAGTAATTTATTACTGAGTAACAAATTACCTCAAAACGTAGTATCTTAATACAATAAACATTTGTCATCTCACAGTGTTTGCGATTAGGACTAGAGAGCATCTTCTCTGGGTGGTTCTGGCTCAGGGCCTCTCCTGAGGCTCCTGCTATCTGAAGGGCTGACTGTGGTGGAGGAGCTCCCTCCCAGGAGGCTCACCTATGTGGTTGGCAAGTTAGTGCTGGTTTTTGCCCAGAGGCCTCAGCTCTTTGCTACATGAACCTTTCTCCATGTGACCGCTTTAGTGTCTTCACCTTAGAGCATGTGATCCAAGAGAGAACAAGGAGGAGGCCACAGTGTATTTTATGACTTAGTCTTGTAAGTCACACATCATCCCTCTTGCCAGATTCTGTTTGGTAGAAGCTAGTCACTTAGTAGTGCCCACATGCTCTACTAAGGAGAAATAAGCTCCACCTATTGAAGGAAGGGGTTAAAGAACTTGGGGATATATTTTAAAACCACTGAACAATGACTGCTTGAGTTTCTAACCTGATATACATTTCAAATACATTTTGCAGTGTTTAACTGTTCTTCAGAGACTAGATGTTTGGCTTTCTGGTGGGAATGACCTGTGTGTGTGGAACCGAAAATTAGATCTCCTGTGTAAGACTAGCCACCTTTCTGATACAGGTAAAAAAACAAATCAAGGTAATTTTGAACTGTGATTGACAGACTCTAGAAGACACAGCAGATCTTCAGAGAGACTTCCCATAAGTAGAAAGGTCAATATAGGGGATTTTTCTTTTCAGTTCTGAAGATAACAGCCATATTCAATTCAGATCAGGGGTTGTGTAAAATACATTTTTATCCTGAATCAGAAGGAGAAGACTCCAATCCTTTTGACTTCCCCTTCCCTTCTAACAGAATTTCTCAAGAACAACCTTTTCCAATGCTCTTAGGCTGTTTTCTTGAACTGTGTTTGATGAGCACGCTGATACCTAGAAGCAGACCCTTACACCTTTATAGTAGCATTTGTGGGGTCATTAACTTTGAATAAATGCCTAAGGATGACCTCTTTTTACAATTGTCCTTACCAAAAAGTTCATACATGTGCAAGCTTACTGATAAAGTTTCATTTTCTCAGAATTCTGTGTGCATGTGCTTTTGGTTTCAACAGAAAAAAAATAATCAAATCAGTTTTGACTTTTTGATACCAAGGATCTTAAAAAATAAAATCTATTTTTAGAGTAAAATATTTAAATATAAATGGGTAGGTTTTAATAACAACCTTGAAGTCACAGTATTAACTATCGTTATTTCTAAAAATAATCAAATGAGCCTGGTTATCCTAAAAGGAACATTATCGTGCACGTTGTTGACATTTCAATGGTAGCAGGAGCCCTGTGAATTGAATTTGGTTACTAATAGGAGCTAGCTTAGCTCCACATAGATATTTTAAAGTATCAGAAAAATAATGACTTAGGAAAACTAAATCCATACATTGCTAGGGTTTACAATTTAACCACTCAGTTCAACATTTGATTACTAATAATCTTGCTCAAATCTAGAATATATTTCCCTGTGTACTGTTACCATGAATTATACATCTTTATGTTCATTTTCCTCTCTCTTTCACTAGCCTGTGGTTTTCATGAATTTTATTTTGGTAAAGTTATATTGTAAAATGTTGAAATCGGGGCTGAAAAGAATCTTCTGTGTGTTCCTGGAAATAGCCACCTCTTATTGCAGTCTCCCTTTGTTTTGCAAGTTATCTTTAAGTACTATATATTAAGTCATCACAATACTGCCGTTCATCAGTGTCTCAAGAGTTAACAGAGGCTTTGAAGGTATCTGTGGGAAAGCCTTGAGAAGGCCGTGGGTTACCACTGGTGAGCTGTTGTCATTTGGGTTTTCCGCATTACTGGAGGCCAGATTGTTAACAGTGTTATTAGACCCTTATGCCATGATGTCCTTTCATAAGCCCTGCTTGATTTATGGACTGGTGATGGAGCTTTTACAAGCAGTTATTCTGTGTTTGGAAATAAGCAAAGATAATCTTAGTCAATGTGATACAATGGAAGGAGCCCTGGACTAAAACACAGGGCATCCGTGTCCTTTCCAGCAATATGTTCTGTGATTCTGAGTATTAGGTTGCTACTTCTGGATTGTTGGGCTTCTAGAATTTTCACATACAAGTTAGTGAAATATTTTTAAACAAGCTGTTTTTTGCATTTAGTATTCTTCTCTTGCTACTCACCCTGCTGCTCTCCCATGTCCTCTGCCTTCTCTGTACCACTCCTTTGCCTTCCTTGCAGCACCATTTCCTCCTCCTCGTACATGGGAAAATACAAATCCTACTGTTAAAACACGCCTATGTGGAGAAAAATCTTGGCCAGAAATACTGTCCAAATCACAACAGTTAGTCCTTTGATGGATGGAAGGATAAGCAAATGAGTAGACCATTTTCCACACTTGCATATATATATTGTAAATTACATATATATCATAATGGAAAAATTAAACAGGTTTTTTTTTCTTTTGCCAACATGTAGTGGTTCTAATATATCAACTTTTTTATTCATGCCCACAGAAGTAAAATTGTAACATGCCTTGTAGAAGTTATAGTTACCCTAAAATCATGATTTGGCTATGAAAAGATACTCAGACCTCTTTACTTAAATAAGTGAAGTGTGTTAGAATGTTGAATCTGATTCTTTCAATAATAGAAGAAAATTTGTACGTGTATTAATGGATCCACAGACATGCTATTTGAAGGCCGCTTTCTTAGCTGCTGACTGTTGGCTAGTTTGTTCAGCGCCAGGGAGCCTGCTCAATCTTCTTAAGTTTACAGGAAGGAAAACCCCAATTTTACATCACTTTTGAGCTAGCCATCTTGTAAATGGGTAATGGTGATTATCTTAAGGGATCCCTTGTAAATAAGTTTGAATGGCTGAATCTACCACTTTTATCACCACAGTAAAAAACAAAAAAAAACCAAAAAAACCAAAAAATAACAACTCCATATTCTGCTCTTAATAAATCAATAATGTCTTCCAAAAGTCTCGGAAACCTACATTTAACAAAATCGTTTTCCATGAGTAAGCAAGCGAGGAAGTGTGTGTGGAGCGAGTTCTGTGTGCTTTATCTTCTTTATGGAAAACGACTGACATAAAACTGAGAATGTTTTTGTTTTTGATGTAATCTGTGAGAAAAATAATTTGACCTTTGTTTTATATGTTTTTGGAGGTATTAGTGCTTTGGTTGAAATACCTAAGAACTGTGTTGTGGCAGCAGTTGGCAAAGAACTGAGTGAGTATGAATTTTTTTCTTTCTCTTTTTCTTCTTGTATATTTTCAATGAGAATTGTATACACATGCTGAAAGACTAATTTGTTTTTTATTTAACGGACATCTCCCTGTGCCCCAGTCTTGGCTTCTTGGGATCGTTGAAGTGATACAGAGACTGAGACATTTTCAGGATGTTAGGCCAGGTTTCTTTTTCTTATCAGTCTTTTAATCAGTATGTTAGCTTGGTTAAACAGTATATTGCTTCTTATTCCAAAATTCCAGTCTCAAGATCACTTCATAATATTCCAACTAAAGTAGAATTTCCCATAAGTTCGATGTGTATCAGAAAGAGTTCTCTTTTCTGTTGACTGAAATCTTCTTTTGACAACCACAGTGGCTGTCAGGATTAAATAACCTTGTTAGAGATTTGTAGTTTGGTAAAATACTGTCGGAGACACAGAAAGAAGCATGACATGACCTGTCTTCCAGAGAGAAATGTGAGAAAGAAAAGATACTTTTCATAATTTGAAAAGGACATGATCTCTGAGATTTGTCACTTCTCAGGTGGTAGTCATCCTAGTCTTTGAGCTTCCACAGCACTTGGTCCAGTGGGTATTAAACACTCAGTATATTGACGGTAAGCCTGTTTATAAACAAGTCTCTCTCCCACTCTGGACTGAGCATTTGTGACTGGCCCTCATTCACATTTGGTACCTAGAGTTCCCGGAACATAAATGTTTAGTAAATGCTGTTGATAGAATCACATCAGTAGATTTTATTATGGGTTTTGTGCATTGATTAAAGTTAGGATTTATACTAGTTTAAATAAAACTGTATTTGTTAAAGTCGATAATGAGAAAAGCAACACATTGAACATTACTATAGTCAAAAGAACTGCATGACATATAAACATTATAAGACATACTCAGAGAATTTGTAATTTAATGGTATATGCCTAGGAATCAAAAACTTTTTAAAAAAGAAGCTGCTTATGTCTTTACTGAGTTGAAGTTAAGCTTGGATTTGCAGCTTATTCTGTAGTAATGCTTATTGGCCTGGGGACATGAGTAGAGAAAGCTGATGGTGGAGGTGATTCAGGAATGTGGGCTAGTCACTGGCTAGGGAGTGAGTGAGTTGAGATAGCCAGACATCCATCGAAACCCTAGAGAGAATGGGAGCTTCAGTGTTTGGAAAAGTCAGTAAAGGAAGAGGGTTCTTCAGGACACATTCAGTATGGGTTTTAGTAGATCATCTCAAACATCTCAAGCATTTGAAAGAAATAGTTTAAAGTAGTATGAATATGGCTTTTTGTTTTTTGGAAATGGGTTTTTCAGTATGGTAGGTATTTTTCACTTAATGAAATGCTTTTTTTTAGAGAAGAAGTGGAATTTTATCCTCTGAACATTGTAATAAAATTTTATCTGTCTTTTTCATTTAGTAATTTTCAGGTTGGTAGCACCCACAGAAGGATCACTAGAATGGGATATTCTTGAAATTAAGCACCTTCTTGATCACCAGGATAATATTCTCTCATTGATTAATGTCAATGGTAAGCTCATTGTGTACATTTATTGTGTACAATTTTGTGCCTGTTAACACAACCTGCTCTGAACCATGAGCCTTGCTTTGTTCTGGGATTCTAGCATAAGTCATTAAAATAATGCTTTAGATTAGTAGGGATTGTCATTCTCTTTTACTCTGAAGTTTTAGCCAGTGGAGCTGAGCAAGTTCCCTAGATTGCTAGGTCTGAGATTTAGGGACAAGGAAAATAGAGTAAGGCAGAGAAAAGAAAATAGAGGAGAACATAATCTCAGGCGCTGCTTGGTAGCTGTGGGATGACTGTCACAGGCTGTTTCAGCATTTTTGGCAGGTGGTTCTGGCTAGTTCCTCTTTTGCAAAGAGATTGGAAATATGCCCTTTTGTCTTGCCGTCCACACCATACAATATCACACAGCATATACACTTACACTAGAATGAGCAGGATTCAAGCCAGTTGTAATCCTGATTGAAGACTCTCAAACAATAACACCAAACTAAAGTAAAAGTCTGCAGAAAATGGGTCATGTCTTCCCTTCCTTATGGTGGGGGTTTTGACTTGCTGTACATCCTATTTGGCTTCCTAAATGATTTTAATGAGTATCTCCTGTGAGCTAAATCTGACATCAGATGGCAAGATCACAAACCACTGATCTTGACATTCAGTTCACTTGCAAATAAGTGACAGCTTATATCATCAGAACTGTGCTGGGTGATCTGTGTATGAAGTCATGTGAGAGGACTCTTGGTGGCTTCAGTTTGATAGTCTGGTGGAGCCTGCAGGACGCTCCTGTAAGGATGCTGGGAATACGATGTAGTGGAAGGACTAGACAGCACCCCAGCAACATATCTCCCTGAGGCCTGGCCTGGCTTTGTTATTTTATTTTATTTTATTTTATTTTTGAGACGGAGGCTCCCTGTGTTACCCAGGCTGGAGTTCAGTGGCGCGGTCTTGACTCACTGCAACTTTTGCCTCCCAGGTTCAAGCAATTCTTCTGTCTTAGCCTCCCAAGTAGCTGGGACTACAGGCGCATGCCACCACGCCTGGCTAATTTTTGTACTTTTAGTGGAGACAGGGTTTCACCATATTGGCCAGGCTGGTCTCGAACTCCTGACCTCATGATCTGCCTGCCTCAGCCTCCCAAAGTGCTGGGATTTACAAGCATGAGCCACCAAGCCTGGCCGGCTTTGGTTTTAAGCAGTATTTTGTGTAAGCGTGAGACAAAGGGGAGCAAGGGGCACAGAGAGTACCAAGCCTAGTCTCCATTTGTGTCCATTCAGTCATGTGTTCAGATATACCAGTAAGAATGTCCCTCCCAGCTCCAAAATCTTCCTCCCTAATAGCCATCTTACTGTAAAACCCAGCTACAGGTCTTTCTAAGGACTAGATTGTCTGTGGTGATAGAACAGTGGTTGCTGGTGTCCCTTTAATGTTCTCTGGGGGGCTCTTGTTCTCTAGCCGTGGATGGAGACATAGCACAAAAGGCAAGTTCTTACTTGGGAAGCCCTCTGAAGCCTCATTGGTGACACTGAGTCTTAAGTCTCAAGTTCCCAGGGCTGCTGAGAAAAGCCCAGCAGTATTTGGCCCATTACACTGGTCACGCGTAGTTACTTTGTTTTAGCAGTGAAGCACTGGTACTATTGAGCCAGCATGGTTTCTGAAATGAAGACGATGGGATGGTACTAGATAGCCTGAACCTCATGGCACTTCTTTTACCATGTGAGACACAGAGGAACTTACAGCAGTTTCTGAAAACTTTCTTCAAGTATTCCTTTGCCAAATCTGTAAGGGGAAAAAAGGGAAAACTAAAGAAAAAATTGTTAATGAAAGTTACAGAAAGCATCATATACTTTTTACTGCCTTTTAAATGATCTTTTTAAAAAAATTATTCTAAAAATAATGGGATACATGTGCAGAATGTGCAGGTTTGTTACATAGGTATACTTGTGCCATGGTGGTTTGCTGCCCCTATCAACCTGTCCTCTCAGTTTCCTCCCCTTCCCCACAAGAGGTGCTGGTGTGTGTTGTTCCCCTCTCTGTGTCCATATGTTCTCATTGTTCAATTTCCACTTAGAGTGAGAACATGCGGCATTTGATTTTCTGTTCCTGTGTTAGTTTGCTGAGGATGATGGCTTCTAGCTTCATGACCATGTGCCTGGAAAGGACATGATCTCATTTCTTTTTATGGCTGCACATTATTCCATGGTGTGTATGTGCCACATTTTCTTTATCTAGTCTATCATTGATGGGCATTTGGGTTGGTTCCATATCTTTGCTGTTGTAAATAGTGCTGCAGTAAACATACATGTGCATGTGCCTTTGTAGTAGAATGATTTATAGTCCTTTAGGTATATACCCAGTAATGGGATTGCTGGGTCAAGTGGTATTTCTGGTTCTAGATCCTTGAGGAATCGCCATACTGTCTTCCACAATGGTTGAACTAATGTACACTCCCACCAACAGTGTAAAAGTGTTCTTCCTATTCTCCACAGCCTCGTCAACATCAGTGGTTTCCTGACTTTTTAATTAATTGCCATTCTGACTGGTGTGAGATGGTATCTTGTGATTTTGATTTGCATTTCTCTAATGATCAGTGATGTTGAGCTGTTTTTTGTATGTTTGTTGGCCACATAAATGTCTTCAGAAGTGCCTGTTCATATCCTTTGCCCACTTTTTGATGGGGTTGTTTTTTTCTTGTAAATTAAAGTTCCTTATAAATTCTGGATATTAGCCCTTTGTTGGGTAGATTGCAAAAATTTTCTCCCATTTTGTAGATTGCCTTTTCACTCTGATGGTAGTTTCTTTTGCTGTGCAGAAGCTCTTTTTAATTAGATCCCATTTGTCTGCTTTGGATTTTGTTGCAATTGCTTTTGGCATCTTTGTCATGAAGTCTTTGCCCATGCCTATGTCCTGAATGGTATTGCCTAGGTTTTCTTATAGGGTTTTTATGGTTTTAGGTCTTTCTTACGTTTAAGTCTTTAATTCATCTTGAGTTAATTTTTGTATAAAGTGTAAGGAAGGGGTCCAGTGTCTGTTTTCTGCATATGGCTAGCCAGTTTTCTTAGCACCATTTACTGAATAGGAGATCCTTTCCCCATTGCTTGTTTTTGTCAGGTTTATTGAAGATCAGATGGCTGTAGATGTGTGGTGTTATTTCTGAGGTCTCTGTTCTGCTCCATTGGTTTATATGGCTGTTTTGGTTACTGTAGCCTTGTAGTATAGTTTGAAGTCAGGTAACGTGATGTCTCCAGCTTTGTTCTTTTTGCTTAGGATTGTCTTGGCTATACGGGGTCTTCTTTGATTCTATATGAAATTTAAAATAGTTTTTTCTAATTTAATGTCAGTGGTAGTTTGATGGGAATAGCATTGAATCTATAAATTACTTTAGGCAGTCTGGCCATTTTCACGATATTGATTCTTCCTATCTATGAGGATGGAATGTTTTTCCATTTATTTGTGTCCTCTCTTATTTTCTTGACCAGTGGTTTGTAGTTCTCTTTCACATCCCTTGTTAGCTGTATTCCTAGGTACTTTACTCTCTTTGTAGTGATTGTGAATGGGAGTTCATTCATGATTTGGCTCTCTGCTTGTCTATTGTTGGTATAAAGGAATTCTTGTGGTTTTTGCACATGGATTTTGTATCCTGAGACTTTGTTGAAGTTGGTTATCAGTTTAAGGAGTTTTTGGGCTGAGATAATGGGGTTTTCTAAATATACAATCATGTCATCTGCAAACAGAGACAATTTGACTTCCTCTTTTCCTATTTGAATACCCTTTATTTCTTTCTCCTTCCTGATTGCCCTGGCCAGAACTTCCAATACTATGTTGAATAGGAGTGGTGACAGAGGGCATCCTTGTCCTGTACCAGGTTTTAAAGGGAATGCTTCCAGCTTTTGCCCATTCATACGATATTGGCTGTGGGTTTCTTATAAATAGCTCTTATTATTTTGAGATACCTTCCATCAATACCTAGTTTATTGAGAATTTTTAATATGAAGGGATGTTAAATGTTATCAAAGGCCTTTTCTGCATCTATTGAGATAATCATGTGGTTTTTGTCATTGGTTCTGTTTATGTGATGGATTATGTTTATTGATTTGCATATGTTGAACCATCCTTGCAACCCAGGGATGAAGCCTACTTGATTGTGGTGGGTAAGTTTTTTGATGTGCTGCTGGATTGTGTTTGCCAGTATTTTATTGAGAATTTTTGCATCGATGTTCATCAGCGATATTGGCCTGAAGTTTTCTTTTTTTGTTGTGTCTCTTCCCGGTTTTGGTATCAGGATGATGCTGGCCTCATAAAATGAATTAGGAAGTCCCTCCTTTTCAGTTGTTTGGAATAGTTTCACAAGGAATGGTACCAGCTCCTCTTTGTACCTCTGGTAGAATTCAGCTGTGAATCCGTCTGGTCCTGGACTTTTTTTGGTTGGTAGGCTATTAATTACTGTCTCAATTTCAGAACTTGTTATTGGTCTATTCAGGGATTTGACTTATTCTGGTTTAGTCTTGGGAGGGTGTATGTGTCCAGGAATTTATTCATTTCTTCTAGATTTTCTAATTTATTTGTATAGAGGTGTTTATAGTATTAACTGACGGTAGTTTGTATTTCTGTGGGGTCAGTGGTGATATCCCCTTTATCATTTTTTATTGTGTCTATTTGATTCTTCTCTCTTTTCATCTTTATAAGTCTAGCTAGTGGTAAATTTTATTAATTTTTTCAGAAAAAAAAATAGCTCCTGGATTCATTGATTTTTTTTGGAGAGTTTTTCATGTCTCTGTCTCCTTCAATTCTTCTCTGATCTTAGTTATTTCTTGTCTTCTTCTAGCTTTTGGATTTTTTACTTTTAAAGTACTTTTTACTTTATAAACTCTATGACTATAAAATTATACTACAGATAATAAATAAGCCAAAAGTATATTTAGGAATCAAACATGACCAAGTAGTCTGTTAAAATTTGAAAATGATTTGCTGACAATCTCATCTTTCAGTACATAGGCATGTTAGCTGTGATGTGGATGTCAGTGATCCTGAAATGTTTATGTTGTACGATACCCTGCTTCACTTGCAGCTCTGCTCCTTTCTCCTCACCCACTACCAATGAAAGATATGGCCAGTTGCTTGGGATTGTACATCACAGGGCAAGTCTTATTTTCAGAGGGGTGGCCCCAGGGCAACCTTAAACTTGTATGACAGAACACCAACAAGTGTGGATAATGAGTACCAGATTTGCTAAAAAGATTGGAATGCCCCAGGCAGAAGGTTTTCTAAGACAGACCAAAAATAACTGCTAATCTCTCTAGGCAGAAGGCTCTGGGTGCTCCTTTATTTTATTCCTTGTCTTGTATCATGTTGCCAGCATGCTTTGGTAATCATGAGGTGTTAGTACTTGTGAGGGATGGATAGACAGATAACAGGTGAGATTTTCATACTAAGTGGCTTTTGATACAGGATGAAAATCCATCTACTAATAATATATCATTGAGGTTGTTTGTCATGAAACATTTTGAATGACCTATTTGGGAATTAGTTTACCATGTGTAAACTGCTTAAAAATATGTGCCGATTGGCCAGGCACGGTGACTCACGCCTGTAATCCCAGCACTTTGGGAGCCTGAGGGGGTTGGATCACTTGAGGTCAGAAGTTCGAGATCAGCCTGGCCAACATGGCGAAACCTGTCTCTACCAAGAATACAATTAGCCAGGTTTGGTGTCACATGCTACATAGGAGGCTGAGACAGGAATCGCTTGAACTTGGGAGGTGGAGGTTACAGGGAGCCAAAATTGTGTTACTGCACTCCAGCCTGGGCGACAGAGTGAGACTCCATCTGGGGGGGGGGGGGGGGGGGAAATGCTGACTCAGCTGAATGCCAGCATTTTATTTTTAGGGAAAATTCCAACTGGTCGTTAATATTTTGTTTCTACTGCATGGAGGAATCACAGACACTTGGAGGATTAAGTCAGAGCAGGCAGCTGCATGGTCTCAGTAGGTTAATTCTGTGTTATGAGTACAGATGCAGAGTGAGAGTCAAGGGGAATCTTCCTTCCTTAGCATCTCTGGTTCTTTTGTAGTTTGAATGAAATTGGAAAAAGGAGGGAAAGGAGTGGGAAAGAAGGTCCTGGGAAGATTGGGACTGCCCTAACTTTCCCACTACTAAAACTAGAAGCCCGTTTTGCTCCACAGATGAGAAGTGATTTCTCCACGGAGTAAGTTCTATAGAGTCTGTTAATAAACTATAGAAATTAGATATTAATAATCTACCTATTATAGCCTTGGAGCCAAGACAAATAATGTTTACATGTAGGGTTGCTGGTAATTCTGTATCTCTTAAGAGATTGTTCGTGTGGTCATTAGAGATTTCTGTCTTGCTGGTTTATTTGATAAATGAAATAATTAAATCATAATTACTCATCTATGTATTCCTAAATTAACAAGTAATAGGATGTTTTAATACAGTTAATGTGGAATAATACCAGGGGCTCAAAATACTACCAGGGGCGCAAAGATAACATTTGATGTCTTTTTGAAATGGCTACGTGTTTATTATTCAATTTAATTTTTGCAGTCATCTCATTTAATGCATGAGGAATCCAAGATAAAGGTTAAACTTCTTCCTAAAGACCACCTGGCTAGCAACAGGCAGAGCCAAAATCAGAACATGGATTTCTAGACTAAGTGCATTATACTCTTCTGTCTTACCATAAATATGTAATAATTTAAATAAATTACATTTATTTGAAATAAGTCTAGCAGTTGTACATGTTCTATTAAATATGTTGTGTGTAAAGTATATAATATGTAAAATGGAAAAAATCCACTTTTAAAGGTTTTAAAAACTGGTACAAGTTATACGTAATCATAGTAGAAAAATATGAAAATAGTGAAAAATATTAAAAATATAAGTTAAAATCTTTCCACTCTCCAGTATTAAACACCAGTCCACATCTTTCTAGGTGATTTTCTGGGCATATGTATGTGTGTACATGTGTGTTCATATGGTTTACTGTTTTGTAATAATATGTCATAAGTATATTTCCATATCTAAGCTTACATTGATAAGCATACTTTTGTAACTTAATTTTTAATAACAGCATTGCTATTTCATTTTGTTGATGTCTTATTTATTCAATTCTCAATTCGATGTGTAGTTAATCTTCAGATTTTTAAGAGTGTGTATTTGTACATATATGTATGTAACAACCTTGTACATTTATGTATTTCCTTCAGGATAAATTCCTAGAAGTGGAATTGTTGGATCAAGAGATTTACATTTTTTAGGTTTTGATACATATTAGCAAATTAATCTTTGAAAAAAAAAGCCAATGTATTAGGCAGTACATGAATGTGCTGATTTCTTATGCTTTTGCCAGTACTGTATTGGGTATTTTCCTGTTTTATAATATTTCCTGATTCATAAGTAAATAAATGATATCTCTTTTTTAAAATTTCTTTGATTATTAAAGGAATTGAACATCTTTTCACATGTTTAATGACCATTTGTATTTGTTTTGCCTTTTCAGGTCCTTTTCCCATTTTTTTTTCTGCTGTATTTATCTTGTTCTTAATTTCCAAGAACTGCTTATGTATCAAGTATAATAAACCTGTTTTGTCATCCAAGTTGCAATTTTTTCCCAGCTTTTTGTCATTTAAGTGTATTTGTGTGTGTGTGTGGTTTTTTTTTTTTTTTTTTTTTAGACTGAGTCTCGCTCTGTTGCCCAGGCTGGAGTGCAATGGTGCGATCTCAGTTCACTGCAACCTCCGCCTCCCAGGTTTAAGCAGTTCTCCAGTCTCAGCCTCCCGAGTAGCTGGGACTAAGGCACACACCACCATGCCCAGCTGATTTTTGTATTTTTAGTAGAAATGGGGTTTCACCATATTGGCCAGGCTGGTCTCGAACTCCTGACCTCAGGTGATCCACCTGCCTCGTCCTCCCAGAGTGCTGGGATTACAGGCATGAGCCACTGTGCCTGGTCTTTGTTTTTGTTTTGCCAAGCAGCTATTTACTAGGATCTCTTCCCCTGGCACCCCACTCTGCTTCCATGAGAGCCCTTTACCACTCCACACTCATAAAAGTATTCACTTTTATTTTCTTCCATCCTTTAAGTAACTTTCATGTTTTAATCTATTTGAAACTTATTTTGGTGGATGATCCAAGATGATGTTCTTTTACTTTTATTCCCCTTAAATGTAACCAGATATTCCAGCATGAGGTATTCTTTACTGAAATGAAATGCAATCATTGTTACATACTAAATTACTAAGATAATTTGAGTCTATTTCTGGCCTTCTTATTCTTATATTAATCTTTCTGTTGGCTTGCCTAGGTACCTCACTGTTCTAATTACTGTGGTTTTATAGAGCATTACTACTAGACATTCCATTCAGTTTTACCTTTACCTAGATAAAATGATCAATAATGAGGCCTATGTGAACTTTGCCTAGATTTGAGTTTTGTCACCGGCTCCCACATCGGAGAGCTGATCATCTGGGATGCGCTGGACTGGACCATGCAGGCCTATGAACGCAACTTCTGGGACCCATCTCCACAACTGGACACCCAACAAGAAATAAAACTCTGTCAAAAATCAAATGACATTTCTATTCATCATTTCACATGTGATGAAGAGGTAAAAAATCTATACACTATAAACTTGCCTTTTACATAAACCCAATCCTGATTTTAAAAATTTAATCCCATGTTGGACATAAAAGGGTATCATCATGGTTTCAGGTTGTGCTTTAAAATGGTCTGACTTTTTTCTAAAATTGTATGATTTGTGTTAAAAAAGCATTTTAATCTTTGCTTCTAATCTCGAGGCAAGGAAATGATTAAATGGACACAGATTTTAAAACTCTATTGAAATTTTGGGTTGGATTAAATAATCCCATTGGATTTGAGGTTAACGCTTAAAATTGTTTTAAGAAACAGTGAAAAAGAATTATTTTGAAGATCTGGTGCATTTAGTGAGGCAAAGGAAATTTAAAATTTTAGGAATGTTTCTCTTAGTCTGCTGGCATCTTGGGGCAAGATAAATTGAGTGAGAATTGTTGATTTCCATCCCACAGGGCTTGGGAGTGATGCTCTTGAAGCACTTGACATCTGTTTTGCTGTAACAGATCAGTACCAGTGGACTACTGAATCTTCTCTCTGATCTAGAAGACAAATCTCTTAGCATCAGGGGCTCAGAAAATGTGTTTAAAGGGCAAATAACTTTTCTAAATGTAATTACAAGAAATGTTTATGAGTTGTACCCTTCGAGGAGGAGGAGTTGGGGAGGCTTTTCTCTGTTTTGTGACTTTCTATACTGTTTAGGTTTTCTAACAGCATGCCTGTTATTTTTATTAAAAATTTCAGTAGTATGTTCTGTGGCAGGGGGAGAATATGATCCATTTTTCTTTGCACCACTCTTTAAAAACAAAACGAGAGATTAGGATAGGAACAGGACTTAAAAATACTAATATATTCAAAGATTGTTTCTTTGTATCCCAACTTGATTTTGAAAAAAGTTAAATATACATGGTAAAAACAGTATGGTCTCAGAAAAGATGGAGACTAGATCACTTAGAGTTGTAGCCCTACAAATTATATATTTTAAGTGTTACATGTTTTTTTCTCACTTTTGTAAAAATTAATATTTAAAAGTTTTTTGTTTTGTATTTCTTTTAATCTTAAATTTTGTGATTGATGTTTATTTTCTACTATATATGCTGGATAAAGCATTGTATAGTTTTCCCTAATTTTTCTTTGTTGTGAGTTCTTTCCTTCTGTAAAGGACCATTAGTTATTGATAGCAGGGATAGTGTCTCCATTGAGTAAATGCTGCCTCCAAAGCTCATGAATTCTCTAATTGTGTTTTTAATTTTTTTCCTGACCTTGGATAAATTACTTAAACTGTGCCTAGATTTCCTGGTCTGTAGAATAAGTTTCGGGGGATGTTGGCATTGAATACAATCCATAGGGCTTTCCATTTTAGCACATTGGCTAGCACTGTTCATTAATGCACCTGCATTGGGCATCAGCTGCATTGCTGATTGTGGAGTACTAATCCTGAGAGTCAAGGGGATCATTCCAGACTTAAGATTCCAGCAAGCTTTGGTTCAGTCACTATAGGTCTGAGTTGAGTTTGTAGTCTTGGAGGCTGTGTGAGAAAGGATGGAGGGCCCAGAATCTCTGGTCAAAACAAGAAGGCAATATGTAGGGATATTTGAAAGGTCTACCTCATGGGGATATCTATGGCTTAAGAATGAATGATTGTAGGACAAGTGCTTGCAAAAATTTCAAAGGCTACTACTGCATGTGAGTCTGTCATGCGAGGAACGAGCAAGGCACTGAGGGACTGGAGTAACACGACCTTGATTCTAATATTGACTCCATGTCTCATTTCTTGGGTGACTTTAATCTCTTTAATTTTAACTTCCTTATCTGGCAAATGGCAATGATGCTTGCCTTTCTTAACAAGATGTGAGGCTGAAGTGAGATAAGTATTGGTGGAAATGCTTTCAAAAGATTAAAGTTGTTTTAGTAAAAAGGTATTTTCTTCTAATAGTACATTTGGAAAAATGTTTTTGTGAAACCTTCAGAGGATTGCATGATGATAATGCCACTGTAGCCATGCTTTTTCATATCACTCGTAGGTCTCCTGATTGCTGAAGATGTGGAATGCAAGTAATTTTGCTTACATTTTTCAGGCAGAAGAAGCTAGGTAATTTTCCCAAGGATATAGTGTTATTTAAATGAAAACTCAGATTATCCCTCAACAGCTTCCACTGCAGAGCCAGGCTGCCAGCTATAGCTTTTCTTTAGATCTATTTCAGTGAGGAAGAAAGTGGCGCAAAGGGATATACTATGCAGACCTTTCTCTCCGTTAGTGGTTGTGTCCTACCTTCTAAATGCTTGGAGCTTTCCTTAGTGCTTTGACATTTTGGGGTTTCAGAGATTAGTACTGTAATTTGGGCTAAAGGCTAGGAATGGGGAAGGTAACAGTGGCTTTCTGATGTCACATGAGGGCTGGAAATCCATTACAGTAGGAAGGGTGAGTGCTAGTTTTACGCCCATTTCTGAACTTCTCCCCTAGAATGTATTTGCTGCAGTTGGAAGGGGTTTATACGTGTATAACCTTCACATGAAGCGTGTGATTGCCTGCCAGAAAACTGCACATGACTCCAGCGTCCTGCACATTGCCAAACTTCCAAACAGGTACAAGTTCCCATCTGTTCTGCAGTAGATGAAAGCAAGTCACGGTTCCCAGGGCTTCCACTGTAATTTCTCCAGTGGCCAAGTTACCTGGCTTCATGGCTTGACCTGCTGTGTTCTTTTGGAAATGGAGAATGCCTGAGGGCTGTCTCAGGCATTTAAATTAAATTTAAATTCTGTAAATTACAGAATTTACAAGAAGAAAGGTTCAAATGAATTACGTCGAATTTCATTGTAAGAAGAGATGATTTAAAATTTGGTATTTAACAATGAAAATGACTTTGGGGCCACTTACAGTGTACCAATTTTTATGTTTCTCATAAACCTACCTTCTTTTTGTTTGTTTATGTCCAGAATCAAATGGCTGCTAGTCTCCTTGTTATATGAGGCTACTGAGAGAGTGGTTTCCTCTTAGGGTAGATTTGCTGCTGAGCTTCTAGGGACGAACATATGGACAGGGAATGTCGTTATTTTCTGTGCAGGATATTTTTGGAGTGAGAGGCACCCAGAGAAGAGAGTAGCAAGAGGAGGGAAGGGGGCTGCTTAGGACATTGTGAAGTACAATTCACAGTTTTCCCAAGTGCATTTTTTTTAATGAAGAGAATAAATTTATAGCATTTGAGCTAATGTAATGTATAACATGTGGCTTTCCTAAAAGGTGCTTTTAGTTTGTGTTGTAACGTCATGTTAAATTGTGATTTTTGTCAGTTCCTGCTAAGAGCTGAATAAAAGCAGTTGAGGGCTCCACTGATTTCTTTCACTGCAAATTTAGCATTGGTCCTCAGTGGTGCGCTCTCTTTGTGTTACTGATTTTCTGTTCTGACAGGCAGTTAATCTCATGCTCAGAAGATGGCAGTGTACGCATTTGGGAGTTAAGAGAAAAACAGCAGCTTGCAGCTGAGCCTGTCCCAACAGGTGTGTCTTCTCTCAGAAAGGTAGTCTTTTTCTCTGTCCTTTCTTCTCACGTGAAAGGCAGGAGAAGGGCGATTATGTGAAACCACTAAGATAGTATAGAAATGCTCCAAATAGGCATCAGGTGTTTGTAGAAAGCATATGGTAATTGAGATCTAGGATTTACAGCTTAATGCTGCCCTAATGTAGAACTGCCACTTCATTTCAAGTGAGATAGAGACTTTATTGAGGGAAAATTTACTTTCTGGTCATCTGAATGACCAAATGGCCTAATGAAGTATTCATTTATATTGTCTTTAGTTCTGACTGATACACAAAATTTGTACTGTCAGATGTCAAACTAAAGTGTTCTTTACCGTTGATGTTGAACTCAATTTATGGAAAAATACGTTTTTCCTTGTGTGCTTACATCATAATTGCATGAGCTCTTGACTTCCAGGTGTTTAATTTGAAAAACAAAACTCTGAAGGGTTGAATAAATTAGTTACCAACCTTTGCACAAGAAATCAGATGCTGGTACCTAATTGCTTCTGGTTCTTTTGAGTTCCTGAAGTCCTGGGGTGTTGCTTTTGCACACACACATACAGATTTTCCCCCGTGCCTTGTTTGTTGATCTGAGTTTTGCCCTTTTTTTCCCTTGACAGTTAGACACTGCCATTCAAGCTTTGTTTCTGTCCTGTTTTATTCCAAGTGTCTTTTTGTTAATATACCTTCACCAGTGGGTGACTAGGGGCAATAAAAAGAGATGAAGAACAGACCTGGTTAGCTAAGAAAGATGAGATAACATATTCCAAAAACTCAGTACTGTCCACTTAGCCCTTGACTAAAATAAGTCTGGAACCTCTTCACATTTAAATTTTCTGTTTTTCTGATCTCATGTTGTTATTGTATGTATAGAGCACAGTCATTTTGGAAATGATTCTTTTTCTAGGTTTTTTTAACATGTGGGGATTTGGAAGAGTCAACAAACAAGCCAGCCAACCTGTTAAAAAGCAGCAAGAAAATGCTACTTCATGTTCACTGGAGCTTATTGGAGATTTGATTGGACACTCGTCATCTGTGGAGGTACTGCTTTTCAGGCATAGAATGTCCAGGCAACTCCTGCTTTTCCTTTTCATTGCTCTTTTCATTCAGTCGGTCTCATAAAGGCATATACTTTTTCGTAGATCTGAACATAGAATGGGATAGGCTATAGTATGTGCCGTTAGGATTTCCCTTTCCGGAGATACGATTTGAGGAAACAAGGAATGCATTGCTTTTAAGAATGGGCTTAATCACCATTATTTATGAGCTGGAGATAGCTGACCATAAGGGTAGTGTGAATAATGCTGACTATAACACAACAGTCAACAGAGAATGCATGAAGGGTTGTGGTTATGTGTATACAGTTAAAGCCTTAAAAGAATCGAATTCCAGGGGCCTTTATCAAATTTATGAACAGGGTCCTGTTTTCACCTGCCTTTGAAGGATAATAGTTTGTTATCTTTAATGAAACCCTATGCCTTGATTTTCATTGTGCAAATATGAAAATTTTAGTTGAAAATTATGAAATGCATAAGCTTCTAATATATAGAAATCCAAATACATTAATATTTGCTGCAGGCATCATTGCCTACAGTGAAGGAATAAGATCAGTTGAGGTAACAGATTAGTTGTGAGAACTAATAACAGTGTAATGATAACAGCATAATCAGAGCCCTAAGAAATTTCTTAAATTGTTCTTCCCTGTTTCATAGCCAAAGAAGAATAAACTTCTTTTCATTTGAAAGGGCATTCATGCTTAGGAGGAACAGCGGCAGCATGCTTGTTAGTGAGCATTTCCTGTATTACAGGCACTGCTAAACACTGGCTGCTGGAGTTGACAGAGAGAGATGGATACAGTCCTTGCCCTCATGGATCTTACTCTTGAGTGGAGAGAAGGGGTATAGACCCTAGGCTGCATATGATGGACCCAACTAAGCAGCAGTGACTCAGAAGAAACATTTCTTGCTGAATCTTGTAAATGGTTAGGGATATGGGACTTGATACTTTTAAGTTTAGTAGGATGAGTATATAGCCTTGTCACCATAAGCTCCTTGACGTTGGGTACAGTGTCATAGTTATCTTTGCTTTCCTCTAACAAGTAGCTCAGTTTTTAACTTTGTTTCTGGTTGGGTGGCAAGCGTGGACTGTGGTAGACAGAAGGGCAAAGATAGCATATATGTGGTGGCAAAGAGCACCTTGGCTAGGCTGGAGTGCTGGCTTCCTGTGAACAGACACTAGTAGGAGATAAAGCTTATGCCTGGGGATGTGGTTTGGGGTCAGATTATGAATGTCATTGAGGCTGAGGAGTTTGGACTTTATATTTTTAAATAGTAGGAACTCATAAAAAAGGTTTTTAGATGGTGGAGAAAACCCCATGTAAAACACATTCAAATGTGTTTGAATGTGGCACGTTTCTCATTATATAAGTGTCAGCTTCTTAGGAATTTTCCTGAGTGAAAGTGTTGAGACCTGAACATTTTTAAAAAGCATCTCTGGCTTTGCTGATAAAACCTAGGCTATCTCTGCAGTGTCACCTGAATTTCCTCATTTCTTTTTTTGAGACAGTATCTCTCTCTCTTGCCCAGGTTGGAGTGCAGTGGCACGATCTTGGCTCACTGCACCTGCCACCTCCCAGGTTTAAGCAATTCTCCTGCCTCAGGCTCCCGAGTAGCTGGGATTACAGGTGCCCGCCCCCACACCCAGCTAATTTTTGTATTTTTAGTAGAGATGGGGTGTCGCCATGTTGGCCGGGCTGGTCCTCATTTCTTTTATATTTTCATCCTTGCTCTACTGGCTCAACCCCTCCACCTGTATATTGAATTTTGTGTTTTCCAGTTTCCCAAGGAATTCTGCTCCCATATTTCCTCCCTTCACTCCTGCATCCTCAGCTGAGTCTTCTCCTGTGGTCTTCAGAAATGTATAAGTCATTTTAGAGAAAACTCTTGTTCTCTTTTTTCCGAGAGGGAGTTTTGCTCTTGTTGCCCAGGCTGGAGTGCAATGGCGTGATCTCCGCTCACTGCAACCTTCGCCTCCTGGGTTCAAGCGATTCTCCTTCCTTGGCCTCCCGAGTAGCTGAGATTACAGATGGCCAGCTAATTTTTAGTATAGACAGGGTTTCACCATGTTTGGCCAGGCTGGTCTCGTGAACTCCTGACCTAGGCAGTCCACCCACCTTGGCCTCCCGAAGTGCTGAGATTACAGGCGTGAGCCACCACACCCGGCCCTGTTTCTCTTTTATTTCACCCTTTCCTTCGAGGACCTCATCCTTTTCATTGGTTCACTTCTCTCTGATACAACTCTTCACCCCATAGTATTCATGTTGCCTTTTGTCAACACTGTTTTCCTATTCTTAGCTTCCAACCTATTCCTTCACTGGACAAGCCCCTTCCCCTTACCTGGGGCATTTTCTCACTTTGAAGCTTCTTCTGAATTTCTGTGGCATGTCAGAGTCTGTACTGCATTATTTAGTGCCTGATTACATAATCTTTCATTGGTACCTTTATTGTTTCAATTATGATTTGCTTTTCAGAATCTTCTTGAGGGTAGGAACCATAAACCTAGTTCTGACATTCAATACCTATGGATTGAGTATATCTACTTTTATAGAGAGAGCTGAAGCCAGTGATTATCTTGGGAAATTTAGAATTCAGACATTTTATCCATAGCCATTATACATAAGTAATGGTTAAGTAAAACCAATACTTGAAAAATCAGATTATGAAAACATCTGGAAGAACTATGGGAATTCATATACTTTACGAAAATAGCTATTCTGTAGTTGAACAGTATTAACAAAATTCTGATTAAAATATTAGATATTATTTGTATGTGACTGTTACCAATACTGAAAAATGAAGTTCTACACGCAGATCCAAAGGAGTCTTAAGGCATGTATCTCATACGCACATATGTTAACGTGGTATTAGCCACTTCTCTGCTTTTCAGGGTCACTATAATCAGTTTTAATTTTCTTTACAGATGTTTCTATACTTTGAAGATCACGGACTAGTGACATGCTCTGCTGATCATCTCATTATTTTGTGGAAAAATGGAGAGCGAGAATCTGGATTGCGCAGTTTAAGATTATTTCAAAAATTAGAGGAGAATGGTGACTTATACCTTGCTGTCTAGTTTAAGGAATTAAAAATACACATGCATGAACCTTGAACATCAAATATCGGGTACTACTTTGAAAACCATTAATATATCGATCACTTAAATTGGTAATTTTTTTTGTCAGTCCATAAAATTCTACATATTTAAAGTTTTTGTGGACCTACCAACCAGGAACATGTTGCTTCTCAGGTCCTAGTATATTCTCCAAAGAATATACCACAAGTTTTCCATTTGACTTTCAGCTGCTGTTGAAGTGGTGAGCGCTGTGTTTTGAGCTTATTTTGAACCTAGACCCTTGTGAAAGGTACAGATAGAGGTAATAGTTAAGTTATGGCATTTATTAGAAGTTTTATTATTTGGCTTCCTTTAGAATTATTGTGAAGTTTAAAAATAGCCTTTCTCCTGCAAATTTTCCTGGTCTTATAGTAACTGTTAGCGTTCTATATAGCACAAACTTGAATCTCTCAGCCAAAAAAATGAACTTATGTACTGTTAATATATGGCAAGTTTTTTTGGGTATCAATTTGTTTAGATAATTTAAAAATGTTTTTTAGTTCTAGCTACTAAAACCTATATGAACTCAAATGGATAGGAATCTTATGAGGGTGTATTTTTCCCAGTGCAAAGTGGCTTGAACAGCCATGGGCTAAATTGGTACTAGAACAACAACTGCCCCTCATGTACACCAAGGATGAGCTCTAGATCATTTGAGAGGCACAGTGTTTCCAGAGTCAGAGACTGCAGCTAAGCGCAACTGCTCCATCTGACCACTGACTCAAATACGAATTGCTTGAGACAGACTTCATTTATGTAGTTCTTTGCAGTGCCCATTGAGACACTATAACCAGCCTTGTAACAATATGTTTTCTCCTTTGGGTGCTAAAAAATAAAAAAATGAGAAAGTAAAGTAGTCTACATATTAAAGATTGAAATTCTTAAACTACTGATTAAGAAAGGGCAATGTGACTGATGTTAGCAGACTGACCCTTCTTAGGGAAAACTTTCTACAGATTTATGTGTTCATTATACAAATAACCCTAAAGGGAATCTTCAGAGTTCTTTTTACTAGTTTTAGCTTTGACAGTTGCTTCCACAACTACCTACAGTCAAAGACTGGAAGAGTTAAGGTCATCTAGGTAGACCAATGGCATAATGTTATAAATGAGGAAACTGAAGCCCAATGTGGTAAGGCCTTGCAATTAACTCTGTAGTGCCCAGTATCACTGAGCAGCTCTAAAAACAGGAATTGAAGACTGAATGAGAGAGGCTTATATGACTACTTTAAATCCAAATAACATTGAGTCATGAAAAGTTTTATGGAGAAATATTAAAACTTAAGCTACCTCCATTACAAAAGACTTTCTCCCATTACTCACATGCTTTTTCCTTTAGAAAATCTGTATTAGCCCATACATTTGTAAAGTTGTTTTCTTAAGTTGTATGACACACGGGAGTCATAGATTTTTAACTGTTTTACTTCCTAGCCTGTTCTAGGCTAGTGTTTTGTGATAGTAATCTATTCAAATGGAGTGGTAGAAATCACATGAATTTTGGAAGCAAATGGTACCATAAGTACCACAGCAAATTCCTTCCATCATTATACAGGCATACCTCAGAGATATTACAGGTTAGATTTCAGACCACATCAAAAAAGCAAGTATTGCAAATAGAGTGAGTCACATCTAGTTTTTGGTTTCCCGGTGCCTATAAAACTTTTGTTTATACTGCAGTCTTAAATTTCTAAAAAATGTACATACCTTAAGAATACTTTATTGCTAAAAAATGCTATCTGAGCCTTCAGTGAGTCATAATCTTTTTGCTGGTGGAGGGTCTTGACTAAGGTGGTTGCTGAAGGTTGAGGTGGCTGTGGCAGTTCCTTAAAATAAGACAGCAATGAAGTTTTCCAAATCAATTGACTTCCTTTCACAAAGGTACCTCTGTAACATGTAATACTTTCTAATAGCATTTTACCCACCAATAGAACTTCTTTCAAAATTGAGTCTGTCATCTCAAACCCTGATGCTCCTTTATCAACTAAGTTTATAGAATATTCTAAATCCTTTGTTGTCATTTCAACGGTGTTTAACAGCACCTTCACTGTGGAAATGACTGTCTCCAGAAACTTCTTTCTATACACATTCTTAAGCAACTTCTCATCTATTACCTTCAGGCTCCACTTCTTCCAGACTCCTTTTAATGTTGAAATTTTGACCACCTCCCATGAATCAGAATGTTCTTAGCGGCATCTAGAATGATAAATGCTTCCCAGGTGGTTTTCAGTTGACTTTGGCCAGACCCATCAGAGGAATCACTAGTTAGGGCAGCTATGGCTTTATGAAATGTATTTCTTAAATAAGACTTAAAAGTCAAAGTGACTCCTTGACCCATGGACTGCAGCATAGATGTTGTGGTAGCAGGCATGCAGACAACAACACAGACCTCCTTGTACATCTCCATCAGAATTCTTAGGTACCAGGTACATTGTCAATGAGCAGTAATATTTGGAAAGAAATTTGAGTTCTCAACCATAGGTTTAAATATTCAGTAAAGCATGCTATAAACAGATGTGCTGTCATCCAGGCTTTGTTATTCCACTTCTAGAGCATGGGCAAAGTAGATTTAACATAATTCTTAAGGACCTTAAGATTTTTGGACTGGTAAATAAACTCTTGACTTCAGCTTAAAGGCACCAGCTACATTCGCAGGCATTGAACTTCTGCCTAGCTACTAAAGTCCTAGATGACATCTTCTTCTAATAGAAGGCCATTTCATCTTCACAAACTCAGTTGTTCAGTGTAGTCACCTTCAGTGATCTTAGCTAGATCATCTGGATAACTGCTTGCTGTTTCCCCTTGCACTTTGATGTTAATGGAGATAGCTTCATGAACCAACCTCTGCTTGCTTCCAACTTTTCTTCTGTAGCTTCCTCACCTCTCAGTCTTCAAAGAATTGAAGAATTAGGCTTTGGCTTAAGAGAATGTTGTGGCTGGTTTAGTCTTGTATATAGACCACTCAGACTTTCTCCATCTCAGTAATAAGGCTGTTTCACTTTCTTGTTTGCACGTTCACTGGAGTAACACTTTCAAGAACTCTTCCTTTGCATAACTTGGCTAACTGGTGTAAGAGGCATGGCTTTTTGACCTGCCTGGGCTTTCAGCATGCCTTCTTCAACTAAGCTTAATTATCTGTAGCTTTTGATTTACAGTGAGAGGCGTGACTCTTACTTGCACATTTAGAGGCTACTGTAAGTTATTAATTGGCTTAATTTCAATATTGTTGTATCTCAGGGACTAGGGAGGTCCAAGAAGAGGGAGAGATTGGAAACCGCTTGTTGGTGGAACAGTTAGAATATACACAAGATTTATCAATTAAGTTCACTGTCTTATATGGGCATGGTTTGCAGTACCCTAAAACAATTACAGTAGTAACAGATCACCATGACAGATACAAGAATAAAAACATTTGAAATACTGTAAAAATTACCAAAATGTGACACTTACACAAAGTGAGCCCATGTTGTGAAAATGCCCCAATAGACTTACTCAATGCAGGGTGGCCACAAGCCCTTAATTTGTAGAAATGACAGTATCTTTGAAGCACAATGAAACAGAATGCAATAAAATGAGGTATACTTGTATTCTAATTTTCTGCCATGAAAAACTGTCTAGAGGGCAGTCTCCAGCCCTAGGGACTAGATTGCTTTTGTTTTCATGCATGCCCTAAAGTCAGAAAGATCGGGGATAACAGTATGATGGGAAATTCTCGTAGGGTCTCAAACCTGATGGTGTTCAGTAGTTGCAGGTAGACTGCTCCTAAAAGTTGGACTTTCGATTTAGAATAATGGGTCAATGTATATTATGTACATTTTCTCCATTTCCTGCGTTTAGCTTTCAACACTTAAGATACTTGCAACAGCAGAAGTAACACTACATAGTGTTACAGTGTGTACAAATGCCTTGTCATTTTTATTTAAATGTATTTATTACCTCAGTCTCTGGCTATATTCACAGAGCACAAGGGCACAGGATCATCCCTTCTGTTTCTCTCTCTGCAGCTGAGTAGCTTCTGTGTGAACTGATAAGCTTGTTTTTTTTGCCCCAGAATGCTAACCAGTCCTGACTTAGAGGGCAAGTAAATTTAAAAATCTTAAATTAGAAATAAAGAATGATCTTAGGAAATTATAGGGTCATTCTGGTCCAGCAATGTTTTATAACTAGCTTCCTCCTCCTCTTTAGTAGTCAACGAAAATTATTAAAGAGTGTTGCATTTTCCTAATACAGCCCCCTCAACACATGTCATTTAAGTAAACAACTCCATGTAAGAGGCAGTTATAGTGGCTTTTATAATATAAACTATCTGATACAAACACCATCTGAAAGCCTGTATTTCTAACAAGTTGACTATATGGAAGAATAGACTAGTTCGCAGCTCAGAAGATTATAATGTAGATTACACTGGTAAAGAGCAGAAATTGTTGAAGCTTTAGTACCTAGCTGTCTTAAAGCATTTTTAAACATTTACACATTACTAATAAAAAGTTTGAAGTTAACATGAAATTTGACATAACACTGAGTAAGCTGTAAATATTTCATGTAGAAGATGTCAGACACCTGATAAATGTTACTTACCAAATAGAACTGAAAGTGAGATGATCAGAAAAGGACTGTCCCTTGCCTCAAGCAAGCTTCTGAAGCCTAGGCAAGTTAGCTAGGTCCTTAATATGGGATTCTGGCATCTTGATTTTAATGTGCTCTGAAAACAAAGTGTGTGACTCATGAAATAAAGGACACTAAACCCCAAATTTGAAATTATGAAAAGTTTAGGCCAAAGAGGTAAAATAAAAACAGCTGTTGGGAATGAAAAATGGCTGTAGGAATTTAGTTACAAGTACTTCACAAAAACATTTTCATCACATTTACATAATATAGCATTACAATACAAAGCTGGCTGCTGTCCTGACCAAGCAAGTTCTCTTATCATCTAACAAAAATAATTTAGATACATTTCTTTGCATGGAATTGTCATATTTTTCCATTTTTGGTACAAAACATAGAAAAAAACATTGGCACAGTATGTAGTGATAAGTCATTTTTTCCCCATGTACAAGTTCCAAGTATTCTGCATTCCAATTTGTATTGGAAAAAAGTAATTACTGATTCAATTAATTCAGTCTCTGTTTATACCTTTTAAAAATGCAGCATGAAGTACAGAGAAAGAAAAACGAAGTTTGTTTACGGGGTCTAATATAATACATAGGAAGGATCGGCTGGTAAAAGAGAAAAGAAAATCTCAAGTCTGACTTTATGTAGATCACAGAGTTGTGAAAAGAGCAGTATAAAAATATGCACTTGTGCTTTAGAAGCTTTTAGCATACAATTAATAGCTTAAAATAGTATTTACTGCCTCCCCATATGCTTATTTTCTGATATATTTACACCGCACAATTTTAACATTGTTAAAGCTAATGGCATGATTTCAAATATAGATTGGTTAAAAATATCTGAACCTTGAAACTTCCCCTCCCTATCCCCTCCCGAAATATTACGTATATGTGGTGCATGGCACAATATACTCCATGGGCTTACACCCAGAAAATTTGGATTTTAATAAAAATTTTAAACATGTATATAAACTTTTTTTTTTTAAGAAAAGCTTGTCCAAGGGCATTCAGATTTAATGGCTTTTATATAATACTTGTTATAGTGCCTCATGGCTGCCTCTGTGAGCCAGAAATAAGGGAAGCTCATGGATTCCCCAAAAATGAAATGCCACTTTTTCCCTCATTGTGGATGGCTGTTACCCCCTTTTACAGGAAAGGGGGTACAACACCGGCTGCTGATACCAGTCTAGAGAGGGCACCCACCAGCCAAGGCTGTGTTCTAACTTAGGTGTCACACCATCGGCCAGAAGAACCATGTAGCCATAGAGGCTGTGAAGCTAACTAGTTTATCTGTAATTTGGTCCAAGTTATTTCACTTATTTTATGTAGTTTTTTTTTCCTTAGATATATCTGTTCAGATAAGCTTCTTATGAATCCTTCAGATCGATGCTCTTGAGGAAAATAGTCAAGCTAAACAGCAATGATGATTTTTATGGTAAAGGATGAGCTGAACACTAGCTAAGCCACTTAGTCACCATCCTGGGAGACTGAGCTCACAGGCACCAAGGCTTTGCTTCCTGTGGCCTGCTAGTTACAGTGAATCAGCTCCATGGATTGACAAGGGTACACCGGATGATAGCAGAGCAAAGGAGTTTGCCAAGTATTTGTTCTGTCATTAAGTATTCAAAAGGACATATATTTTTCTTCATGAAACATGACTTTCTAAAAATGAAATCTGGGAACTTGAATGATTCAAGGTCAAATATTAAACATTAGCTCCTTCACCAATACCTGTCATTATCATTAGAAAGGAAGGCCTCTTGTTTACGCTACTGCGATTCACAGTGTCCTTTGTAGGTCAAGAGGCCCCCTTCTGTGGCTTGGCTTTAGCTGTCAGATGGAAGCCTCAGACTTTTGCACTTTAGGTCATCTAGTGTCTTCCAGTGTTTGTAGTTGTCAGCCAAATGTTGCATCAGGGCTGGCAGATGTGCAAAGGCTGCAAGGACAGAAAAGAATCAAAAGAAACCTGTGAAGTTAGACCCCAGGAGCGTTTATAAGCCTGGGGCTGTCTGGGACAAGTGTGGGATCAGAATTAGAGGAGGCATACCGTGGGTGAGGCCTGAGGCTGTTAAGTGAACACACTTAACATGAGGACAAGTCATTAAACACTAGTTGCTGAAATACAAACAGGTCCTTTTTGAAAAGCTGCTTATCAGAAGAACCTATGATTCAGAGTAAACTAAATACATTTTGCATTCTTCCTAGAGTTTCCTCCAATGATAGAATAAAACTGCAGTAGCTTCTGCAACGTGTCCTTTGAAGAGGCAAAGACTCGTTTATCCAGTTACCAAAAATCCATTGAGTCTTCTGCACACAAGCTTCTGTGCCAGCTGCTGGGGATGCAAAGAATGCACCCACCCAACTCGGCCACAAAAAGCGGACAGCCACATTTTAAAAAATATATTTTGTTTACCTTTAGGGTCGCCCTGTGTCACTAAAGATAATAAAGTATAACAAAATTTTCTTTGTGGGTGACAAAACAGTAACTGTCTTACCATCCCAAGCATCAAACATGTCTGTTATGAAGTAGTCAATGAAAGAGATCTGAGACTTGGGGATGCTACAGGTATTCCGGTCAAACACTGGCATCACCACAGGTAGCCCCTGTCTCTTCTCTTCATCGGTCTGTAAGAAAAAAACACCATCACATAGGGCTGGAGGACATGCGAGACACTTTTACAGTAATATCCTGTTTCTCAGAACAACCCTGTGAAAATGGGTTATTATCCAGTTTTCTCAATGAAGACATAGGCTCAGCAAGGTCCTCAGACTTACGTAAGTCAGCTGAGCTACAGTGACTACACTCAGGCCTTCCCACTCTCAAGCCTCTTACTTTTTTTCTTTTGTTTTTGAGACAGAGTCTCATTCTGTCGCCCAAGCTGGAGTGCAGTGGTGCAGTCTCGGTTCACTGCAACCTCTGCCTCCCAGGTTCAAGCGATTCTTCTGCCTCAGCCTCCTGAGTAGCTGGGATTACAGGCACCTGTTACCATGCCCAGCTAATTTTTAGTAGAGACGGGGTTTCACCATGTTGGCCAGTTCACTGTCTTGAACTCCTGACCTCAGGTGATCTGCCTGCCTTGGCCTCCTAAAGTGCTGGGATTATAGGCACGAGCCCCAAGCCTCTTACTTTCTATGTGATACCATAGCATCTCCTGACATTTTGATCTCAGGGTACTTAGCCCCTTTGCTGTGATCTTTTATTATTGCAAAGTCAAAGCTATTTTCAATGTCATACAAACACAAATTCTCATACCAAAACTACTGACGTTTACACTGAGAAGCAGCAACAGTGGGTAAAACTGCTAACACCTTAGCATGACTCAATGAACTAGCACCAAACTGTATTAATAGCCATAGTCATTATATTATTCGCTGCCACATGTTTGCACTTTAAAAAGTTTCAGGCCGGGCCCACTGGCTCATGCCTGTAATCCCAGTAATATGAGAGGTCAAGGCAGGAGGATTGCTTGAGGTCTGGAGTTTGAGGCTGCAGTGAGCCAGGACTGTGCCACTGCACTCCAGCATGGGTGACAGAGTGAGATCTTGTCTCAAATTAAAAAAACAAAACAAAAAACAGTTTCACTTAAGAATTACCTCTTTGAAGCAGTAAGAGTTATTGTATTGAATCTTGACCTTTGAAGTACATGTCTCTGTAATATTCTGTGTGATGAATGTGATGAAATGGGAGTACACGTGCACTTGCACTGCATACCAAAATCTGCTGGTCATCTTGTGGAAAAGCACTTATGCACTTGAATTGAGATGAACCAGCTGCTTTTATCCATGGAGCATTATTTTCACTCGAAAGAATGACTGTCAAACTATGATTGTTCAGATGTGGGTATTAACCATGCAGCTTTTGAGGTGTGTGGAAATCTGAGTATTATGCACATTAAAGTAAGGCCATCATTCATTGAGCTGAATATTAAGATCCACATTTCCTGGTGGTGTATTGAGCCAGAGGCCAGCTCAAAGGCTTCATTTGTAACTTTCATTTTTAGGTCACCCTGGCTTATGAACATTAGTACATTCCTTTTTGGGAAAAGGACACCTAAATAGGAAGCTTATATCAAAAAACTTAAAAGCACATTTTTCTCATTCTCCATTCACACTGAGAATAACTAGGAGTAGTACTTCAGGTCCTCGCTCTGTGGGTCCAGGGAAGCCCATTGATGAGCAGCTTTTGGCTTGGCTTGCTCATTTCAGGTCAGTCGATCAAGCAGCCTTAAAATATCCACTGGTGTTCAAGGAGTCATTTGATCCCCACCCCCTTCCTGTTCTCTCTGGAAAGCTCAGAACTACCTGTCCTACTTTTCTTCAATTCAGGGGCTCTCTTCCCAGAAAGCTGCAGTTTACTTACTGGATTTCATGAACAGACACTTCTCTAAAGACGGACGACATACAAGCAGCCAACAGACATTAAAAAAAAAAATGTCCAGGCTGGGCGCGGTGGCTCACGCCTATAATCCTAGCACTTTGGGAGGCCGAGGCAGGCGGATTGCCTGAGCTCAGGAATTCGAGACCAGCCTGGGAAACACAGTGACACCATCTCTACTAAAATACAAAACATTAGCTGGGTGTGGCAGCGTGCATCTGTAATCCCAGCTACTTGGGAGGCTGAGGCAGGAGAATTGCTTGAACCTGGGAGGTGAGGGTTACAGTGAGCCGAGATCATGCCACTGCACTCCAGCCTGGGCAATGGAGCAAGACTGTCTCAAAAAAAAAAAAAAAATTCCAGCATCACTAATCAGACATGCAAATCAAAATCACAATGAGATACCATCTCAAACTAGTCAGAATGGCTACTATTAAAAAGTCAGAAAATAACAGATGTTGGCAAGGTTGTGGAGAAAAGAATGCTTATACACTGTTGGTGAGAAATAAATTAGATCAGGTAGCCCCTGTGAAAAGCAGTTCGGAGATTTCTCAACTAGAAATAGAAATTGCTATTCAACCCAGCAGTCCCATTACTGGGTATATGCCCAAAGGAAAATAAATCTTTGTACTGAAGAAACACCTGTACTTGCATGTTTATGACAGCACAGTTCATGATAGCAACGACATGGAATCAACCTAGGTGCCCATCATTGGTGGACTGGATGAAGAAAATTTGGTGCATATATACCATGGAATACTATGCAGCCATAAAAAAAGAATGAAATCATGTCATTTGCAGCAACATGGCTAGAGCTGGAGGCCATTATCCTAAAGTGAAGTGATATAGAAACAAAACCAGATACCACATGTTCTTTCTTAGAAGTGGGAACTAAACATTGGGTACACACAGTAGCAGAAACTGGAACAGTAAACACTGGAGACTTCAAAAGGAGGGAGGGAAGGGGGCAAGGGTTGAAAAACTCCTTATTGGGTACTATGTTTACTACTTGAGCCATGGATCATTAGAAGCTCAAACCTCAGCATCAGCAATATACCCTTTTAACAAACCTGCACATGTACCCCAAATCTTAAACATACTGGGTCCGCTGCTGGCCACTCCCCTTCATGGTCTTCCTAGGTATCATCTATTCTTTATCTTGCCCTTATTTATACTGCCACCATAGTACATTTCAGCCATGCAGACCCCACAACATTCACTACTTGTGGCTACTTGTTTGTCACCCACACACCCCTCAGTGCTTAAGAGTCTTTTCTCTGGAAGTAGGGCTGTTTCACATGTTCATTTACAGTCCACTGCTTTCTAGATTTCTCTCTAACTCCTCTTTACACTGTCACAGTAAAAGTGAACTACATATTGCTCCTCTTTATATAAAAATTCTGTTTTCCCTCCCCTTGTTAATTTTGCTCAGAATGCTTTGTTCTTCTAGAGTATTTTCCTATTCCCACATTTCTGTAGCCCCCCCTTTTATCTAGGAAAAAAAGTCTGAACTCCTGTCGCACTTAACATAAACTTCCTTGAGATACACTTCATTTTTTACCAACATGTGGACCTATCTGCATCTCTTCCCCCACTGGACTGGGAACTTCCCGTGGCCGCGATGTCTTCACTAATGCTGGTGTTCCCATAACCCACCATGGAGACACCCAGGAATAACCTAATGAATGAATGAATGGAAGATTTCTCAGTTTTTGTACAAGTTCTGGATCGAACAAATTGAAGATGAAAAGTTACTTCCAAAGGCTCAGTTTATCCTCCTTCTAGAGAGACTCTGGTTAGTGATCAGCCCATCAGTCAGTTCCTGAGGGAACCAGAAGTCTACCCCAGGAGGGGGTAAGCTGCTTTCTTCTAGGGAGGAGTGGTTAACTAATTGGTAAAAAGTTAACCGGAGAATCCCCCAGGATTTCCATGACCTGGGGCCCATTCCCAGAGGGGAAGTGGAGCTTCCCTGGAAAGATGGCGCACCTGTGCAAAATACTCCTCAGAGATCCTCCCAGCCCATTCAATGCACAGGTCCAAGGGGCGGCATGGGTTGGCCACGTCAGCACACTTAATCATCATGCGTTTGATCAGGATTTGGTTTTCAGGGAAGTTCTTCCCGGCAGGGTTGCATTCACAGTCGCTGCCCTCAATCTGGAAAACAGATGGTCGGATCAGGGTTGGTTCAAGATGATGGTGAAGCCCACGAGGGCTGACTCACCTGGCATTCGATGGTAATCACCGAGCACACAGGTGGGACTGGGACTCAGCGGAGGCAGCTTTTTTAAAAATTCCATATATAATATGCCAATACATTCTTTAAAAAAAAAAAAAAAAAAAGAATATGCTGATACAGTCTTAAAAGACACTCAACACAGAGTTCGAAAGCTGAAAGTCCCTATCACCACCTGTCTACCCCTCACATCCATTTTCTTCCCTAGAGGTAACTGCTATAGCAGTTTTGTTTTTATTTTGAGCAATTAGATATGTAATCTGAGAGGGAATTTCTCCCAGTTTAAAAAAAAAAAAAAGTGTAAAAGCAGAGCTTTTAGCTACTTTAATCCATTTAAAGTAGAGCAATGGCACATGCATGTAACCTTCGATTATTTCTTGATTTCTACTACTTATGCCTACCAGCTCCCTCCCTCCTATGACCCGTCCCACCCCCACTCACCCACTCCCTCGCACTTTGGTTCTCCTAAGGCATGTGTCCACTCATGTTTTCTTGGCTGTTCTTCTGACTGGCTGGTAGGTGAGCAAGGTAGGTGTGGGGTTCTTGGAGTAGAAAGTGGTCAGGAGCAGGTGTGTTCAGCCATGTTTAGAAAGACTGGTCTACACCTAGTGGTGATGTCAGTGTCCTCAGCCATGTGGCCAAGACACGAGTTGGTGCACACAGATGCAGTCACAGGCCGTTTACATAGAACCTGAAAGATTGTTATTCTCCACTTTTAAGGACACCATCAAATTGATTGTGTGCAAACAGGTCTCCAGAGCTCTGCCAAGCCAAAAGGCTGCATGATATTTGGGGGGTTTTAGACTGGACCTATTTATTAGACTATCAATGTGCAGAATATGTTCTGGAGGTTTTTGATTACTTATCAAAGTAATACTGTTTACTATAAATACTGCAGTTAATAGTAAGTTTCAATGCAGAGTTGGGGGCTTACATGGGTGGATGACCTTCCCAGTTCTGAAGTTCTATGAATCTGTATACTTCTCTAAATCCCCAGATCCTTGCTCCCGTAAGTCCTCTGTGGAAGGAGAGGGCTCTGGTGTTGTGCTGTGGAATCCCTGGGGGAAGGGGCTTAATAGGTGAGGTGGACACTGTCCCTCCATCCAGACTGGTCATGGGATGGGTCCTACACAGATAGTCTCCTTACTGATCAAGTTACGATGATCATTCACATCCATCCACTTTGCCAACCTCTGCTGCTCAACAGGAATGAGCGGAAAGGTTTTCTAGCTTTATGGAGTTATGAACAGCTTCATGGCTTCAGAGAACAGTGGATCTTATTAGGTGTGAACCTTCTGTTTCATGTTCCTAAAACCCAAATTGGTAAGGACCTTAAGGCAGGTCCTAGGTACATGAGTAGGTTTTAAAAAAGGAAAACAACGAATGCTTCTGCTTTCCAGTCACTCCCAGTTTTATGACAGTCTTCAGGTACTGGTATGCTTTTAATGTGAATCAGCAACATTCTTTGTTCTTGAAAACACCCTCCAACTTTGAGGTTTTCCAAGAGCTCAGTGAACAGAGAAGTAAAGGCTTTGGATTCTCTAAAATACCACCATTTATGCCAGTCTCTGCTCGTCTGCAGCTCCTTCCATATTCTTTGGGCCTAGCTTTTTCGGTCAGTACTGGCTTTTTCTCAGGGACTTTCTTTCAAGGAGCTCAGAGTTGCTGTGGACACAGTTTACTCTCATCCCCAAGGAAAACAAGTGGCTAGTCCTTTCAGCCCTTCACCAACTCCAAGCAAATAACCACCTTGCATTTGAGTGGGAGAGAACATGCTTTGGGGCCAGAGCAGGCTCTCATGGGAACGTACTTGGATGTGCCTTACGGCATGGAAAGCAGCACTCACCTCAGCTGCCATTGGCTTGTTGATGCTGTTCACAAACTTATTCACATGTTCAAAATGTTTTGTCATCTCTGTTGCCAAAACCATGTCAATAATAGCCTGGCGCAGCGTTCGATAATGGTTCCTAAAATAACCAGAAGACAAAGGGGCTTGTTCACAGTGTGTCTCGAATTATAACTATTCTGCCACCATTTCACTACACTCCTCACAACCCAAGAGGAAGCTGCGGCACAGAGTTAAGAAATGTGTGCAGATCGCAAGAAGAGTTTACCTGCTCGTCCTCCCAATAACCAAGACCTGCAGATGCTACTCCATTTTCCCCAGTGATAGCTGACGCTTATGTGATTTATGAGTATTTTTAAAAAGACAGAAGGTACCTGTCACATGGTGGACATTTATCTGACAAGGTGATTCCCTTCTCCCTTCCCTTGAGAACATCAAAACAGTACGGTGGCAGGAAATGGTAGGCTGATACAGCAGCCACATAAGCTGGCGCACTGCACTCTGTGCAAACACAGTGATTGCCATTGCAGAATGGCCACAGCGTCCTTCAGTGATGGCAATGGAGGATTTTCCTGTTAATAAATACTTCCCTAGATTGCAGCAGACAGAAGTTGTAATGAATGAAGCAACAACCGTGCCCTAAAGTAACCATCCAATTCTGTCGTCGTTTTCTAACTTCGAGAGCCAGAATGGCTCTTGAATAAAATTGGCTACTGGAAAGAATTTTCTGCAAAAGTTTAAAAACCCATCCTTGATACTCATGAAACTGAAGCCAAAGATGGAATAACTCACCTCCATGTTTTCCCAGTTTTCTGGAGACCAAACCAACAGGTTCACGTAGACCAGCGGTCCTGAGGCCTGAGGGCGCTCCATGTTCTCTGCACACTGCCCCCTCCCAGGCATCTGTGCACCAGCCTGGCTGGTGCTGTGTGGGAAATACCCACAGCCTGACCGCAAGGTGCTGGCAGGCAAGAGGACCTGCTCACATCTAACCCACTGTCATCAGCGGAGAATGCAGGGCTGGGGGAACCTGACCGACCCTTCATGCTCCTGCTCTGTGGGACCTACTCATAAGGGAGTATTTTAAGCAGCCGGAAATTGAGCTAGGGAAAGATGGGGGTGGATACATTTTCCTCAAGTTGCACAAAAGACAGGATGTCCTCGTAGGAGGGTAAAAATATCTGGTATACTTAGTAATAATACAATCAATATTTATGTAGTGTTCTGCAGTGTATAAAACATTTTTATGAACTCACTGAAGACCAAATGTGATTTCAAAACATAAAGGCAGTCTGAAAAGTCAAATTGAGTTAAGGGCAAGGTTATTTTATCATCTGATACAGTGGGACAGCTATTATTTTCCCTTTCCCCTAAGAGGAAGCTAAGTATTTGGGAAAACTGAGTTTCCCACTTAAACTACACAAACTTGAGCACAGGAGCCCAAGCACAACACACCTGTCAATATTCTTGAAAATGTTGCATTTGGTGTCCTTGACGGTGAGCTGGAAGGCCAGGGCGGTGTGGTGACTCTCCAGAACAGCAGTGTCATTGTAGAGCACAGCAAGCTCACTGCCTGCATTGCAGAGGAAAGAGTTGGTCCTTCCCGGGTGATCCACGTCATGGACCGTGGCGGCAATGAGGGCTGCCACCTCATCCAGCTGATCGAGGCTTCCCTGGGATACGGGGAGGCAAGGTTGAGCATTACCACTGTATCTTGGAGACCCACATCCATCCTTGTCTGTGCAGAGGGTCAGGTCAGGGGACGTGGGATTTTCAGAACGTTTTTAGCCGGTTGAGCCTTCTGACCTCCTAGATGTGGAGAGGCGGCCTCGGACATGCAGCATCACTTTACTGTGCTGTCTGTTATCAGGAGGGAAACCTGAGCCACAGTTACAACAGACAGCTTAATTCTTTCTCCAGGGCCCATCAGTTGCTTCTGCAGGAAGAGGCCAAACAAGCCTTTTGAATTGCCCACTGTACGGTGTTTCTGCCACAGCAGAAAGTGGCCTATGTTCACAAATACTACCAATTTGCCTAGTTCTGAAAAGATTTTGAGTGTGCATGTAGCAAATGGCTCAGATACAACAAAACTATTCATACAATGGTGAAATGACTAGAGCTGTAAAAGAGTAAAAGAGTACCAAGTAAAAGAGGACCAAGCAGTAAAAGAGGACCAAGGGGAAGAAGAATAACTTTGCCAGGAAAATTAAGGCTAAGGGGGTTCTTGCAACTAAGAACAAAATTCAGCTCTGGGCTAGCAGGCAGCAAAGGCAAAAAGGGAAACCCTATTTTGAAAGCTCTCATTATGTAATTAAAGAACACAAACCAGAGCATCCGGGGATACAAGTGTTTTCTGAGCCTGCAGCTTTAGGAGGGAGTTATCAGATGGGCTATGTTATATAAGAGATGCTGTACTAGGAATTTATTATTTATTGAGTGCCTACCACGTACCAATTATCGCTGCATAGTGCCAGAGCTGCAGCAATGATTTACACTGGCACAGCCTGCACAAGGAAGTTTGTAATGTAGAGGGAGAGAGACAAATACATTTAAAAACACAAACAGAAGTAACTTGCTGTGAGATGCGCTAAGAAAGAAAGTACAGATGCTTTGGGAGTATAACCATGGGGCCTGGTCTGGTTTAGGGCAGCACTGTCCAATGTATGTTTTGCGATGACAGAAATGTGTTCTATTTGTGCTATCCGATAGAGTAACTCCTAGTCACATGCAGCTACTGGACACTTGAAAGGTAGCCAGTGCAACCAAGGAACTGCATTTTAAATTTTATTTCATAGCCATGTGAGACTGATGGCTACCTATCAGATAACATGAGTCTCGAGGGTGGTCACTTCCAAGGAAGTGATTTTTCTGCTGAGCCTGAAGGAGAGGTAGGAATTGTCCAGGCAACAAGCAACAAGAGGGGAATTCCAGGCAGAAAGAACAGCCTGCATGAAGCTCCGGAAGTCAAATGAAAAAAGGTCTGTTCAGGAAACGTAAGCAACATCATTGCGGCTGAAGGGACAGTGAGTGAGAGGGAAAGTGGTCCCCAGGATACGGGGGCTGGGGTGGGTCATCATTTTTGGTATTCCCAAAATTTGCTCGCCTAGGCCTGCAGGAGGATGAACGGCTGCTCAGGTGAGGAAGGTGAACCTGTAGCTCAGCCCTGTCCTGCAACGGCACCCTGATGGCCAAGGGGCTGCACATGTTTGTATTGGTTTAGCAGGCTTCCCCGAAAGCTCTGTCTCCACCAGAAGGGAGCCATTTCCATTCCTGACGCTGACCCCATGGAGCTGGTGAGCAACACTGGGGTGACCCCAATCAACACAACTAGGCTTCCTGAGTAGGGACAGCAGAAGTGACTCTTTTCAGCTCTTCTCAGAGATTGATTCTGCAGTGCCCAGGGCAAGCAAGCATGATTTGGCCATTTCACTGCTGGTCGAGAGAGGCCACGGTCACCTGCAGGCACGTTCAGCGATCTCCAAGCTCAGGACCCAGGACAGCCCCAACCTGGGCTCCGCCTTCACTGACTGTACCTGAGCAGTGAGAACCCACAGGGCCCAAACTCTGGGCCTCCAGCTAGTGCCCCTGTGGTATGTTCAATCCTGCTTGGAGTCTCAGGCCTGTTTATTTTTTAATTCTTCAATGAAAGAGATTCAAGTAACTGGGGTAGAAAACATAAATAGCACTAGATGAAACATGCCTTTCCTTCCAGCTAACACTGATTTAAACCATGCCCTCAGTGACTTTTACAAAGATACCAATAATGGGTCCTGCAGTTTAGGTGGGCACCAACAAGGCCTTGTCAGACCAGAAATGGCTGGGAGGTAGGGAAGGAAGACAGGCCAGCTCACTAGCAGACGGGAGAAGCAAGGCTCTATGTCAGGGAGGAGCTATCCGTGGAAGAAAACCCCTAACACAATGAAACCCCGTCTCTACTAAAAAATACAAAAAAAACTAGCCGGGCGAGGTGGCGGGCGCCTGTAGTCCCAGCTACTCGGGAGGCTGAGGCAGGAGAATGGCGGGAACCCGGGAGGCGGAGCTTGCAGTGAGCTGAGATCCGGCCACTGCACTCCAGCCTGGATGACAGAGCGAGACTCGGCCTCAAAAAAAAAAAAAAAAAAAAAACAAAACAAAGAAAAAGAAAACCCCACCAAACCCGCAACTGGCGAAATTCCAGTCCCGTGGAGTTACCTCTGCATAGTTTTTTCCTTCCCGAACCAGTAGGAGTAGATTTGGATCACACTGAGGAAAGCTGGCCAGAAGGGTTTCATTCTAGATCTGCTTTTCCAATAGTTGCTTATTCAGGATAAATATTCATGTATGCCCAGACACTAATAAAGGAATGCTTGCTATCCTGGCCTCTCCACTTGCAATAGTTCCCTGGAATTGGGTAACGTGGGGAGAGGATGGGGTCTGTCACCAATTGAAGCGAGTGTTGGCTCTGGGCATGCTAGCTTTACAGCTGGGTTGGGCATGCTCTGTCATAGAATTAAGAATTTTAGCCTGGCCAGGCACAGTGGCTCACACCTGTAATCCCAGCAGTTTGGGAGGCTGAGGCTGGTGGATTATCTGAGGTCAGGAGTTCGAGATGAGCCTGACCAATATGGTGAAACCCCATCTCTACTAAACATACAAAAATTAGCCGGGTGTGGTGGTGCGTGCCTGTACTCCCAGCTACTCGGGAAGCTAAGGCAGGAGAATTGCTTGAACCTGGGAGGTGGAGGTTGCAGTGAGCCAAGGTCGTGCCATTGCACTCCACCCTGGGTGATGACAGAGCGAGACTTCATCTCAATAAAAAAAAAAGAAAAGAAAAAAAATTTAGCTTATCACAAAGAAATTAGGGGTGACAGATGACACAAGAGAGGTGAGAAAATACTTCCTGACCCTCTTTGTCAGTGCCAGCAGATCTGGTAGAAGAGACCTCAGGAATAAATCTTTCTGGAAGCACCTCATGATGGACCCACCAGTGATCACAGGCAGGTAACCAAAGCTCTGAGCACAGAAGCCCCTTCCAGCTCAGTTCTCCAAGGTTCCTAGCAGCTCTAAGTTTTCTGATTCTCTGGCAGGGGCTGCCAGCATGAGAAAATGTTTTCTGAATTGTAAACATATTCTGTCCAATCTTAAACTTGTTTCTATTGCTGTCATTTGAGAAATCTAATCAGGCTCCAAATATACTAGCAGAACTCACAATTTAAAGAAACATATTTTGGAAGAGGATAGTAAGATATGATCAAGCTACTAAGCATTCCCTAATTTATCAAAGATTTCATCAACGTTTTCCTAGAGTGGTTCTGCTTGAGTGAGGTTCACCTCTAACTCAAGACTGCAGAGGCTATTGATCACCTTGCTCTTGGCATTAATGAGTTGGGTGCTGTTTTCACCTGGTAGCATGTGGCTTCAGCTGTGAAATATCATGTGGTATAAAAGAGAGGAGCATGGGCCGGGCATGGTGGCTCATGCCTATAATCCCAGCACTTTGGGAGGCCAAGGCGGGTGGATCACAAGGTCAGGAGATGGAGACCATCCTGGCCAACATGGTGAAACCCCACCTCTACTAAAAATACAAAAAAAAATAAAATAAAATTGGGTGTGGTGGCGCACGCCTGTAGTCCCAGCTATTCAGGAGGCTGAGGCAGGAGAACTGCTGGAACCCGGGAGGTGGAGTTCACAGTGAGCTGAGATCACGCCACTGCACTCCAGCCTGGGCAACAGTGCAAGACTTCGTCCCCCCACCCTCCAAAAAAAGAGGAGCATGAACCTGTAATAGGAATCCAGGGTGTTTTCACTCCTCAAAGAAAGGTGTTATAGAAACATAGGTTGATATCACTATTAGTTTTTTAAAAGTAGAAGACAAAATTCTTCAAAAGCATCATTCTTGGGCCACATTGTTTTCTTGTTGATGAAACTGAATAAATATCAGGATGCTGCTGGCAAAACTGAGAAGAAAACCTTACCCACACCCCTCTTCCTGTTTTCATGCCATTTCTGCTTCTACCTGTCTCACTATAGCTCCTAAATACCTAGGATATTAATCCTTCATCAACACCTGTTCTAAGAAAATGATCTAACGTCAGGCATTTACAGATTGACGTGAATTTCAATCCCTGTATGGCACTTCTCCCAGGGGTATCTAAACTTTAAGTTTTAGTTCTATTGTAGCAAAAGAATGTATAAGCTTCGGTGTGCAAGTGGGGGTAGCTGGGGAGGAGGAGAGATGGGGATTACTTGCCGGCTTTAAATAGGGCTGCCCTTATGTAAAGGGCAGGGGTTCCTAGGACTGCCCTGCAAGTCAGCGGTGGTACATGACAGTACTGAACTCTAAGACCAGGGGATATGGAACTCGTTCAGAATTATGCAGAAGTCATTAATATACAAATAGGCACATTCGCACCTACACAAAACACAAACACAAATGTATGTAAATCAGTGTAGAATGCGGAATGGCTATTAATACCTGGATTGTAATCTACCAGTGGCCAAATCCTGATACTAAAATTTAACCTATAGATCTAGTAACCATTTGCTGTAATAATTAAGTTCTGTCCTGCAACCCAGTAACACAGCTCCTAGCTAACGCTTGGAAAATGGGTTCATTATCTGCCATGCATATAAAGGAGTCTCTGTGGTGATACAAATTATTATTTGGAGGAGGGGAGGACTAGCAGAAAGGTCCGTGTCTTTACTACACCAAAGTGACTGGTCAATTTGGTAACAAAAATTTTTTTTTAAAAAAAGCTGTCAACTTGGTTGCAAAATAGCTGTTTGCTTAATGTATTCACTAAGGTTAAGTTCTTGGATCTCCAATCCAGGCAGGTAACTAGGTCATGGTATCAAAATCCTACCTTTACTCTTTCCTTTCCAAGGAAGAAAGCGGTGGCGTGCAGGACGTCGGCAGCATGGGTGGAGTTGTGGTAGGCATTGGAAGAGTGGTAGTTGGCTTCGATCACTTGGAACCAGGCCCGAAGAGTGGTTTCAGAACAGTTTAAAAATTCACATACTCCAAACCGAGAGAAGACCTTTAAGCCCAGGTAAACCAGTGGCCTGAAAAATAGGAAAACCCACCCGGGCTCATTGTATTCACTGGCCCAGAAACTGTTTTCTTTGATGATAGTGGGGGATGGAAGCATTTTTCTTCTGACGATAGCTTCACACACACAGGGGTTTAAAAGCATCTCCTCTAAAAATTAGGAGGTGGGATCTCTCCTCCTCACCAGCCACCTCTTTGGAACTAGATGCTTCATTGTAGTACATCCAAATTATTTCTGGATGATCTCTAAACCACAGGCCCCTCAGTGGCTCTGACAAGCAAGAAAGGAGCCTGGCAGTCCCTCTCCACTTCCACTTCCACATTAACCTTGCACTTTATTTCTGCTCCCTAAGGAAGTGACTAAGCCTAAGGGCGAAAGGAACAGCTTGGATGGTCCCAAGTCCTATCATTTAGAGTCCTGTTACTTATTTCCATTACAGGTGAGAATCATTCATATCCTACAGACCAACACCCCTGAGAAGAAACAGCCTTCTCCTAGTACAGAAAAAGAACTTTTAGTTATCTAATCTTTCTTCTGCCTACAGGATGGATCATGAAAAAAACAAAAAAAATCTATAGTGCTCTCAATTCCATTCTGTAGGGTAGAGCTTCAACAATTTTGAGACTGAGGATTCTTAGAACTCTTGGCTCACTAGCACAAAGGAGAGACCTGTGGATACTCAGGCGGATCCCACATCTTACTAATACTCTCCACAAAGGGGGTCAACTCAAGGGTTACAGTCTCTCTACTCGTTCAACACTACTCTAACATGGCATGACAGCCAGAACCCATGAGGTCTCTCACGGCAAAAACATATCTCCCTCAAAGTTTCCAAATGTGAGAGTTTGAGTGTGGCCATCAATCCTGCTCTGCCTTCAGCCAGAGGAGTCACATACCTTTTATGCGTAACGGCTTCCAATTCAAAGATGTTGAAGTCCCAACTCTCCTCATTATCAAGTAATTGAGAGATACAAGGGGGAACATCATTGATGGTTATTGGCATTGCAAGGTGACTGTGGCTCTGGTGCACATCTGAGCAAACAGATGGGATGGGAGAGGCTGGTTAATTGTGGAATCTTGAGCGCCTGGCTGTCTGTCATCATCTTCATGGTTACTACTAGAAAAAAAGTCTTATACCTGATTTTTCTGTTATTGAACTTCAAGAACCTCAAATAGAAAAATAATTCACTTTAACCCTGTTTAAATGTATAGAGATTTGCAATTCTTACTCTAACTGTGCTCAGAGAAGTAATTTTAATTAGGAGACTAATTTTAAAGGTAGACCATATTGATGCTTAAACTCAAATGGGACTAGCTGGAAGTAACACCTCCCAGAACAATAATCACAACAGCAGGGACAGCACAGGCTGGAGACAGGTTACAGTAACCAGTAGATAGATGAAAACTTACTCTTAGTAAACACATACTCATTTCCTGACAGCCTTCTCAAGCCATCCTGGAATAAAGGAAGAGCCTGTTAGAAGTATGCTTTATATCCATTATCATTTTCTCTCTCTTTTTTTTTTTTTTTTGTTAGTGAAAGAGATTTGAATCCTGAATAACCCAACCAATCTGGAAGTCTAAGTTGAAGCAAAGCTCAAAATTAAATCAGAACAGTTATAAGACAGATGATACTCTCCCTTCTGTAACTATTAGCCCCAGAAAGTGGAGACCTGGGATAGAGTGGATGTGACTGCGTCAGGATGTGACTGTGACAGTCCTTGCTTCAGATCTTGACAGGATTGCCTCACCCTCAAAGGGACTGTGTTACTTGTGTTTTCAGACTTACATTTTGAGGAGTTGAAGCCATCAGCCATATTTAGGGGATTACCTTCGAATATAAAGTTTTAAAAAGATTGAGCTATTTTTTGACTAACATCGCAACTAATTTTTCCCCAACTGTATTTTATGTTTTAAAACATGAGCATTGCTGCTTGCCTTTTAAAGAAGAGTTTCTGGCTTTGAGGTCCTTGGAGTGCAGCATTAAGAGAGTGGATGAAATTCAAATGCTTGGCTATGTCCTGGCTCTAGAACTAGTCCCCAAGTGTTCCTGAATCTCAGTTTCCTTCCCTCCACCTTCGATCTCTGAGTACCTAAATTATCTAGATCTTTGCTTAAAAGTCATTTAGAAATGCTTATTTGTCATTCCCAGATGATGTGTGCTAAGGTTTAAAGTAGTATTAATTAACGAAGGACTCCCCTGAAGTTACAACTTAGATCTTTAGGCCAAGAGCTGAGTAAACATGGACGTAACAACAGCCACAACTGTCCTGCCTCTAAGGTGTGTATGGCAAGAGATTCTTGGTTTTCCTTGCTGTTCTCTTGTTCCACTTCCCCAAAACCACATAAAATTGAGGTGGAATCATGCACTGGTTCCTCACAGCATCCTCTGGAGAGGAAATCCAGGATGGTATGGCAGTGATATAGGAGGAGGGACTTGGACATGGGGCCAAATTGAGGACTAGGTAAAACAGGTCCAGGGCAGAAGCACCTCCCCATAAGCTATGCCCACCAGCATGCCACTGCAGCTTACCGTTGCAATGGCAACACCCAGACGCTTCCACCCCTTTCCGGGGCAACAACCCAGAAGTTATCACCCTCATTCTAGAAATATCTGCCAAAACTGCCCCTTCATTTGCATGTAATTAAAAGTGCATATAAAGATGAGTGCAGCACTGCCTCTGAGCTGCTATCAAGGACACACTGCCCATGGGGTAGCCCCGCTGTGCACAGAGCAGTCCCTCTGCCGCTGCTGTACAACTGCTGCTTTAACAGAAGTTGCTGTTTAACACCACCGGCTTGCCCTTGGTATATTTCCTCGGAGAAGCCAGGAACCCTCCCGGCTGGGCCCCAGTTTGAGGACTTGCCTTTCCTGCATCAGCAGCAGGGGAGGGAGGGAACATGGCTTGCTCCCAGAACTAGACCCTTCCCACTGCAGCTCTGTGGTGGCCACCTTCTTGCAGAGCCCTTGCCGGTGCTGCCTAGAAGCTGAGTTCTGCACTGCATTAGATGGAGTTAACAGGCCAGCCCAGGGGCAAGAAAGAAACAAGGAGGCCCTCAAGTTCCAGGTGGAGAATGGAGGGGAAAGTCAGTCAACATTCAGCATTTGGTGGCAGGGATGGATAGAAACCTTCAGAGTCAAACTCATACATGACCTCTGGACTTTTTTTCTAAAGAATTCCAGCTTCTGATGGGGAACTCAAATAAATAATTTGAATTTTTTTCCTTTACTTGCTGATAGATGATTATGAAAGCCAAATAGTTCATAGGACAAGTCCCTAGAAATCAGCTACTCTTGGTGGTGTAAATTGTGCTTTTTGGAATTTGGCAATGAGAGGTTCCTTCTTCCCTTCCCCTCCCTGAGCCAGAACAGCCCCATTCTGCTTTTACCTTATAAATGGAACTTCTATACAAACTTTTATTTAAATAAAGGATCCTATAGTTAAGATTAAATGCTATAGTCTAACTATAAACCCTTTCATTACATGAGGAGTCTGAGGTCCATGGAAATGAAATCCAGTACTGTACCAGATCAAGGGAAAGCAGGAGTAATCAAGAGCCTGCAAAGCCCCATCGTGTACATTGAGCCCTCCACCAGTTGCCCACTGACTCCCTGCAGTCATAGGAATTCTGAAACACTGTCCCCATGGCTGTGGTAGGTCAGCCTCATGGAAAGACAAATGCAACAGTCACTCAAATACCACTACACATGTAATACATAAATTCCGATGCCGTTGCTTCTGGTTATGCTAACGTTAGTCTATACAGCAGGTACTTCTGCAACCACAGGTAACGGTTTCCACATCGGCTGCACTCTAGGGGCCTCGGATACCTCTCTTGCTTTTCAGGTTTTGCCTCATCACTCACAGTCATCAGGCCTCCAACAAGATCACTGGTGTGGGGATCTTCATCTTTGGTACCCAGCTGAGGGGAGTACAGTTCTGTGGTCCGTAAAATCTCTAGAACTCTGTCCAAGGCTTCCGCTACTGTGACTGGGCTGTTTTCTTGGGCTGCGTTGATTATATTTATAACCTAAGGGAGTGAAGAAAGAATACATCTGAGGACAACAGGTTCTATTTCCCAAAAGTCATATGTATGCCCAGAATCCAAAAGAAATCAGTGGGTAACCATCTCTTATTCAAAATGACCAGTGCTTTCACGGCACCGCCCTTCTTCCTGAAGCATGCTTTTCTCCCTGCAGGTTCCTGGTGAATGTTCTCCCTACCTCAGTGACTAGGCTTCCTCAGGCTCCCTTGCGGATTCGCCTCCCTGGCCTCCTCTACAGGTTGGAGTTGCTCAGAGATCTGTTCTGGGCCCCTCTCTCACTCTCTCACTTCCAGAAATGATATTTTGGTTCCATGACTTTGGACACCTATGGTCCATAGCCAGGGACTTTTGATATACCTCCCAGCCCTCAACTTCCTTTGACCTCCAGGCTTGTATGTTCAGTTCCCTACCTGACATATCTACTGGAATATCTCACAGGTCTAACACTAAACTATGGTCTTGTTCCCCTCTCCCCACAGAAAGCACATAAACACACACACACACACAAAAACCAAAGACAAAAGCTGTTCACCTTCTGTGGTTTCTACGCTGCAATAGAAAGCACTTCTCTCTACCTCATGTTCACACCAAAAACCTGGGAGGCCGCGCCTGACATACTTTTCCTCATTCCTCTCCCACCCCTGGCAATATAATTCATCACCAAGTCCTACTGGTCTACCCCAAAATATGTATTGATCATTTCTCTCCACCTCCACTGCTATAATTCTAGCTCAGCTACTTCTAGAATAGTCCCCTAACTGTCCTGTTCTCTTGCCACCTCCAATCCATTCTCTGCACAATAGCTGGGTGTTCTTTTCAACAGATAATCTGGTCACATCGCCCACCCCACACCTGAAACTCTTCAGTGGTTTCCAGTGCACATAAACTAAGATATAAACTCCTTAACTATGTCCCTGTGGTCCAGAATGAGCTGAGCCCTGTACAACCTACATCTTCCTCCTCTCTCGCCTGCTTACCAAGCTCTGGCCACTCCACCTTTCTTTCACCTCCTTAAATGTTCCAATCCCTCTTTGCTCATCACAATGCTTTTCCCTTGCTGTTCCTGCTACCTGGAGTCTTCTTCTCTTCCTTCTTCTCCCGAGTAACATTTTATGCTTGATGTCTTGCTTCAAACATGATTGAGAGTTTCCCTGACCACCCATCTCATCCAACCTACTTAAGGGCCCTACTCTAATTTTCTCTCACAGAATCCAGTTGTTTTCCTTCACTGCCTTGATTGTGACTTTTGTTACGTGTTTATTTGCCTGTTATTTGCTTCTTCCACTAGACTGAGCTCCATGATGTCAGTGCGATGTATTTTCAGAGCACAGCCCTGTGTGAGGGCCCCTGACTGCAGAGTGCGGGCAGCAGCCACCACTCACCTTTGTGATGGGAGCCTCGATGGTCATGGAGTGGATCCTCGCCATGGATGGATAGCGACGGTTCTGCAGGCTTGGTGCTGGACAGAAGGCAAGAAAGCTGTGTCCAGTTCTGGTGGCTCAGTGTGGCTAAGTGCAGCAAAGGTGTCCCTTCATGGACCAGGGCCCACCTCTCACAGGACTACCCTCCCACCAAAAAAGCCATGAATTCACCCATCTCTTCTGCCAAGGCTGATAGCCCAACCTCTACTTGCCTGAGTCTGGAAAGGCGATCTCGCCTGGAACTTTGGAGGCAGGAGGGCTTGGTGAGCCCCAAGTCCAGAAGGGGAATTTCAGAGAAGGTTGATGGGGTCCAAAAAGGCTTCATCCCAACAGCCTAATGACCCCCACAGGGCTCACCTTCCCCCAGGTCACCCAAACCCAACTTTTGCAGTTCCATGACTTTCAGTCCTAAGCCGCTGGCCTTGTAACCAGATGACTGTGCAGCCAGCTTGGGAGGGGAGACAGTTCATGTTCAGGGTCAGGGCGGAGGATTGAGCCCATTCTCAGTCTGAATTAGGGCCAGTCACTCCCCTGCCCATGCCTTCAGGCTCTTAACTCCCAGAAACCCATGGAAGTTCTAGTTCAAATCCACAGAAACTTTAATTTTTTTAAAAAACTTCTGTTTTTCTGAATAGGTAATGTTTATACTTGGTTTAAGATGCCAAGGGTACAAGCTTGACTTGAAAAGCACTGTTCTCATCAGATCTTTCTACCACCCTCTCTGAGGCAGGCAGGAGGGGTAGAGTCCCATTTCATGGATGGGATCACTGAACCCAGCCCACATCAGAGCCTGCCTCCTGCTCAGCCACTCTGGGGTCCCCCTTGCTGCTGGTGTAGCAGCCATTGCAGACTTGCATGCTCTTCAGCCTCCACTGTGCCCACACTGGAGCGACGATAGTCCCCTTCAAGGTCCGCTCCAAAACCAGTGAGTCCAGTTCAAATTCCCTCAACCCCTATCCTTTCAGTCTAAAAGATTCTATCTATCCACTCAATCCATCGAAAAATCTCTCTTTATATTATTGGTTTCCATCCCTCACATGCCCTGTGAATTATCACCTTATCTCTAGCATCTTTGGTCCTTGCTATGTCAGCCACTTTTTTTTTTTTTTTTGAGATGGAGTTTCACTGTTGTTGCCCAGGCTGGAGGCAGGATCTAGCTCACCACAACCTCCACCTCCACCTCCCGGGTTCAACCGAATCCCATGCCTCAGCCTCCTGAGTAGCTAGGATTACAGACATGCGTCATCAAACCCAGCTAATTTTGTATTTTTAGTAGAGATGGGGTTTCACCATGTTGATCAGGCTGGTCTCGAACTCCCGATCTCAGGTGATCGGCCTGCCTCAGCCTCACAAAGTGCTGGGATTACAGGCATGATCCACTGTACCTGGCCTATGTCAGCCACTTTAATACTCAGTCTTCCCACTGTGTACTGAAGGACTGGAAGGTCCCTCCCTTGTCCTTTCTGTTGACTCTCTCAAGTTACCAGCCTCATCTCTCTTCTATCACAGGCACTAACCATCCCCTCCTCACACCCCAGAACCTGTCCTCCCATTTGCCAAATAAAAACCAAATGAGTGAGTGAAATGTACTAGTCTATTGTCTGCTCTCTAGCTCTGATATCCATAGCATCTAACACTGCTGGCCACTTCCTTTCTCAATCCCCTCTTGTTCTTGGTTCATGTGACACTGCACTCACATGGTCACCCCCAGCTCTTCTGTCCTCTTCACTGGCCCTATTTTCCACTGCCCACCCCTTGGCTGAGACTGTGCCTTCAGGCTCAGGCTTAGACCCTCTGTCCTTTCACTACATGCACATGAACACACACCCCTTAGAGACGTTCTTCTGCCCCTGGCTTCACCTGTCACCACTAGGACTGCCGAGTCCACATCTATAGCCCCAAGTACCAGGGTTACAGGTTAGCTTCCTAGTCATCTCCATTAAAATAAGATTCATCATCTTCTCCTTAACCCCCAACCTAGCAAAACCTGGAGACGTTCCCATTTCTGTAAATATGACTTAAAATTTCCCAGACACCGAGCAATGAAGTGTCAGAATCGTCTTTGACTTTTCCATCTCCCTGCAAATCCAATAGTTTACTTAGGCCTGGCTGATGGAACTCAAAAAATGTTTTGCTAAATCCTGCTTTGCAGGACAGAAACATTTTTGCTAAATTCTGCCTCACAATTTCTCTGTGACATTTTATTACGAATTGAGCGCATATAGCTGGTACACTGAAAACTAGGTTTGTGTTGGCAGTTGGGAAGCCAGGACTGGCTGCCTCTCTGCCTCTAGCACCCAAGAGTGACCGTGTTCAGCTACTAAAACTCTGAGTTGCCTGGGTGGTTATGGCTCAACATGCTTCAAGCCATCAAGGAACAAGCATGGAGTCCCTCCAAAGAGAGGACCAAGACTACAGCATAAGATTTTTTAAAATAATTAAAATAATTAAAAACCCTAAAACCTTTCAGCTTATTGAAAAAGAAGTCGGTGGTGTTGAACTCTTACTCTTTGGAGTTTATACACTGATGAATTTTTTAACATATTCTTCCATCATTTTCTACATTTTAAAAAGGTCAGAGGAATCTGAAAAATGTCTTACCATCACTGCCTCGAGATGATATCGATTTCACGTCAATGGACTCTTTCCTCCTGTTCTTATATCTGAATGAATGAGGCTCTAAGGGTTTCAGATTAGAAAGGGAAGGTGATTAGTTTTCCGTGTATTCACAGAAGAGATTCAAATATGTTTTTTCTTTATTCTCTAAAGAAAACAAGGTTACTTTTTAAGCACTATAAAATAATTTTAAGAAATAATCAACCACTTTCTTTTCAAATCATGAAAGACACAAAAATTATAGTCATATTAGTTAAATGATGGTTTTTTTAAATGGTGCCATGTTACATCATAGTAATATAGCTTAGTATCAAGGGTTATTTAGTTCCATGAATGTAATTTTGAAAATAAACATTAGGCTGGGTGTGGTGGCTCATGCCTGTAATCCCAGCACTTTGGGAGACCAAGGCGGGCGGGCAGATCACCTGAGGTTGAGACCAGCCTGACCAACATGGAGAAACCCTGTCTCTACTAAAAAAAAAAAAAAATACATAAAATTAGGCTGAGCACAGTGGCTCACGCCTATAATCCCA